>NC_133864.1:17467116-17579986 GCF_044706935.1 Curcuma longa
ATAGGACTAATACAAGAACAAAAATTAATGAGTATTAATATGAAATTAAATTTCTCATATTAATGCTAGAATATAATGCACCAAGAGTTACACAAAATGACATAATGGCATCCATTTACTATTACATTTATAATAATAATAAGTTTTTTGGATTGATCCGGTTATAGGAGTTTGAATTTAAAATTTAAGTCCCCGGGACAATGATGCAATGGTAGGACATCCGGGTTGTAACTCAGGGACCCACGGTTCGATCCCCAGCTACGGCGTATTTGTAGGAATTTTCCTCCAAATGGGGAACGCAATCAAAGGATGCTGGGCATCCGGATTGGCCGCCGTATGCGCTTCCGATTTACCTTGGTGGTCGGTGGGGAAACTTTAAACCGAGCCGACCACCCCCAACCGGGCCGACCACCCCAGAGATGTGGCTACTGGGATTATCATTTTTTGAATTTAAAATTTAAAATTGATTTCAAATTCAGATCGATTAAATTTTTTTAATAATATTTTGTTTTAAATTGATTTGAATCCATCCAATTCATTTGAATTGACACCGTTATTAAGAATAAAGGAGGAAGATAGAGAAATATGTTCTTCTTCCGTGGTTTTGTCAAATTGAAAGCGACGTGGAATGGAAAGATTGGGAGTTTTAAAAGGCCAAATGGTCATAATTAATCCTGGGAATTAATATTAATTCAGATGAGAACGTACGATATGAACGATGTTCTTTCTTACTGAGAAAATAATTAATTATATTTCTCCCTTAAATTATGCTTTTGTTAACACTAGTGATTAATAAATTATGATCTGGCTATGATTAGGACGTCAACGAACATTACAGATTTATCTATCTATTCAATCAAAGGTCAGAGTGGACGATAATTGTAATATATCGAAGAATTGTTTTATATTTCTAAATTGTTGTTTGTTATTGATGATGATGGTGTGGAATCTGTCGACAAGGTAGATGCTGAGGTAGAAGCAGGGGTACAAAGAGGCGCAAACGAATCGAACACTTTTTAAATCGATTTGAAAAATATTTAATTTATATTTAAAATTATCAAATTTGAATCGAACTCGAATATTTTGATAATTTTTTAAAACCAAATTTAAATCTATAATAATTTATTTGAGTGTTCATAAATCGCTCGTGAACTAAATTAGAATCGAACTCTGGTTAATTTTATGAATTTTAATTTAAATATCTTTAAATTAAGATTTAAATAATTTGAATCGAATTTAAATTTAAATTATTTTGGAGTATAATTTGATTTTGCTCGAATAAAGATTTGAACCATTCGAATGCAAACTCGAGCTTGAATTTTAATTTAAACATGACTCAAATCAAAATTATTTATATTTTTAAATTTTAAATCAAATTTGAATATCATATATATATATATATATATATATATATATATATATATATATATATATATATATATATATATATATATATATATATATATATATATATATATATATATATATATATATATATATATATATATATATATATATATATATATATATATATATATATATATATATATATATATATATATATATATATATATATATATATATATATATATATATATATATATATATATATATATATATATATATATATATATTAAACTCAAAATTAAATATTAATACTTTCATATTATTTGATTGGATTGGATTCGAGCTATCTCTACATGTCTATGCCTAGGGCTCACTTGTTATTAGAGCCCATTATTTTTAATATATTAAATATTTTTATGTATAATATTTAAGAAAATGGAAAATAATAAGGTCACGTGATAAAAAATTTGCATTATCTCAATTCCCTGGTCAAAGTTTTAGATTTCGTTATGGTTCTAATAGATTGAGGTATAAAAGGGTTCTTTTTTAATATTTTAAATTATGTAGGTTAATTTGTAAGATCGAATCTCTCCTCTTCAATATCCCTCAACCTAATCTTCTCTCGTTAATAGGGGTGAGTATTCGGTTAAAATCGAACCGAATTAATCGAAAATTGAATAAACCGATTTTTTTTAACCAACCGAACCGACCGAATTTCCCAATAAAAACCGAACAAACCGAACCGAAATTTTATCGGTTAATTCGGTTTTCGACCGAATTAACCAAATTTTTTTAAATATTATAAAAATTTTACTAATAAATTAGAAATTTATATATTTATTTACTTAAAATTTATAAATTATTTTTTTAATTTAATTAATTCGGTTTATTCGGTTTAACCGAATAAGAAAATTTAAAACCGAAACCGAACCGAATTAACCAAATTAACCGATTTTTTTTAAAAAAATAACCGAACTTCCGAAATAACCGAACCGAATTAAAAATTCGGTTCGGTTTGATCGATTTATTCGGTTTAACCGAATTTTTGCTCACCCCTACTCGTTATGTTTCTTTTTCGTTGGTGACGTTTTATCCGATGTGTAAGAACATGAATTAAACTTTTTTTATTTTATATTTTTATAAAAGTGGAATTCGTCATTTTAGCGGCCCACACGATCGGTCTTACGATCATCTGTGAAGAGATAAATCGAAAAATTACAGTTGTGATTGAAGAAGATAAATCGCATCTAACACTATCACATGATTGAAGAAGATAAATCGCATCTAACACTATCACATCGATCCGATCGATGCAATTATATTCCTGGCTTAATTAAGTTCAAATGCTGATAAATTTTATTAATTTTGAAGAATAATGAGTTTGATAAAACATTAAGTTTAACATTATTTAAATGTATTTATGATCATAAATTTTTTGATTTCCTCTTTTGTCTCCATTCTATCATTTATAAGTGTTATGATTTAAGTGATGAAAAATGTGATTTATTTATTCTTTTGTTCTATGCTTCAAAAATTTATTTAGTTCTCCATAAATGATAATGATTGGTGTGGTCTCACTCTGATTTTTATTTTATAGAGATTATATTGAGTTTTCTCATTTTATACATATATTTTTTATTTATTTTCTTTTTATACTTTGCTGCGGATGACTATTGTTGTCCCATTTTATTATTTTTATTTTCTCAAATTTATTTTTTTTAAAAACTATTCTCTCTCTCTCTTTCATTTTCATTTGATAATTAGACATATTTTTTTTCTTTCTTGAATTTTAACCCATTCTAAATGCGTTTGTTTTCAGCTAAGTAAATTATACACTTATATAAAAATTTATTTTTTAAAATTAATATTTTAATTTATTTAAGTTTTTTAATTTATATAAAAAAACTTCTATTGCTGAAGTTTTTTTAAACACAGTTGTCTTGGGTGAGTGATGTCAAAAGTTTATTTATTGATTTTGTCTAGGGCCTCAAATAGTTTGGAGCTGGGCGGGATGGTTGAAGTGCTTTATCCAAAATGGTAAGTATGGAGACATGTGTTACTTGAGATTTCGGATTTGAATCCTCTTAACAACATGTATTTGTTGATTGAGGTGGTATGCGATTCAAATCTTAGCAACATGTATTTGTTGACTGAGGTGCTGTTAATGCAGTTTAATTTTATCAACATAGTAGTGTCGTGCCTCTAAAAATTTCCTTAGGGGGTTTTCTGATATAGGACCGTTTCGACGGTGGAGCCAGTCACTATAAAAAGTTTATCCACTACAGTTTTTTCCCTCCAAATGGGAAGCGCAATTAAAAGGATGCTGGGCATCTGGACTGGCCGTCACTATAAAAAATTTATCCACTACAGTTTTTTTCCTCCAAATAGGGAGCGCAATCAAAAGGATGTTGGGCGTCTGGGCTAGCCGCTGTGTGCATTTCCCGATTTATCTTGGTGGTTGGTGGAAAACTTTCATGAGATCGGATTGGTCACCTCCAGAGATAGTTAACGAGACTAACTGAGATTTATCAATTTTTTGAGCCGGCCGGGATTGCGAATCACAAAGTTCCCAACCGGTAGGCCGAGCCAGGTTTGACTTCCCCCAGGCCTGGGCTGAGGCCTGGCAGGACTCCGGGCCGGGTCATTCCAACACAGTCTCAGTACGGCCCAGTTCCTTGTTCGGCCCATTAACATGACAGCCCGCCCAATCCACGTTTGTCTCGTGTGATTCCTCCTGAGCAACATCGTCGTCGCCTATCGAACACGCCGCCGTTGAGCCCTCCTCACTTGCGCCTCCACTCCTCCGTACAGTCTTCCTCACTCTGAAGGTAAATCTCTCTTCCTTTTGCCTCCCTTTACCTCCTCGTCCTTTCTTCTGGTATCTTTCTTCTCGATTGATTTATACAGATCTTGCTATAAACCTCTGATTTTTGCCCAGTTTCATGAAACCTGTTGATTTCTTCTCCTTTTTTTTCTATATTTGTTGAGTTTTCGTCATTTTCTCGAGATCTCGGGAACAATCGGATTGAACTCGGGCGATCCCAGTTCAACTCGGCCAATCCGGATTAGGATCGGTTGATTCTTCGAACTCGCAAACGTTTTTCCCACTCGTGTTATGTGGCTTGTAACTTGTATGTGAGTCTGTGTTTCTCTCTAAAGGATAGTTTCTATTTTTTTAATTTTTTTTAACATGTGGAATAGATTAACTTTCTAACTGTTTTGGTTCCAATATGAGGAGCCTTTTATCGAGCCATTAATTTTTATTTTATTTTTGTGCTACCTCTTACAAGTTCCATCCTTATAATTCTTAGCCATGTCAAATGCTGCAATGGAGGATACAATTTCAGATACTTCACAAGTTGTAACGGCTTCTGCTGATGTAGATCATTCAGCAGAACATTTGAATGCCCCAAACTCAAATTTTGAGTAAGTACGACATCTTATCTACCTGGTTTTGTTGTTTTCTACCATAAAATTCCTTTTTCCTACTATGAAACTTGTGGATCAAATGATCTGTAACTGCTGTATATTGGCTATGTGTCCTTTATTATCTCTTCTGCTACTTATCCCTCACAAACATGGAGTGAGGAACGAATTGTCTGTAAATTTTGTTGCATATATATTTCCTGTATGTGCTTCATGGACATTTTTGGATCAGATATAGAGCTCCTTTACAATTCTATTTCTAGTTGCATAGTTCCTTATGGTTTGAATGCAGCCTATGATTCCACTGAGTGAAGAGGGGAAATTTCCACTTCTTTTAGTTTCAAATTTAGTCTGTTGTCTTTATTATTATGAAGGAAGGAATTCGTGTGAAAGGATCATATTTTCAGTAAAATAGACATATAATAGAAGGAAGTCAAATCTCAGTACAGGAATAAATATAGACGAAAAGTTAAAAATCTTATGTTTTCTTCTAATTCACTTTAGGGCAACATGTAACTCTGTGGAAGTTAATGCTCATATTTTGACTTTTTATTAGTTTAGGGGATGCCATTTGCCAGATTATAGTTAGCAAGTCAAGTCAGGCTGGCATGTGTTGCTGCTAGTCATGGAGAAATTAAGAGTATATAAGAAAAACACTAAGGAATGGAGATCACTAACACAGTAGTTAGTTTGATGGGTTAAAATTTGAATTACCTGGTCGAGATAGAAGAGCACAAGTTGATTAGTGTTGTTTATTAATTTTTTCTATCTTTTTTTTCCTTGACATTTTAGCTACTAAACTCAGCAAAGGCCACCCAATAGGCAAAATGTATTGCACAGATCTAACAATTAAATTAAGTCTAAAGATGTCGCAATTTTCATTTGGACAATCCTTGAGTCTTTTTGGATTGAAGTGGGAAAACTCAAGCAGTCATAATGATACAGATCTGGATCATGCTCAGTTACTTGATCTTTTGGAATACATCACTTGTTGGATCTCAGAGTTGCTTAATGCCATGAATATTCAAGATCTTGGTTATCACAGAGTATTCTGGTAAATTGTTATAAGATGAAGGATTATTAAGAGTGAAGGAGACCACCTGATGTATGGTTTATTTGTAGTTCTTATGTCTTGTTCATGTTTCTTTTTCTTCCAATTATCAAGGTTCTATCTCCAGCAAGGTAAATCACGTTTTCTTCCAATATTTTTCATCATGTTCTGGTTTGTAGACTCACATAAAGTTCACGTTGAGATAAGATTCATGTAGATGACCTCAAATAGTTGGGACATGATGACCTTAAATAGCTGGGATATGATGTCCTGATTTTGTTGTTAAGTGGGACTACCACCCATCTCTTTTCTTTGACTGCACCTTGCCTGGTCATTGAGGTATCTCATTGTCCACTACTCTTGTTGCTGATAAGAAAATAGTTGCTTATAAGTGGAGGAGGCTCTTTTGTTCTTATTTTTCGCTGCATACAAGAACAATGCTACCATCACTCTTTTATCTTTCAATTAAAGAGTTTGAACTTTTAGATACTGACCAATTATCACGTTTTCTCTAGTATGTCCTTCTAAGTGTAATAAACTCATTATGCTTGGTAAACATAGTCATGCATATGTAAAGCTCTTAGTCTAATTTGTTTCTCTTGTGAAATATATCTAGAACCATTGCTTACTTTCTGAATATATTTTCTATTCCCAATTCCCTTATGTAGTTTGATTCTTTAGATTGTCCATTGGATGTTCTTCTACTCATGCAGTAGTCAGGCTGGAATTTCTTTATCACTGTGATTCTACTTTATTGTGAATAATATCACATTCTCACTTATGATTTTGAATAATAGAGAGGGATGTTCAAAAATTAGTTGTCTTTCCTTCTTGGTTGTTGGGCAGAGTAAATGATATTAGACAAGTTGACAGCACATAAACAAATATTGCCACAAAACAGTTCTTGATTAGGTTGTGTTTCATATCCTTGGTTGTTGGGTTGAATATATGATATTAGGGAAGCTAACAACACCTAAGTGTCCATAATCTGCCTTGCTGCCGATGAAGGCAAAACTCTACTTTCTGTTTCTTTTGTTGTTGCTTCGGCATATATTGTTTAAGAAAAGTCAGTGGACGTTTTCATGTTCTATTGCACCCCCTTTCTTAATCTGAATCCTTGTCATGTTTTTTTCTAGGAAGCTGGAGTCTAAACATGATGTCAATATCGAAGAAATTAGACATATAATGGAGGTCATGGCAAACACGGGACAATACTGGCATGTATTTTTATTCTGATTTATTTCTGTACTAACTTCCCTGTTTGTGTTAATATATCATATGCTGTTGACATTTTGTCCAACTAGAAAATGTATGATATGATTCTAGCCAACTGTTCCTAGAATGAAAACAGAATGTGCAACTTATCATGTTCCTGTGGAATACTATTATGTTTAAACTTTGAACACCATCAGGGTTGTGTTTGATTGCAACCAACATCAAACTATATTAACAGTCTCATATGCATTTTAGATTGTCTTGTTGGATGATCATCTCAAAATGTTGTAAGGTGCCTTCACCACCTTGTCATCCCAATACGTAAAGGGTAGACTAGGTGGTCACTCAAAAGCAATCCATCAGATTGACATCTGTGTAGCAGAATAAGAATGAATCCTTGTATTATTTTGGGAAGATATGGACAAAGAAGCTGCTTATTAGGATCAAGACCTTTCCTTAGAACAACCATCGTGTTTATGGTATTAGATCAAAAGATTGAATCATAGAACATAAAATTAATAAGATGTTAAATAAATATTGCACCTATGGCATGTTATATTAATTTTCAATATATGAGCATGCCAAACTTGCATCATTCTGATACTATAAAGCAAGGTTTAAAATTTTGAGTTGTACCGAAGTTTCGGCCTATAACCGAAACGATATAATTTTGGTATCGTATTGTGCTCCTACCGATACGGTTTTAGAACGTTTTTTAAATATAAAATATATTAATTAAAAATATTTTTAGTAATATTTTATCACTATAGATGTTTATATTGAGATGTTGAATGTTGAGTTTAAGTTTTGATATTATCTCGTTAAATGTTTAATGCTTATTGAGTCAATTTAGGTTAATTGAAGCCCACCAAGTAAACATGGCAAGATCAAGTATGTTTAAATTAGATTTATTTTGATCAGTTTAAAATTAAATCAAATTTATATATAGAATAATTTTGTTCATTAGTTGTATATTTTATAAAGTTAAAGATTATATTATATTTAATTTTTTTCATCTTTCTTAATTTGTTTCCTACTACTTTAAAGATTTTTTCTCTCTATGTTTATCTTTTTATATGGATAATCATTTTAGGCTAAGAGGTTTTGTTCCTCGATTTACCTTGTGAAAAGATAAGAAGAGGTTTTAATAAAAGAAAGAAGAAAATTAAGAAGAAAAAATTAATAGGGGAAAAGAACTACCTGTTATAAAAATTAACTATATATTTTTTTAAAAAATCGTGCTACTGCTGTGACCCCAGGAGGTCGTTGCGGCCTCATAGTGCCAGTACCAGTGTCCGTTGATGGTCTACTGTTCTGCCCCTGCCAACTGGCATGACACGAAATTTAATTCCTTACTATGAAGTGTAATTAAAATTGTTCATATAGTCAATTAAGGAAAAATGTGTATTGATAAGGTAATCCATTACAACATTTAGTAATTTCTGTAAGATGGATGATAATGATCAAAGTTAAACAGGAATATTCTACTCAGAAAAGTTATAAAAAATTCAAGAAAATAAAAAATTCTATTAGATCTTCTATATTTAAAATATGATCAGCTTTTAAATGTCAAGGTAGTTAGGATTGAGAACTTACCTCGAAACATTGATTAAGAACCTCCCTTGAAAGATAGAGAGAACACAGGATCAGATTGTAAGTCCTTTAGATCCCAATGCAATTCAAGATTCTACATGGAATCTTCATTCTTTATGCAAGAGCTTATGGTACTCAATTTTGACAACCATACCATTCCTAATATGCTAGCAATTGGTAACATAGGAACATTTCTTTGATAATTTGTAGAGAGAGGCAATGCTTAGGATGATAATAAGCACAATATGCTTACAAGAAGCAAAATGGATGAGAAAAAAGGTAGAGATATAAGAATTATATTGATTCATGATCTTGTATTCTACAAAAGGTAATATAGAAAAGAAGCAAGTGTTGTGGTAGATAAGATTTATAGAGTAATTTTCTAGAAGTTGAGATTTGGAAATGCTGCTGTTCTAAAGTTTGGCAGAGAAACAGTGCAGCATGAATTTGTATTTCTTTATTTCCTGTGATCTATATATTCCTCAATGAATAGGGATATACATATAACATTATGGTTTAAAAAAAAAAGAAGACAAATAGAGCCTTATCTGATCAAAGCTGCTAAATATGGCTAAGGAAATGGAAGAAGAAAAGATGATTTCAATGGCTTAGAAATACTTGGCAAAATTAAGGATAAAACTATGAGGCTTTTAATCTGGATGGAGAGAGAAGTTAGGAATACATGATTATTGATATTAATAACATGTCAACTTGGATGGAAGATGAGACTAAAGTTAGAAAATGAGAATAGCAATACGGAAACATAAAATCCTGTTAGGCCAAAAGTTAGGTGTTTAACTATTAGAGAGTTATTGCAGTCGTGATGAAATACAAAATCTTTTTGTTTGAAAGAAATATGCTTTAAAAATTGGAAAACTTATCAGAATGAAGCAAACTTGGATAGATGCAAATAGTTAAAGTGGTTGGGTAAAAGGTTTAAGTAAAGTTCGAAAGGTTAATAACTAAAAAGTATTGAGGAAATATGTTAGTCAATACATTGACCTTTTTGATAAATTACCATTGATTTTAAAAAGGCCACATTGGTGATTTTTTTTCGTTGAACTTATCTGCAGTTCTATTTGTTTTATCTTTGATTTCGATGTTTTCTTAACTGGGTTAATGTTCAAAGGAAGAACTGTGTTGTGTCATATCTCTACTCGATCATAACTTAAACAGCTCTAAAAAGTAAAAAGGATGTGTTAATCAGCCCTGAAAAGAATTTGTTTATAGTTTGCACCTCTAGATAGTACACTTAAAAAAGATTCAGTTACATGTTTACCCTACCTATTAAATCACAGTTGACTCATATCTAGTAATCAACTGATTATGCTCTTTGATTGGTTTATAGGCATGACTGGGATATGCTAAGAGGCTTGCTTTCTTTTTGGATGAAGCAGGTATGTTAGAGGTATGCTAAAGTATTTGGACTCGTGCTTGTGTGATGTGCATGTATTGGTAGAAAATTCCAATGTTGTCAGGATAAGATTGGTAATATTTGGAGCAATCTATTGTGAAAGATCAGCAACAATCTGGCTCATACATTCCTGACCAAGATGTGATTCTTGGATTTAGTTCTTATATTCAATAGTTTATAGCTCACTGCATTTTCTACAATGTTGATAGGAAATACATGTCAACTCTATAGAATAAAGCAACTCTAACTTACTGATTACTTATTGAACATAAAACAAGGGACACATCCTTGTCTCAGTAACCTTATTATTGTCCATTGTATTTCAAAGAGGAAATGTATTGGTTAAGCAGGAAAAATGTAGTGCCCTATTTTATATCATAAATCACAGGTGCCAGTTCTCTTCTTCCATTTTCTGTTTTTTCTTTGATTCGCAGAAAATTTATGTTCCTTGATTTCATTCCTTCATTATTATTCTTTATATTGTGCTCATAAATCTCAAAGATAAAGTAGATCATCGTGCAATCAGAAAATAGTTGGAGAAAAGCTATTTTCACAAAATCATTAGTCCTATTTATTTTAACTCTAAGAATTCTCATCATCAATTTGGTATTTGTTCATGTGCTGTCATTTTCTTATATCTTTTCAATCTGATACTATCCTTCACAATACATATGGTATATGTGATCTTGATACAGTTTTGATGGAGAATATATACATACTAATGCATGCTTGAATGAAATATCCCAAGGTCTTAACAGAATATAAGGAAGCACAAACGGACAATAGTGGTGGGCCGCAGAAGAGTTCTTTAGTAGGAGAAACATATCAAGAGTTGGTGAAACGTCTAGATGAAGGTAAACTCAAGAACATGTATTCCATACACCATTTGCTAGTATCCACTTGAATCTTGGATTGTTTTCCTTATATTACTTATCTACAATGATGTAGATTCTTATGCTGGATTTCTATATTTATTTGTTCTAATTATTGGATTTGTTGTTATGTGATTGCCATTTTACTTGATTACATATGCTTCTAATGAGGATACAATAGTTTTATTTTTTTGGAAGACATTAAGGGCGTGTTGAGTTCAATGTTATTGTTGATAACCTTGGTTATCTATTTAAGGTTATCAACAAAAACCTTGTTTGGTTTAGGTAATGAGCGATTCCTGATAATGGAGCATGCCCACCACATGCCCATCACATCAGCAAATGGGGGATATGATCCGAAATCTGATTACCTCAGAAGTCGAAGGTCTTCCATGATTCTGGGGTTAACAATAATTTTTTTTTCAAAATTACCCTTCGCAGGGCACCGTGCTTGAGGGGGCGATGACGGTGAGTGGCGGCGATGACGGGTAGGCGGCAATGGCGTGCGCGAGCAAGCGGTGACAGTGTGCGAGGAAGCAACAACGAGCAAGCGACGACAACACGCCTAAGTAGAGCAACTTCTTGACGGCGTGTGAGGAGGCGATGACGGTGAGCAGGTGGCGACGACGGGCAAGCGGTGACAACATGCGCGAGTAAGCAGCGACGACAGCGAGTGGACGAACAATAGAGGATGACATAGTGAATTATAATCAACTTTGGTTTTTTAATTTAAACTTTAGTTAATTGATTCAATCAATTCCTAACTTAATAGGATAATTTAAATAAGCTTTCTCAAATTCTAATTAAATTATCCTATTAAAATATATTTACATTTATTTTAAATTTTAAAAATTATAAATCAATTATATTTATTCATTATATATATTGTCAACCTATTAATATCATCAGTATTATTAATTTATTCTAAAAAAATAATCAGATATCAAATATAACATCACCTAAGTTTGAACTAAACAATGTTAGGGTATGTTTTATTCCTCATAACCAAGATTATATATGATAACTTGAACCAAACGCAGTTTTAGAGAGAACCAATCCGCATTATTGCAATAAAAGAAACACAATAAATAAAAATAATTTTAATCTGATTCACAATAGTATTATTTTTTGGAAGACTAGTTGATCTTTTAATCTGATAAACATCATGGATGGTTATTACTAGTAATGGTATCAATGATAGTCATCCATGTACTTGTGTGTAACTTACATATATAAATACACACAATTTAACATGGGTTGGGTTGGAGGTGTTTTGTAGGCAATATCGACATCTCGTCTTGTTATAGTTATTCCTTACCTTGAACCTCGCCTCAACCCAAATTAATCGGTAACTTAAAGAAATAATGTCATACCAAATTTAAAAAAATTAGGGTTATATATATATATATATATATATATATATATATATATATAGAGAGAGAGAGAGAGAGAGAGAGAGAGAGAGAGAGAGAGAGAGGGTTTGTGACATAAATTCCTTCTCACTTTACCTATATTAGTATTTAGCCAACATTTGAAAATTTTGTGCTTTCTGCCCGGACTTGGGTGCAATCCAAAAATGGGAAAGTGGGTAAATTGATTCCCATTTTCCTTCCCTCCTATGCTTCTATGCATGGAAATGTGGAAGCAATGGGAGAGGTTGGTTCTACCACTATTTCCCTAGGCATCTTCTCTTTCCCTAGTGTTTCTGTCAAGAGAAACACACTCACAAGTTGTATATGAAGTGAGGCTTAAAATTTCAAAGTCACACCACTATTTCCCTTGGCGTCTTCTCTTTCCCTAGTGTTTCTGTCAAGAGAAACACACTCACAACTTGTATATGAAGTGAGGCTTAAAATTTCAAGTTAAGTCACAGTTTCAGTCCTTAACCGGCTCAATATGGGTCGGCATTCCAGGTGTTAGTGTCAGCGAGTGTGAAAGAGCGGAGGAAGGAGATGTTGTTGCTAGGGATCTTCATAAAAGCATCATAGACCACAAGTGAATGTGTCACCATTGTACACCATGAGTGATGCCCTCAACTACAAACTACAATCCAAGCCCTTGGCATCATCGCGGACCATGAGTAAGTCTTCAGCACCGTCACAGACCACGAATGAAGCCCTCTTCATTGTTGCAAACCACAAGCAAAACCTTCCATGCTGTCATGGACCACGAGTAAAGCCTTCAATTTCACCATAGAGCACGAGCAAAGCTCTCATCGTCTTAGAACCTCACAGAAGTCATTGCCATCTTGCGGATCTCACACAAAGGTTGTCGATTTCGCACAAGGTTGGCGATTTCACACAAAGGTGTCGTCGTGAGTCATCATCAAAGTGAAAGTGTCATTGTCTCATCTTTGTTCTACGTGCTATTGTTGCTCAGTTTTGCTTAATGGTTTGTGGAAGAAGCAAATATATGCATAAAAAAATTCTATTGCTTGCTTCATGGAAGGGATACAACTGATTGGACATGGGTTCATTTTGTCTATTTTTGCTCCCTTTTTTTATACTCCTACTATCAACAATTTTAAGAATGCTGTCAATTTTGCTTGCTTATGATCAATTTCCAACAGATTTTGAAAATCTCCAGTGTATTTAAGTCCTGTTCGTTAGATGAAAATAAGAGTAATTATAAACTTGATTAACTTTTGAGTATCACAATTATTCACAAGCTGCATCTATAAGAATTAGTGTTGACTTTTTTAAATTGATTTTGAAATGTGAATCTTGTCAAATTATAAATTACTTGTCTGATTCATTAGTCAAACTGTTCATTGCCTACTATGGAAAACAGATTTCTGTTACAAGAAGAAAATGGGTCGCAAGGGCAGAATCTAACAATTTAGGGGTAACATAATCTAAGACACTGCTACAAGTGAGATTAAAATTGGGTATCTTTTTCCCCTTTTTTTAAATAAACAAAAAAAACACAAGCTGAGGTTAATGGATGCCTGAACTTTCCTGTGTTTGTTTCTTTTCTCATTTTTCATGCTTGTTGTCCATCTTTTCCATCTGGTATTGGTGTGCTAATTATGTCTTTTGATATCAGCTTGATATTTGCAGCTAATTGTTATATTTGCTTGCAGCCCTTCTTAGTTTTACCGAAGGCCCTCCTTTCACGTTGCAAAGGCTCTGTGAGGTAAACTTGTCTGTCAAGTATTTTTATTTTTGTTTTTGGTTTCAAATTTAATCAGGCGTACCATGTAGGTTTTTTTTCCCCAAGTCACATTTCGTCTATCATGTGAATTCTTTTAAACAAGAAAAAGAAAGCAAACATGAACAATTCTTGAAATATTTTCTGTGAACAGATCCTTTTGGTACCAAAAGATACGTATTCAAATCTTTCAAAGCTTGCACTCGCCTTGGAGAAGGTTCGTGTTTGATTACTATGTTTAGTGTCTTTTGTGATCTCCACTTTATTATGCATAAATAGCTAAGTAAGCAACAACATAAACAGTAAGTAGATTTAGCATCAGTAAATATATATGAAATAAAAAAAGGGGGTTAAAAATGATTGTTAAACAGTTTCAAGTGGAACCAAATCCATGTAATTGATGTAATTGCTAGGACTCACTTTTTTTTTTCTCTTTCCATTTTATATTGTTCTGCACATGCATATTTCTTCATCGATCGAATTTTAGAATGTGATGTCGAGAAAATTTGCATTTTCACCATGTTTAGCACCCTGGCTACAATTCGATTTTTCCTAGTGTTATCTTCTAATCTCGGTGGCTTGCCTAACTCCAGAATTTGTTGGTCACATCCACCTTAAGTAAGTGCACTGAGCCCTATCCTGGGGTTCTGAGGCAGAAACATGAACCTGGCAGTGGAAATGAGACACCCTATGAGAAACCTATTCCTATCTCAAATGGAGTCGAGCCTGCTGCAGGCGACCGCGATGAAGAGATGACTGATGCCGAGACTGTTGAAGATGCTACAATTGCTGATACAGAAATGCAAGAGCACAAGGCTAGTGAAACATCGACCGATGAAACTGAACCAGTTTCTGATCCCAAGGCTTCCGAAGAAATTGGTGAAACAAACTAACAAGGAGCAGAGTCCTTCAACATAAACAGCTAGCACCTGTGAGTCTTCGACGAACCAAGTTGGCTAGTTGATGATATTCATTTTGGGGTGTTTGAGAAATGTCAGTGATCTTACATGAGATTCTGAGCTTTTCAAATCTGTACTGGTTTATCATCTTGAACTTCACTTGTATACATATGGCCATAAATTGTTACATGGCTTCTATTATTTATCATCGTTTTTTCTACCATTTGCACATCATTAATGGTAGTAAGTTAAGAAAGCTGCCTAATTATTTCTTCGTGTCTTCATTATTTCAATTTCTTTTTGTTTTTTTTTTTACTTTGGCCTTTGTTTGAAAAATAATAGTGATAACAGTTCAGTTTGGCTATCAGTATTCACTATATCTATGTAGATAGATATAAACATTATGTATCTCCAATTATATTAAATTTGAATGCATAAAAAAGTTCCTAAAAAACATTGTTCTTCTGTATTTTCAACCTTATACTATTGGGTGGAGAATATGAGCAAGTGAAAGTCCATTCAAAATTTGAGTGGTCAATTTAGATTGGAATTTAAATAAATTAGATTAAAATTTTATCAATTTATTTTAAAATAGATAGTAGATTTAACCTGCGGTAAGTTTAGATTGATTTATAAAAGATTTTAAAATTTAAAAAATTTAATGGATTAATGGGCTTAATCCGTCTAAATAGTAATTTAAATTTAAAAATTTCAATTCGATCCGTTTAAATTATAATCCAAATTTAAAATTTTTAATATTTTTATATTTTTTATTTTTTAGAGACTGGTGAGATGATCCGCTAAACTGATCTTAGATTGGGTTGGATTGGAGATTTTTCAATCTGTTAAATTCGTAGGTTGGTCCACCCCATCATATGACGGATTTTTGATAAGTTAACTTATTATAGGTTGACTCATTTGAAAACCCTACTCGGAACTTAATAAATATTCGGTGAAAAAAATCCTCCTAATTATTAGATTCCTCAAAAAAAAAGTATTTTTTTACTTAAAAAAAAATAAAAAGTGTCTTGGTATATTTTTCATATTAAAAATATTTCTATTTCGACATTGGTATAGTAAGAGTATAGCTGCTATAATATATTAAAATGAATCATTTTTATTTTTAGTTCAACTTAATCAAAAAAAAATATTAAAAATAGAGTGTTTTATATTTAATTATTGTAGCAACTATTCAATGACGGCTATAATAATTTTAAAATGATTTTAGATATGTTTAATTGATTTTAATCGAATTGATAAATAATTTATTTGATATAAAATATTTTTATGTATAATATTTTTTAATGAGTTGAATTAATTTATTAAGAATATTCAACAGTTGTAGAAGCTAGTTAACTTCTATTTTATATCGATTTTATTTTTTAAATTAATAATATAATTAAAATAATATTTTAATGAGTAAAATAAACGACGAAGATTCTATAATGTTTATTATATTTTAAATAAATATTATTTGATCACGATTAACTATGTACAGGAGCGGAGCCACGAGGGGGGGCAGGTAGGGGCCATCACCCCCCAAGCTTTTTGATTTTCATTAAATTTGTCTTTATATATTATTTTAAAATTAATAATTAATTATTAAATATTTAAAATGTGATTCCCCTCTCGTGAAAACCTGCCTTCGCCCCTGACTATGTGGAAGTTAGCATGTAACTTCTATAATATGTAAAAATTAATTCTTAGCTTCTATTAGACCTGCCCACGGGCCGGGTCCAGCCCGGACCCGGCCCGGACCCGGACCGGGTCAAACCCGGACCCGGCTCGTTGACCCGGTTAGCCGGGCCAAACCGTAACCGGCCCGGCAGGCTGCCGGGCCGGTTAAGGTTCAAGGCCTCTTGAACCGGCGGTTCAGCCGGTTAACCGTCGGTTTGAACCGCCGGTTCAAACAGTAACTGTGGTTTGAGTTTTTTTGGGCTTTTTTGATTTTTTTTAACGATTTTTATATTTTTTAATGTGTGTTCAATCATTTATATATAAAATATATTTAATTAAATTACAATTTAATATATTGTTGCTAGGGATCGAACCATGATATTCTGAGACACAAACACATGTACTCACCACTGTTCTATAACACTTTTTGTTTGTAAAAGTAATATAATTATATATATACTATATTTATATTTATTTAATTCAAATCTATTTTAAGACGCCGTTGATGGGGAACGAACGTTTCATCGTAACAAAATTTGGAAGAAGAAGAAAGTGGTTTATTTGGTAAGACAGAAGAAAACTTAATCATAAAGGCCTAAATACAGTCTAATATATACTCTCTTTAATCTAACGGCTATATTGACAAAGTTAAATGCTGTCTCTGATAATTGTGTCCAACGTTCAAAATACAATTAATGATATTTAAGATTAATCCATTATTTCTGATACCCCTCCTCAAGAGGAAGATGCAGATTCTGCAGATTCATCTTGGACATCAGAAATTCATGCTGCGATTGAGACAAGCCTTTGGTTAGTATATCAGCGATTTGATTCTTCGAGGTTACAAACTGCACATCAATTAGACCTGAGCCAACTACTTCACGTATGAAATGCCAATCAATGGCGAAGTGCTTCGTGCGTTCATGCATCAGTGGATTTCGAGATAATTGTATAGCTGACTTATTATCACAATGCAATGTTACTGCAGAATCTTGTTTGATCTGAAACTGTTGCAGCAAATGAGATAACCAAAGAATTTCACAGGCTGTACTTGACATAGCACGATATTCAGCCTCGGTGGAGCTCCGTGCAATAAGTTCTTGTTTCTTTGATTTCCAGCTAATGAGGTTCTTGCCCAAAAAAATAGTGAAACCAAAAACCGATCTTCTAGTTTCCTGACACTTTGCCCAATCGCTATCACAGTAAGCACTTAAGGTCAGATTTGAGTTATGCGCCAAAAAAATCCCAGTTCCTGGTGCGTTCTTTAAATATTTGAGAACCCGAAAAGCAGCATTGAGATGGTTTTGTTCAGGCTGGTGCATAAATTGGGACAGAACCTGCACAGAATAGGAAATATCAGGTCGAGTGAAGGTGAGATAGATAAGCTTACCCACTAGTTTCCTATAGAAGCTTGCATCTGTGACTAAGGTGGACGAGTTCTTGTGTAGTGACTGCCCTCCTTCAAGTGGCGTAGCAGCAGGTTTACTTCCAAGTTGGCCAAACTCTGCAAGAAGATCAAGTGTATATTTTCGTTGACATAGGTTGATTCCTTGTGCAGATCGTGCAACCTCAAGACCTAGGAAATACTTGGGAACTCCCAAATCCTTGAGTTTAAATTGTTTGGACAAGGTTGTAACAGTATGCTTAAGTTCTGATAGAGAAGAGCTGCCGATGAGTATATCGTCGACATATACGAGTAAGGCCAAGATAGTGCCTGAAGTTGTGGTCTTAACGAATAGAGAATGATCAACAGGTGATCTTTGGAAATTATGGGCTTGAAGGACCTGGGTGAACTTAGAGTTCCACTGTCGCGATGCTTGTTTCAATCCATACAAAGCCTTATTAAGCTTGCAGACTAGTTTTTCATTGGATGCTAATGGTTCGTGTGTGGTATAACCCTGTGGGAGGTCCATGAGGATAGTTTCATCAAGTTCACCATTCAAAAAGGCATTATTGATGTCTAGTTGTCGTAAATGCCAGTTTTGAGTAGCAGCAAGTGAAAAAAACACTCTCACTGTGGTGTGCTTGACTACGGGACTAAAAGTTTCTTGATAATCGAAACCTTTTATTTGATTGTAGCCTTTCGCCACAAGTCGCGCTTTGTATCGATCAATTGTTCCATCAGCTAGGAGTTTTATTTTGTATACCCACTTACACCCAATAGTGTGAGTAGATTTTGGTACAGCTAAAACTTCCCAAGTCTGATTTTCGTCAAGTGCTTGGAGTTCACTTTGCATTGCATTAAGCCATTCATTGGATCTGGAAGCTTCGGCATAAGTTTGTGGCTCCACCATGTGAGACAGAGCTATGGTGAATGCAGTATGATAAGGTTGTAATCGTGAAATCCCTAAATAATTTGAAATAGGATGCATAGTGGAACAAGAGGCTTTTGAATGTGTTAAAGGATGTTCATACACATCCAGATATGAGGGTGGTCGCCTATTTCTGCGAGGTCTAGTTGAAACAATTGGTTCTATAGATGATGGAAGATGTGTAATGTTAGAGGGTGTGTTTACTGCTTGAGGAGGGCTCTTATCAAGATTAGAAGAACGCTCATTAAGGTTAGAGAATTCTGTTTCATTGTCATTGGAAGTATGTTCATTGGAATCCGAAGACTCTGTCTCGTTGACGGCCTCGTGGAAATTTTCTGTTGTGTGTAACTGGTCTGTGAGTGGATTGTAAACATGTTCTGTCTGAGCATATTCGTGGAAGGCTTGTGGTAAGGCTGGCAAGGTAGAAAGGTCTGGAGTTGCATTTAAACGTGCTTGGAAATCTGATGAGTATGGAAAAGTTGACTCATGAAAAGTGACATCGCGCGAAGTAAAAACTTCTTTGGTATGTAAGTCATACAGTTGATATCCTTTTGTTCCATTTGGATATCCTATGAAGATGCAGGTTCTTGCCCGTGGGTCAAATTTCTTGCGATCACGATGGAGAGTGCTTGCAAAGCATAAGCATCCAAACACTCTTAAGTGATCGTACTTGGGCTTTTGACTCAACAACTTCTCGTACGGGGTCAAGTAACCCAGAAGTTTCATGGGTGTTCGATTAATGATATGAGTAGCTGTTAAAACAGCATATCCCCAAAAATGAACTGGTAAACTGGCTTGAAAGAGTAAAGCTCTAGCGACATTGATTAGATGCTGATGCTTGCGCTCTACTATGGCATTTTGTTGGGGCGTTTCTACACAAGTTGTGTGATGCAAAATGCCATTTTCACAGTAGAAATCACGCAAGGATAGTTCCGGCGCATTATCACTCCTAAGAATCTGTACTTGACCTTTAAACTGAGTTTGTGCCATTTTTACAAATTGTTGGATAAGATGTCTTGCTTCGCTTTTCAGTTTCATGAGAAACGTCCAAGTAACGCGAGAAGCATCGTCAACAATTGTAAGGAAGTAGTGATATCCTCCTATGGCAGATTCTTTGTGAGGACCCCATGTGTCTATGTGAATTTCAGCAAAGGAATCTGTACGTACTTGATTTTGTGAAGGAAAGGGAAGACGCTTAAGTTTTGCTTTAGGACATACAAGGCATACTTGCTCCGGAAAATAGGAAACGTTTGGCTCTTGTGTAGAGAGGTGGCTAAGAACTTTATGAGAAGGGTGACCCATTCTATGGTGCCATAAATCAAACACAACCTTTTTCTGATTGTTTCCATCTGTTACGATGTTATTGTTATTACAACTATTAGCGTTAACTGAAAACAAAGACGAGTGATTATAAGAAAAATTAAAGGTGCCTTCAGGAGATGGATCATCTAACATGGCATTTTGCTGGAACAGATATAAACCGCCTTGCTGTTTACCCATGCCAATCACCATCTTTGAATATAAGTCCTGAAGATAACATGCGAGGGGATCAAAAACCACACGACACTTATTGTGAACAGAAAGCTTGTGTACTGATAAAAGATTAATTTTGAATTGAGGAATAAATAAAACATCGGTAAGTTGCAGATTCGAAGTAAGACGAATGCTCCCAATATGAGTTACATTAGCTTTCATGCCATTTGGAAAACTGACAGAAGCATTAGTAACTTTATATTCAGAAAAAAGAGTTAAATTTGAGCACATGTGCTCACTTGCCCCAGAGTCTATGACCCATGTATTGGGAGACAGTGGGTCGAGTGGCATTGTTGCAGACCATGCACAAGGAGTAGAGCAGTAGACAATCTTACCAGCAAAGGCATCTGATGGAGCATCTTTGGAAGTAGTTGAATCAGTTGGGATCTTCTTTGCTTCTTTAAGTTCATCAATAAGAGTCTGGAGCTGCTCATTAGTAATAGGAGCTTGATCTTGAGCCCCTTCTTTTATTTCCTGTAGAATGACGTTATTAGTAGCATGAGTTTTTGGAGCAGATGGTTTTGGGGCAAATCCTTGCTTTGGAATGGATCCTTTTATGTTAGTTCCCTGATAGAGTTTGTGCCCAGGTGGATATCCCACAATTTGCCAGCATTTGTCGATGGTGTGGTTTGTGAAACCACACTTGGTACAATATTGATTACTGGGTTTGGAGGGATTTTTGGAGAACCGAACTGACTTAAATCGCTCACGTTTTCCAGGGATGTAGCCGAGCAGAGCAGAACTTTCAGCAGTTGGTGTTGATAGGATTGGACGCTTGCGTTGCTGTTCATCTTGAAAAGCAGTATTATAGGCTTCTTCCACAGATGGTGGTGGATCTCGACTGAGTAGTTGAGATTGAACAGTAATAAATTCTGAGTTAAGTGCAGTAATGAATTGGAAAACTCGATCTCTATTTCGCTGCTCGGCATATTCCTCAAAACAGGCGTCAGTACACTTCCCACATTTGCAATGAGGGAGTGGGCGATAGATATCCAATTCTTCCCATAATCCAATAAAATTTGTGTATAGTTCATCAACTGAGCAACTACCTTGAGTTAAAACACCCAGTTCATGTTGAATATGAGCAATCCGAGTATTATCAGGCTTGGAGAAGCGAGTATGAAGAATAGTCCAAATTTCCAGAGCTGTTTTCTTCAGGTGGATTGTGGGGACAATGGAGGGAGCTACTGCTCGTATAAGCCAAGCCGCGACCATATCATTGCAACGCATCCAATCATCATAACTGGGATCGATTTTTTCTGGTATTGGTAGGTCTCCGGTAATAAATCCTAACTTCCGCCGTATGGAGAGGCCTCGACGAACTTGTGTTGCCCAAGTAAAATAGTTAGGACCAGTAAGAGGGATTGTAGCGAGATTAACTTCCGAGGTATCAGTCGGGAGGAGTTGATATGGGGAAGGAGAAGATGTGGAGGAGGTAGAAGCAGTCTTAGCAGTCAAAGCTGCGACCAACTTCTCAAGAAGTTCCTCCGCCATTGCGAGGACTTTATAAGATGTCCTTCTGTCTTTGCTCTGATACCATAACAAACTTTGAAGAAGAAAGTGGTTTATTTGGTAAGACAGAAGAAAACTTAATCATAAAGGCCTAAATACAGTCTAATATATACTCTCTTTAATCTAACGGCTATATTGACAAAGTTAAATGCTGTCTTTGATAATTGTGTCCAACGTTCAAAATACAATTAATGATATTTAAGATTAATCCATTATTTCTGATAGCTACCTACCTTTTTTGGGAAAATTTTTTTTATCTATTACAGAGATGGTGCAATTTGATTTTTTTTTAGACCTATGATTAGGAGAAAGAAAAGAGATATGGTTCTAGATAGAAAAAAAATCAAATTAATTATTAAAGTAAACCTAAGTTTGGTGAAGGTGAAGTTTGTAGATAGAACAATTCCTTGATCAGTCATGTATCCTTGGTTGATGCAGTCTTGAATGCTTCAATTGTTTGATTTAGTATATTTAGCAAAAGGTTACACCTATGAATTCCGTATAAGTGTGAGTGTCATCATCTTTGCCCGAAGACATGTCATCAAACACAATGACTAATTTTGCGAAGAATTTATATTGTATCGTTAGGGTAACAAGGTAGGGAGAAACCCTAAAAAAACAATGAAAATTGTAGCTAGAAGAATTCAGCAAATGAGATTATAGATAGATATTCGTCTTTTTCTATTTTTGGTCACTTGGGCATATCGAACATAAACTAATAAAATTGGTGAAAGATCATATTCCACGGCGACAATCTGTAGTGCTCCTATCATTTCCAATCGAGTAAACAACAATATCGATGAAAGGGACATTAACCTACCATCAAAGAGCAAGTAAAAACTTGTCAATCGATCAACACAAATTATAGTAGTAGGTGGATTCTACTAAGAGTCCTTTTTAGTTTCTTCTTTAATTTAATTACTATATATATATATATATATATATATATATATATATATTACATCTCCACTCAATGATTATTTTAATTGGAGGGCTCCCCCAATTTCCTAACCATTGATTAATTAATCTATCTTCTTCCTAATTTCAATCTTTCCACTTTAGAGTATTCAAAGAGAAGGTATTAGGGTTTTCAATGCTAGCTAGGGTTCCTTAATTTGGCGAAAAGCTAACATAAATAACTTTTTCTAATCTTTTTGTTATAGCATTTTCATAAATTTTCAAGATTAAATATCCTTTCTCTCTAGGAGAGAAGTATAAGTTTTTTCAGCGAAGCCGAGCAATACCCTCTTCCGATCCGTTGTGACCAACTGCAGCTTCTCGATTTACCTCCTCATAGATGGTCATGAAATCGACCGTGTAAGGCCACTAGGGTGGCAGATTTCACCTTTTGCAGAAGAAGTATAAGTTTACCTTCGGATTTAGTGCAATGGTTAAGATAATGTAACAGAAATCTTCGTATTATCATATTTCAATCCTCTATTGGGACATGCCACTATAAAAATGAAAACATTTTGCGACGAAATTAATTTGAGATGAAAAAAAAAATCATCACAAAACTATTTGACGATGAAATTAACATCGAAAATATTTTTGTCACAAAATTGAGTAATCATTAATCTACGATAAAAAAATATTTTTTTCGTAAAGTTTGTGATAAATATATTTTCATCGCAAACTATGCGATAAAAATATATTTTCGTCGCTATGGAGGGGCGAAAAATTATTCGTGAAAAATGGACGAGATTTGATGACGAAATTCTATTTTTGTCATAAATTTGACAATGAAAATATATTTTTATTGCAAATTTAGTGACAAAAAACTTCTTTTGTCACCAAATTGCATGGCGGAAAGTCCATATAGAATTGTCTTTACGAGTAGAGTATCGATTCAACATTGGATGATCTTACCGGGACGATGAAGACCGCGGAGAAAGTCCAACTGTGAGTGTCAGATCATTTTAAATTTTTTTCAAATTTATTCTGACGATTAATGAAAAATTTTTATGGGGCAGACTGATCACTACTTTTAAGATTAATCGGTTCATGGAGCTATAACTAGATATATGGATTATAAAAAAAAAATAAAAAATAAGAATTACTTAAATTTATTTATTTATTTTTATTTTTATTTAAATATATAAGAATATAATATTTTATAATTTAAAAATTATTTATATTTAGATTCGAAAGGAGTTTCAACAGGTTTGAGTTGGACTGTCTTGTCTGATATCGCAGCAGGAAGCCAAGCATGGAGAGCTCCGTCGAAGAGAAGCGCAGGAGCGCCAACGACGACGACGGAGGCAGCGGCGACGGCCCCCGGGATCAAGACCGTCTGCTCCCGATCGCCAACGTCGGGCGGATCATGAAGCGGACCCTGCCCCCCAACGCCAAGCTCTCGAAGGAGGCGAAGGAGACGGTGCAGGAGTGCGTGTCGGAGTTCATCAGCTTCGTCACCGGAGAGGCCTCCGACAAGTGCCGCAGGGAGAAGCGCAAGACCGTCAACGGCGACGACATCTGCTGGGCCCTCGACGCCCTCGGCTTCGACGACTACGTCCAGCCAATGCGCCGCTACCTCCACAAGTACCGCGAGATGGAGGGCGACAAGGACGGCGACCGGCCCGCCCCCTCCTCCTCCTCCGCCTCCTCCTCCTCCAAGGCGGTTGGTAGAGACCAAACCGGCGGCGGCGGTGGCGGCGGTGGTGGCGCTGCTCGCTTGACGTTTAACGCCATGGATAGAACGAACTATAAGTAGTGATCGATGATATCCTTCTACATCAAGCTAATTAAGGGGATTATTCTAGCCATTTAGTTAATTAATTAATTAATTAAGCTACTATACTCTTCAAAATTGGTCCTTTATTTTGAGGTGCTTGCATGAGATATTTGATCTTGAGTTCTTCATGTAGTTTCTTTGTTAATATAATTGTTTACTATGATTTTGTGTTCTCCCTAGCTATTTAATTTGTCTTAATTAATTTTAATTAATTATAGCTAGCTCCTAGAACACTAAGTGTAACTTCATGTTAATTAGCTATAGCATGATCAAAATCTTCATATGAATTTTCTTTCACCTACTAAAGAATCGTTATTTTTTGATAAAGTTCTTGTGGATTTAATCTCATTTTTCATTTGAGAGTGAGAATCTTTTTCTTCTAGGATTGTTTTTATATATATATATATATATATATATATATATATATATATATATATATATATATATATATATATATATATATATATGTTAGATATCCAGAATCCCTATATATCTCCAGTGGTATGATATTGTCCATTTTTGTCCACGCCCTTATGGTTTTATTTTTGAGCTTTACCCAAAAGACCTCATACCAATGAGATATTTTCCATCTTATAACCCCAAGATCTTTTCTATATATCTCCAATTAAAAGATGATATTGTGATTGATTAATTGAACAACGTCGATGAAAGTTTTATCCCACTGGATGAGATAGATGGATTAATAAAAGTTAATTAAAATGTAAGAGGGATTAAGATTGAAGTTGAAGGAGTGAGATTGAGAGATTTTGCAAGGAGTTAGAATTTATAAGGCAGTGTGTCAGTTAAGATTCTCCTAATTAGGAGCCATTGAACTTTTGCTACTAATTATGGGTCGAGTCCAACTTGTTATTGTTGTTGTGTCGTCTTATATTTCGCTCCAACTGTCTTTACTATTCCTGAAGACTTGAGCAATGTAAATATCTAGGACTTAATCAAAACAAATATTATCAGTCTCCGATCGATCGAGCTAATCCGACTTGACTTGTCGACCTCCTGATCTATCATTGGTCCAATCTCTCGACATGCGAGGGGACATAACGTAACAGTTACTAAAATAAATATTAAAAAAATATTCTGAAAATTTTATAAGATCATTTAAAATATCAGGTTAACTAATTTACCATGTTATTAATAAATATGATTATAGCAATTATCTCATTAGATATTTTTATTTTATTTTATTTTCATATATATTCAATATACAAATAAAAATATGAACATAGGTATAAAATCATGGTCTTTATTTGATTTATACTAATTTTAAAAATTTAAATTCATATTAGTTTAATTCATTGTAAGTATTTAAGATCTAATTATATTAACTTATTAATTTAATTTCATATTTAAATTTAGATTTTTTTTATTTTAGTGCATGATTTTGAACGGTTGATCTCGTAATGAATTAATGGGTGAATCGCCTTTTCCTTCTATTTCTCAGGGATTAATGAAATGTTTTTGGCGAATTTTATCCCTAAACGTACTTGTTCCAGTGAAGCACGTAGATAGTCAAGTCATCAATCATCGAACAATCTAACATGTGCGACTTTCTGAATATAATGAGCTCGATGAGGAAGACGATAGAAACTTGAAATGCACTTTTTAAAAGGATATTAGATTGGTGCTAGAGAGTTTCGACAACCATTCTAACGCTCAAATTAGAGTTCTTCCGAAGAAGTTAGTTTTAGAAAAGAATATGGAGAGAAGAGTTCAAAAAGAATAAGCTGAAATAATACCTCATATGTTAGGGTTTTTATAGCCATCTAAAAGCATCTACACATTGAATGAGATAGTGTTATTGTGGAAACCTTGCTACGAGGAAATCAGATTTAACAACCATTTCTTTTTGGCCTTATGTGCAAAAAAAAGAGTATTCGAGGGAACTAGACCTGACAACTTTGTAACCGCTTGCCCACTCTTATGCTACCGCATGTCATCCAGAATATTCGCGTTCCCCATTAATGGGTTTATGGAGGATGAGAGTTTACAGACTATGTAAAAGTGAGGACTAGGACCGAGACGACGTTGGTCGAGATGGGACTCAGAACCGAGATGATCGAGATGGCGTTGGCCGAGATGGGACTCTAGACTGAGATGGCCGAGACGACATTGATCGAGACGGGACTCAAGATCAAGATGGTCGAAACGGCGTTGCAACCGAGATGGCCGAGACGGTGTTGGTCGAGATGGGACTCAGGACCAAGATGGCCAAGACGGCGTTGGGGACCGAGATGGCCGAGACGACATTGGGACTGAGATGGGACTCGGGATTAAAATGGTTGAAACGACATTGTCCGAGATGGTCAAGACGGCATTAGCGGAGATGGGATTCGGGATTGAGATGGCCAAGATGACGTTGACCTAGATGAGACTCCAGACCGAGATCGCTGAGATGACGTTGGGCGAGATGAGACTCGAGATCGAGATGATGTTTGATATGGCGAGTCTCGACTGATCTGACGTGGCAAAAAGAGGTCAGCAATCGATCCAAAGTGGCATCCAATTTAGCATTTACAAGGTCAAAAGGGCGACCTCATGCCTTAATCCCAGCCTCACGTGCTGACCTCATGACTTGGTTACGGCCGCAACTGCTGGTCTCATGACTTGGTCACGGCCTCAACTACCGACCTCATGCCTTGATCCCGGCCTCACGTGTCGACCTTATGATTTGGTCACGGCCTCAACTACCGATCTCATGCCTTGATCCCGACCTCATGCGCCGACCTCATGATTTGGTCCTAATATCACACACTAAGTTCGGTCATATGCTCAGGACTGCTCGGCCATACATGTGAAAGTTCGGTCACACGCATAGTTCAACCTGGCTACACGTATAGGAGAGCTTGGCCACACACTCAGGTCGCCTCGGGCATATATGGGAGAGCTCATATACACACTTATTTTAGTTCGTCGATTCATATAAGCTCGGCCACATGCTCACACAGCTCGGCAACTCATACAGATCAGCCACATAACTTCCGACCTCAAGCATCAGGTCATCCATCAACGGACAAGTACGTTGACTCCTTCTCCTTGGCTTAGACTTATCAACTCATCCAAAAGAATAAGGATAGTGACCGAGTCCCCAAACTTGATCCTCGAGAATCCTACGCACTTATACGCACAACCGTCGATTGAAGATAGTCAACACTGCTGAACCGTTGGATGTGCGGACACTATCAGAGATTGGGTCATTGATGGCACCGCAACAGCCAATTGCAAGTAGTGAAGTCTGAAGATCACGCCCCCCTATCGCTATATAAACCCTGCAGGTGTGAAGGAAAGTCATCTTGAATTCTCTTCGCATACTGTCATTTCTATTTTCTCTCTTCTGACTTGAGCGTTGGAGTGACCTCGTCAGGAATCCCCGGCGCTCTGCTAATCCATTTAATCAGTTCTTTCTTCCTCAGGTTCTTCTCATCGGCAGGTTAATGAAGATTGAGGTGATATTTTATTGACTGATGATTTAACTGTCGTCCACATCGAACCGGAACAGTGTTGAAACCGAGAAAGGTTCGAGATCGAGATTACTTTAGAGGAAAAACGAGGTCCGAAATCAAGATAACGTTGAACCCAAGGTAAGATCCGAGACTGAGACAGCATCTATCTCGCCCTAACTAACTCTACTAGGATGAGTTGATGTTGACTCGTATTGTTAGGTCAGCACGAACTTTAACTCTTATTATTTGACCCTTGACTACGTAGAAGAAGTCACGTCACCCCATTGCACTTGCACAGGTTCATGTTTTGAACAAACAAATTAAATTAAGCTTTGTTTAAGTTTCTTCGTGGAACAACATATATACAAAGTCAAGTCCACGACCATGTCACCGGAGTTGAGGACAGCCCTTGGGGATGTAGGCGCCGGCCTCGGTGGGGCATCTAGCGAGGGGGCAGTAGTCGTCGGCGACGCCTCCCCACCAATTGACGGAGTAGATGCTATAGTTCCCGAGGGCGAAGAAGGCAACGACGCCCATGAAGCTCGTGCCGGCGTCGAGGGCGGCGGACAGCACGTAGGCGTAGCGGCCCCACCACTGCTTGTGGTGCTTGAACACCCAGTAGTTGAAGACGAAGCCGACGATGAACCAGCAGTTGAAGTTGATGGCCTTGACCGGGGGAATGAAGCCGGCGGCCGCGAAGATGACGGGGAAGTTGATGAGCCGGATCCATTTCTTCTCCGGGAAGAGGCGGTGGAAGAGGTAGACGACGGCGGGGGCGAGGAGGCCGAGGAGGAAGAAGTAGTTGAGGCCGGAGTAGATGGAGCCGGGGCCGAACATCCGGCGAGGCCCGACCACGCCCCAGATAACCGAGGAGCTGAAGAACACCGCGTCGCCGGGGCACGTCCACGGGGTGTCGTCCGGCAGCAGATCGGTCTCGCAAATGTGGGGGACCTCGGTGAGCAGCCACCACGCCGTACCGAAGTAGCTCGCGTTGGCGATCACCGCACCCGCCAACTGATCATACACAAACAAATTAAAATCTCATCTTAATTTGCTTTAATTTCTTCCGAAGTTTTTTTAATTTTTGCCCTTAAATCAATTACCTGGGCGATGAACATGGATCTAGGAGGAATCTTCATGTAGTAACCGAGCTTGAAATCGCACAGAAAGGTGATGGCTTGGCCCATACTCACGTCGGCGTAGGTTTTGAACACCACATTGGCCAATGGCTTCCCCGGCAGTATGTAACCAATCACCATCTCTGATATTATGTTGATCCCAGGCATCTGCTCGATCGATCGCGCACAAAATATATCAGCTGATATATCGATTAATCATCGGAATATTCCAAATGGTGACGGCGAATTAATAATTATATACCGTATTGGCGGTGGCGGCGATGATACCGACGGGCAGGGTGAAGAAGAAGGCCATGGCGATGGCGAGGAGGATGCCCCAGTAAGGCAGCTGCAGGGCGCGGCCGAAGCCCTCGACGGTGTAGATGGAGAGCGCGGTGACAAGGAGGAGGAGGAGGTGGAACCACCACTGAGGCACGGCGGCGTAGTTGGCCTTCATGATCCTCCCATGCACGTCCAGGAACTTCTCGCTCGCCGTCGACGTCGCCTGCCGCCAGAGCTTCAGCATGTACTGGCCGTCGAAGAGGAGGACGTGGGAGAGGGTGGCGGTGAGGGTGGCGAAGCCGATGCCGTAGGAGATGGCGAAGAAGGTGCTGATGTAGATGTCGCTGTAGTTCTCGTACGCCTCGACGTTGAAGGTGAAGGTCTTGGGGTCGAGGACGCGGTTGAGGTCGTAGGGACGGCCGGAGCGCTCGAAGAGGTGCGACGTGAGGAAGGTGAAGCGGCGGGCGTCGTAGACGTTGGTCCAGTAGCAGAGCGGCATGACGATGTAGATGAAGATGACGAAGCTGGCGAGGACGTTGAAGAGGACGAAGGTGGGCGCCGCTATGGGGCTGCCGAGCACGGAGGCGGTGGCCCAGTCGAAGGCGATGGCGCCGACGCCGAGGCCTCTCAAGCCGGAGCCGATCTGTTGGATGGGGATCGAATCCTTCCAAATGAGGCAGAGGATCGAGATCGAGCTAATGGCCGGGAAGAAGTAGTTGGGGACGACGTAGTAGGAGAAGCTGCAGGCCATGCAAATGAGGAAGAACTGGAGCCGCGTCACGCCGCCCTTCGGCCGCCGTTCTTCCTCGTTCAGCGCTCTGCTTTCGACACACAGAGAGAGCTCGTTCAATCGATCGATCAATAAACGTATCGAGTTCATATCGAACACACACATACCTGAACAAAGATACTATAACGAGAGTGCCAGGCCACCACATGTAAGGAGGATCCACCAAGTATTTTCTGAACAATCCAGCCCAGCCAAATCCTAACAACTGAAGAAGAAGAAGAAGAAGAAGAAGAAGAAGAAGAAATTAAATCAAAATTTAATCGAAAATAATTCGTTTTTTATTTATATATAGATTTGGGTGTAGAGTTTTTGTGATTAATTGTTAATTACTTGAGTGGTTTGTGTGAGGAGGACGGCGGCCATGGCGTTGATGCGGCGGTGGTAGAAGGCCTTGACGATGGTGACGATGCTGACGGCGTAATTGCCGCCGGTGCCGGAGCTGGCGATGATGGTGACGAGGACGTGCTCTTTCATGGTGAAGGGGCCGGGGTTGAGGGAGAAGGAGCAGCCGAGGAGGGGGATCCTGATGATCGTCGGAGGGAGGACGCGGGCCATCCAGCGGCCGATGGGCAGCGCCAGGATCTGGACGCAGACGGCGGAGATGGAGAGCTGGTTCGTGCGGTAGCTGAAGAACTGGTTGACGAAGGCGAGGAGGACGCAGCTGACGACGCCGAGGATCCACGTGCGGATCGTCAGGCATGGCTGCGATGGGTCGTCGGTCGTCGGCACCGTCATCCGCACCTGCTCGATCGGGCAGTCGTCGTCTTCTTTGTCTGAGGTCAAATATGTAAATAATAGAAATATTGGTCAAATTTATCAATAAAAAATTTATATTTTAATATATTTTTTAAAATAAAAAAAATTATACAAAAAATTGTAAGAGATCCAAATTGTTAAGAGAATTTATTTATATTTATTTAATATATAATTATAATTTTTTTTTATATATAGAGGTATTTAATTCGTTAATATTTATAAACAGATATTGTGAACCAATAATAATATTTATGAATAAATAAATTTTTAAAATGAATAAATAAATTTTTATTATCAAATTTAATAATCAATTAAATAAATTTAAAATATAAAAAATTTTAAATTATTAAATAAATTTAAATTAAAATTTTGATAATATCTAAATCAATTAAGTTCAAATTCGTAAAAAAAATCAAGTCAAACAATCATTTTAATTTCAATTATAATTAATCCATATCTCAAAATTAATAGAGAACTAAGAAAAGAGAAGATTTCAAGAACACAAACCGTTGAATTTGGATGGAGGAGATTGGGGCAAACTTGCTGAAGTGGATGGAGGAGGTTCAGGTGCGACTGAAGCCATTGACAATTATGATATTATGATCGATTAATTGAACAATAATAAAAGTTTTATCTCACTAGATGAGATCGATGGATTGAAGGTTAATTAAAATGTAAGAGGGATTAAGATTGAAGTTGAAGGAATGAGATTGAGAGATTTTGCAAGGAGATGAATTTATAAGGCAGTGTGTCAGTTAAGATTTTCCTAATTAAGGTTAATTCCCTATGTAGAGCCATTGAACTTTTGTTACTAATTATGGGTCGAGTCCAACTTGTTATTGTTGTTTCATGTGTCATCGTAGATTTCGCTCCAACTGTCTTTACTACTCTTGAAGACTTGAGCAATGTAGATATCTAGGACTTAATCAAAATGAATATTATCAGTCTCCGATCGATCGAGCTGATCCGACTTGACCTGTCGACCTCATCTATCGTTGGTCCAATCTCTCAACTTGCGAGGGGACACGACAGTTACTAAAATAAATATTAAAAAAATATTCTGGGAATTAAAAAAATGGTTTCAAATTTATTATAGATAAGAGTTAAACCATCGATCGAATTAAAACCATTAACTTAAATTTTAAATAAAAAAGGCCAAATATGCATGTCTATTGATAGAAAGCAAAGCCAACTGTCTGAACTGACAGTTGCAGACACTAACGGCCACCTTGAGCGGAGCTACCGTTCACTGGATTTAGGTGCCGGCCGGGTAGGCAGCAGTAACCGTCAATTTGCCAAGTTCGTTCCAAATCAAGTAATTTAGGCATTCACTTGAAATTTTAGCAAATGCAGAGTCATAAGCCTGGACCCTAACGGCGCGACCCGTGTGAGTTGGCCCGTGGCTATAGCCCGGTGGCCCGACAACATTAAAGAAGAAAACAATTTATTTATTTCAAAAAATTTTAAAATTGAAAGAAGAAGAAACTCCGAATAAATTAGTGAGTTTGATCAACCTAGGTAAATTACAATTTAAACTAAAAATTATAATTCAAACTTAAAATTTTCAACTTAATCCATTTAAAATTTTAATTTTAAATTATAATCAATATATTTTTAATTTTTAATATTTTTTATTTTTTAACAGGTCCGCGGGTTGGTCCGCCTAACCCACGGCCCGCCTTGAATTGGGTTGGGTTTGAGATTTTGCAATCCGCTCAATTGATGGGTTGGTCCGCCCCGCTCCGTCAAATGATGGACACACTATGAGTTGATCCACCTTGTCATAGATTGATCCGTTTGACGGCTCTAGGCAGCAGCAATGCCAAGTTGAAAATGTCAGGCATGCACTTCCAATCAATTATTGCAGATAATAAATACTAACACAAACTGGCCACAATTCCTTGTGTCCTCAAACTGAACAACATGTGCATGCGGGCTCAACCCCATTTCCAGCTTCTGACACTGATCAGCTAGCAGATACCTAAAGGCACAAACTTGAACTCTGTCACTGCAGCAGAAACCTCTCTAAGTGCTGACCCAGATCCTGAACATCACCATTGTTATGGTCGTGAGGAACGGATCTAGGTTAATCAAATTCGAGAGTGGTTCATTGTGCGAAGACTCTATGTAACTCAGAGAGCCCGAATCGGGACGGATCCCCCGTCATACCAACTCCCGAATAGAGTCGAATCCTCCTTCAGTCGTACCTCGAATTTGAAGCCCGAGCTGAACCCCTTCGAACACTCAAACCGAATCGGTTGAGTCGAGTTGGGGACCGAGTGGAAGCTCTTCGCAAAACGAGAATGAATCCTCAGAGATACGGACTCCCCTGATCCGAATCCTCGAAGCAGACTCTTCAATCTGAGCCGAACCAACTCTTAGTAGATACCCGAGCCGAATGCCTCGGCATTCTAGCCGAATCAACCGAGTTGATTCGGAAATCGAGTCTGATTCGCAAGGAAACAGACCCCCCGAACCGAGTCGGCCCCACAGGAATGCTAACTTTGGAGGCCGATCTAAATCCTTGAAGTGGACTCTCCCACTCGAGCCGAGTCAACCTAATCGGGTTTAAGCTATGCCAACTCCCCGTCTACTCGACTCTGTCCTGACGCTCTTCAACTCTCATCGCCCTTCTCCATTAAAGACCACTTCTCCCATCATACGGTTATGAGTAATGTCTCCTTGACACCCTTGCTACTAATCATGGTAATACTCTGACAGACGTACGTTAAATGACTCTTCAGCTGCAAGTTAACGATGTGACACATGCTCTGAATATCTTATTCCTTCTAACAAAGTCATACTGTTAATGGGACCTCTATCCTACTCACGATGGGACATGACTCCCCATTTTGGTCCTTCGGAGGAGGAAGGTATGTGCTCTCACAATCTCTACTTTCTATTCACTTTCTGCTCCATTTTCCTCCTCCTCTTTTATGATTTGACTTAAGCATCGGAGTGGTCGAGCCAGGGCAACCCCTGGGCTTCCTTTTCACGGTTGCTGTGGTTGCAGGCTCTGCCGTCATCACGACCCCCTCTCCGCACGGTCTCCTTCAACCTTGGTACTGAGGAGCGTCATCACATCCAGGAGTGGATCTCAACAGGAACAACCATTTCAACACCCATGGTATGCAGTGTCATCTGAAACACCACCCCAGTAATATTGGCACACAGCACCACAACTTTTTGGCACATTCTCAAGCAGCTACAACTCAGGCACGGGATGAACCAACCCCTTTTATAAGATCATTTAAAATATCAGGATAACTAATTTACCATGATATTAATAAATATGATTATAACAATTATCTCATTTAATGAGATATTTTTATTTTATTTTATTTTCATATATATCCAATATACAAATAAAAATATGAACATAGGTATAAAATCATGGTCTTTGTTTGATTTATACTAATTTTAAAATTTTAAATTCATATTAGTTTAATTCATTGTAAGTATTTAAGATCTAATTATATTAACTTATTAATTTAATTTCAGATTTAAATTTAGATTTTTTTTATTTTAGTGCATGATTTTGAACCGTTGATCTCATAATGAATATAATGGGTGAACTGCCTTTTCCTTCCATTTCTCATGGATTAATGAAATGTTTTTGGCGAATTTTATCCCTAAACGTACTTGTTCCAGTGAAGCACCGTAGATAGTCAAGTCATCAATCATCGAACAATCTAACATGTGCGACTTTCTGAAAGAGCTCGATGAGGAAGACGATAGAAACCTGAAATGCACTTTTTCCCAAAAGACGTCGTTGTTGTTCAATTAATCAATTAATCAATCACAATGTGAGTGTCATCATCTTTGCCCAAAGACATGTCGTCGAACACAATGACTAATTTTGCGAAGAATTTATGTTGTATCATTAGGGTAACAGGGTAAGGAGAAACCCTAAAGAAGCAATGAAAATTGTAACTAGAAGAATTCAGCAAATGAGACTATAGATATTCGTCTTCTTCTATCTTCGGTCACTTGGGCATATCGAACATAAACTAATAAAATTGGTGAAAGATCATATTCCACGGCGACGATATGTAGTGCTCCTATCATTTCCAATCGAGTAAACAACAATATCAATGAAAGGGACATTAACCTACCATCAAAGAGCAAGTAAACTTATCGATCGATCAACACAAATTATAGTAGTAGGTGGGTTCTACTAAGAGTCCTTTTTAGTTTCTTCTTTAATTACTATATATATATTACATCTCCACTCAATGATTATTTTAATTGGAGGGCTCCCCCAATTTCCTAACCATTAATTAATTAATCTATCTTCTTCCTAATTTCAATCTTTCCACTTTAGAGTATTCAAAGAGAAGGTATTAGGGTTTTAAATTCTAGCTAGGGTTCCTTAATTTGGCAAAATGCTAATTTAAATAACCTTTTCTAATATATATATATATTTTTTTTTTTTGATAATTTTTCAAGATTAAATATCCTTCCTCTTTAGGAGAGAAGTATAAGTTTACATTGGGCCTTGGTGGAATGGTTAAGATGTAACGGAAATCTTCGTAGTGTTGTGGTTCAATCCTCTATTGGGACATACGCTCAGTTAAATTTAGTGGAAAAAAAACAACTGTGAACTAAAGTATCTATGGGCAGAAAAAGTCCATGAGAATTATCGAGTGGAGTATTGATTATGAAGACCATCGGATCATTTTAAATTTTCTCAGATTTACTTTGATGGTCGATAGAAAATTTTTATAGAATGAGACTAATCACTACTTATAGGATTAATCAAATCAGTTTTTTGAGGAGCTAATTGGATACGTTCAATTCTCTATTGGGAATTTTAAATTTTATCATATTTACTTTAATGGTTGATAAAAAAATTTTGTGGGATCAGACTAATCACTACTTATAGGATTAATCAAATCAATTCTTTGAGGAGTTAATCGGATACCTTCAATTTTCTATTGGGACATACGCTCAGTTGAATTTAGTGACAAATTCAGACTGAACAACTGTGAACTAAAGTATCCATGGACAGAAAAAGTCCATGAGAATTATCGAGTGGAATATCGATTCAGTGTTGGACGATCTTACAAGGATGATGAAAACTGTGGAGAAAGTCTGACTGTGAGTGTCGGATCATTTTAAATTTTTTCAAATTTACTTTAATGATCGATAGAAAATTTGTATAGGATCAGACTAATCACTACTTGTAGGATTAAATATTAAATCAGCTCTTTGAGGAGCTAATTGGATACATGGTTTATAAAACAAAAATTAGGAATCAAATTAAGTAATATTAATTTATTAATTTATTTTATTTGTATTTAAATATATATGAATATAATATTTTATAATTTAAAATTATTTATATTTATATTCGAAAGGAGTTTCAACAGGTTTGAGTTGGACTATCCTGTCTGATATCGCAGCAGGAAGCATGGAGAGCTCCGTCGAAGAGAAGCGCAGGAGCGCCGACGACGACGACGGAGGCAGCGGCGACGGCCCCCGGGATCAAGACCGTCTGCTCCCGATCGCCAACGTCGGGCGGATCATGAAGCGGACCCTGCCCCCCAACGCGAAGCTCTCGAAGGAGGCGAAGGAGACGGTGCAGGAGTGCGTGTCGGAGTTCATCAGCTTCGTCACCGGAGAGGCCTCCGACAAGTGCCGCAGGGAGAAGCGCAAGACCGTCAACGGCGACGACATCTGCTGGGCCCTCGACGCCCTCGGCTTCGACGACTACGTCCAGCCAATGCGCCGCTACCTCCACAAGTACCGCGAGATGGAGGGCGACAAGGACGGCGACCGGCCCGCCCCCTCCTCCTCCTCCGCCTCCTCCTCCTCCAAGGCGGTTGGTAGAGACCAAACCGGCGGCGGCGGTGGCGGCGGTGGTGGCGCTGCTCGCTTGACGTTTAACGCCATGGATAGAACGAACTATAAGTAGTGATCGATGATATCCTTCTACATCAAGCTAATTAAGGGGATTATTCTAGCCATTTAGTTAATTAATTAATTAATTAAGCTACTATACTCTTCAAAATTGGTCCTTTATTTTGAGGTGCTTGGATGATATATTTGATCTTGAGTTCTTCATGTAGTTTCTTTGTTAATATAATTGTTTACTATGATTTTGTGTTCTCCCTAGCTATTTAAGTTGCCTTAATTAATTTTAATTAATTATAGGTAGCTCCTAGAACACTAAGTGTAACTTCATGTTAATTAGCTAGCATGATCAAAATCTTCATATGAAGTTTCTTTCTTGAGATCAAACATATATATACCTTGAGGCTTCCAATAAATCAAAGAATTAATTAGTTTAGGGTTTTATGTGTCCCAATAACTGTTTAGCAATCCTAGCTAGCTCTTAAGTATTAATTTGTTTGTAAATTCTTATGTCTATGACACATATATATAATTAATCACCTAGTAAAGAATTGTTATTTTTTGATAAAGTTCTTGTGGATTGAATCTCATTTTTCATTTGAGAGTGAGAATCTTTTTCTTCTAGGATTGTTATATATATATATATATATATATATATATATATATATATATATATATATATATATATATATATATATATATATATATATATATATATATATATATATATATATATAAGTGTCTTTTAATATCATTCAAGTTTCATGTGCTATCTTTGCTCCATATAATTAACAATCCATGAAAGATCATTTTCCTCTTATAATTGCTTGAAAAGTTAATTTTAAGAATCTCTAATCTTCTCTTAATTAGTAATCAATTTTCTTCTCAAAGAACAAATGCACACTTACATCAACTTTTATGGATACATATCCCTAGACTTGACCACGAGTCGGGTTTGAATTGGACTTGTGTGGCCAAAAACTTCATACTGGGTTAACGGGTTAGATTAGCCTTTGACCCAGTTCAACGGGCCTAATCAATACGAACCCGTAAAAATTGAGTCCCAAATGAATCAGTGAATCAACAGTTCAATTACTAATTCGAATAGTTGATTCAATCACCGATTCATTTATATTTATTTTAAAAATTTTCAATTTTTTAATTTTATTTTAGTGATATTAATGATATGGTTTAATATAAATTAACATTTATTTTAAATTTTTTAATATGAAATTATCTTATAAAAATCATTTTTGTTAATATAGAACTATTTATTAGAAATCTTATTTAATTTTTTTATTGATTCAGTAATTTATTTTATCTTTTTAATGATTCAACAATGAATTTATACAAATTATTTATAATATATTTAATAATAAATTTATTAAAAATATAATTTATTCAACATTAAAAATATTATACATATAATAAAAATTATCATCGAACATATAAAATTAATTAAAAGATATAATTTATTTGATATATATATTTTATGGTAAAAAATATAATAATATTAATATTAAATTTAAAAACTATTGATATAAAACTAAAAATGATTCAAATTTAATATAATATTTTTTCGATATACTTTGAAACTTTTTTTTAAGCCCAAATAATGCCAAAGAATCGTAACGTTTTTAAAAGTTAAGATTATGGATCGAGATTTTTTAAATCTTAAGAGTCAAGATTTTTTAAACCTTTGAACTATCAATTTTGAATCGCACCAAAAATGAACATATTAATCGATTCAAAAAAATTAAATACTTAAATTATTTTAAAAAATTACATAATAGCACATTCCACCTATGCATTATGTAAAAAATTAGAGAAAAATCACAAAGGCACTAATTTTTTTTAAAAATATTAAAACTAATATTTATCAAAATTTTTATCTTAAAAATATTCTTATTTTAGTGTGGTTATCGTAACTTTGTCCAAAATTAATGCACAAATATTAACTTTATTCAAAACTGCTACAACTACTATAACATAAAGTAACATATTGAATAATTTTGAACAAAACTGGACACCAGATCAGCAGTTGAAAGCAAATAAACAAGGAGCTTCATAATCTCAGAGAATGATCATCAAAATCCATGTTTAGTAAAATGACAAAATGATGGATGTCGATAAGTTAAACTACTGAATTGGAAATGAAATAAATAGACATGAAATTCAATAGGAAAATGGGAAACAGAGAGCTACTAATTCAAGTTAATGCTTAAACAAAATGCTCATTCCTCATCATCATCGTCACCATCACCGTCACCTCCAGCTGCCTTCTTTGCGGCGGCCTTCTGGTTCTTTCTCTTAACTCTTCCAGGACGGCCACCTCCGAATGGACTAGTCAATGAGAAATCGATGTGCTTCGCAGAATCGACTCTAACCATAAACGAAGGGATGTTGACAACTTGCCTTCCGACCCTGTAAGCAAGGCCAAAGTAACAAGTATTTAGGTTTAACATCATAACACTAGCCTACCAACTTGCGCAACTGAAACAAAAATCACTATATGATATCGAGGGAAAACTTGTATACATAAAGAACAAAAATACAACATACTCATTTACACTACAAAGATAGTAAGTTCAATGCCGACAAGAATAATAGGTTTATGTAGAAGCCTACATGTCTTCTTAGGAAATAGTAAGCCAACATAAGTATCTAGTATTTGTGGCAAAAGAGAATTGCAAGAGAACAAATGATTCCATCAACAGAGAATGTCTTGTGAAACTAATATCAATATTACTAGGGATACAAATATATATAGGATAATTATAGAGGGTTATAGACAATCTCGAATAGATGGAACAAATAAAACTTATTGATGTAGATTATGCAAGACAAGACAATAAATAAAGATCTTGCTACAATCAATAATTGGTCATTTATCAAGAGGTGCTAATCTGATATTGTCTGCATTTGCAGTCAGAAGGATACTGCTCCTTTGTCTTCGCTCTATCATGGCAAAATTAGATCGAATGCACACACATATATATAAGCAGGAAAATATCTGAATGTCTTGTCGAGAAACTAGATGGTTTGCGAAATGCCTTCTAGTTCTGAGGAGCATCTATCTCTATATTGGAGTTTTTAACAGGTCCAGAAATATATATCTGCAGCAAGCTCTGGTCTAACAGTATATGTTATATAGCTTGGATTTTGACTAAGACACTACACAATAATGCCATCATCCAGATAGTTAAGTGACGCTTATGAAACAAGAATGTTCATCAATTGGCATTGCAACGAGAGAACAAAACCAAATTTTAGAAACAGAAAAAAGAATTGAACAAAACTATTCACGCAAAGGAACATTCTTTTTATCCCTAAAATAAGGATACAATCTTCAAACAACCGCATGTTACAAACTCAAACATCATATGCAAAATTATAAGTGATCACAAAGTTTTTTTGCCACAATCACTAGCAACTAACTTACAAACTAACTTGGAGTTCACACTTTATGTTCTAAGCATCAAAATTGATAGTAGTAATTCATCTGTGACCAAAGAAAAAGAGGGAAAAAATATACAAGTAGATGTAAAGATGAGAACAGAAGCCAAAAATCAAGGTTTTTCACACAACTAAAATGATAAATAATTAACATGCTCTTTGGCTCATAATAGGAAAGCCAGCTAACCTGATGTGGCGCTGCCTGATCAGTACACGAGCGTGGTGGATCGACTTGGCCATCCCTGACTTGAACACGAGCGTCTGAAGGCGGCGCTCCAGGAAGTTCTCCACAGTGAGCGCAAGAACGTAATCGAGCTTGTTCTGACCCTCCTCCAGGAGTCCGTAACGATTCATCCTCCGGAGCAGAGCCTCGCCCTCGAAGATCCGGCGAGGGTTCTTCTCGTCGAGCGTGAGAAGCTCCCTGGCAGCGTTCCGGATACGGCTCAGGGCGTACTGGACTCTCCATAGTTCGCGCTTGCACCGGAGGCCATACTCACCCACCAGCTTCAGCTCCGCGTCCAGCCGCTCCTTCTCGTAGGGCCGGCGGGGCTTCTTGAAGGTCTTCCCATCTACCAAACATCAACCTTCAACTACGATTTTCGAAGCAGATCCAGACCAGAAACCGGAGGGAGATCAACATAAAACCAAGATCGATGGAAGAGGATCTTACAGTTGCGGTAGAAGCTGACATGCACCATGCCTTGTTCGCAAGCTTCGCCTCAAGAATCAAGACGGAGGAGATCAAGAGCCGCCGCCGCGGAAGAACTGACGATGTAGCAGTTCGTCGCCCTCATCCATGATTAAAAAAACCCTAAAAATAGACCGGTCCAATAAACCGCACCGTATGCGAGATTGCATGCGGACCACTCGGTCCGGTCCGGTTTTTAAAGGTCGATTAATATCCGTTGCCCAGTATGCGGTCTTCCTCGTCCCCGATTCCCCCTCTGCGATCCCTGGCGGAAGGCTGGGAGCTCCGTCGAGGTCGGCCAGGCGATGGGTTACCAGCCATGGAAGATCCGATGAGGTCGGCCATGGATTACCGCACGCTGGAGATCACATTGGGCTCCGCCAAGGGCCTCAAGCAGGTCAACGTCTTCTCCAAGATGGCTGTCTACGCCGTCGTCTCCGTCTCCAGCGACCGCCGCTCGCGCCACCGCACGCCTTCTGACCCGCAAGGCGGGCGCAACCCGATCTGGCACTCGACCCTGCGTCTCGCCGTCCCCGCCGACGGCTCCCTCTCCCGCGACCACTCCCTCCACATCCTCCTCCGCACGGAGCGCGCCTGCCCCCTTGGCGATCGCGACGTCGGCGAGGTCCGCGTACCCCTCGCCGATCTGTTCAACGAGGAGGAAAACGAGGGGCGGCGAAGCGCCCGGCACATTAGCTACCAGGTCTGCCCGATCGGGTCGGGCAGACCGAAAGGGGTGCTCAATTTCTCCTACAAGCTCGGCGAGCGCATCCCGGCGCCGGATCCCGATCCGATCACCGACTTCGCCTACCCTTCCGCCGCGGACGCTCACGGCGCGCGGCCTTGCTACCTTGACAGCAGGCGAGTTCTTGACGCCTGTTCGCTGCCCCCGTGATGCAAGGAAACGCCGGTACGTCAATTGCTGTAAAATCCCGATGAAAAAAATTTGCAACGATTGAAATCCAATCGATTTGAATTTTATCGAGACGATCGTCGTCGTTGTTGTTGGAGGGGACACAATTTTCTTAAGAAAGATTTTTTTTTTCTAAAAAAAAGAAGATTAACTATTTGTTTTTGATCGTTTCTGCTCAATGTATTGACTTGCGTTGATTCAAATCTCATTTCCTTTTGCCTTTTATTTAGATCATCGCCTCAATGGATTGAAATTAACACAAATTCAGATAGTATTAATTAATTTTACATCAAACGAGTCCTATGGATCCTCTGAGTTTGTTTTGTAATTTGATTACTTTGGATTGATCAAAAACAACACATGATTAATATACCATTGTTAACTATTTTTTAATTGCTACACAGTAGATCTTATTAAGAAACTGTTCGTTTTATCTCTCTATTGGGTACTATGAGTCCTCTTAATTTGTTTAGTAATTTGAAATCTTATTTTAACATGTTCTTCGTTCTCAGTTGTCCAATTAAATTTTAATGATCAACATCTTATTATAGCAATTATTTAGCTAGCTAGCTAGCAGCTGCTAAATAATTGCTATAATAAGATGGTAAGAGTTTAATTCATCAAGAACACATTGATAATAAAACATAGTTAATCTTTGAAATTAAATTCATGAGAGTTTATAACAATAAAAGATGACTTTAAAAAAAATAATGAGAACAAGAAAAATTATCATACAAATTACATCATAAAAAAATTAAAAATAAATTTAGTTACTTGATAAAATAGGAAGATATGTCGTATTTTCAACTATATGCATATTATTATGAGTTAATATCTCCTAATAAAAAAGGTCAAAATTTGGTTCACGTGAAAATAACATGTCGGATATGCCCGACTCCACGCCTTGCTCTGTGCCTGATTGGCTTCGTACTCGACTAACTCCATGCCCAATTGGCTTTGCGCACGAACTTCACGCTCAACTGGCTCTACACCTGAACTCTGCGCCTGCACTCCGTGCCCGATTGAACGCTCGCACTCGATTGACTTTGCATGCCTCGATTGGCTCCTGCTGGACCGACTCTATGCACTTGGTGCGCGATCGATTGGCTCCATACCCGACTAGCTCCGTGCCGGACCGACTCCATGCCCGACTAGCTCCGCCCGACTGGCTCCATGCCCGACCGACTCCATGCCCGACTAACTCCACGCTTGACTGACTCCACGCTCGACTGGCTCCGTGCCCGATCGACTCCATGCCCGACTAGCTCCACGCCCAACTTGATGCCCGATTGATGAAGGCGATCTCAAGCAGGTCTAGTCTCGTCGAGTTTGCACTCCTATCGAGTTGGCACTCTTGCCTAAATAGCTCCCCTCCATCAGCCTACATCCCTCATTCATCTCGCTTGACAGCCACTTGAGGGGCACATATGGAATGATAAAGTACCCAACGGTATATCACCTATCACATTAATACGGCATGACCTGTTACAATACTAGGCATGGATGATGGGACTCGTCTCTACCATCACGATGAGATATGTTCCTTACTTTTGACATGACACCTTCTCTGATCACTCTATAAAAGAATCCCGCTTCCCATAGGCCCAGGTACGCACGCATAGACATTCTTCTGCCCTCTACATTCACTGTTCTTCTTCTCCATCTCCACCTCCGGTCGACGAGGGATTGACTTAGGCGTCGGAGTGAGTTGAGCTAGGACATCCCTGACCTCCTTTCTAACCCTTCTCCTTCCTTTTGAGGCTTTATAAGAACACCGCTTGCTCCATCTGCTCATGGGCTCCGTGCGACTTCGTCAACATAGGAATTAGGTGTTTGATTATTTATTTGAAGCGATCTCAAGCAGGAACACATACAAAGAAAAAATAATACCTACGCTGCGAGGAAAAGTTAAACCCTAAATCTAAGAAGAGAGTAAGTTGCACCACATGAGGTTATTGAACGTAAACTATGTTTTCAAGTAAGCAATGAATTTTAAATTTAATAGATACATGTATTCCAAAAGGTTATCGGAGTTCATTTGTACATTTGTGTCTCGTTTATTCATTGTAAAAAGTGGAGATAGAGATATTGGTACTTATGGCCATCGTCTTTTTGATTGCCACCTTAGTAGTCGCCACACGATCGGCCCCACAACCATTTGCAAAAAAAAAAGATGGAACCGATCCACCTTGTAGTTGCCATCCATGATTAGGTCGTCCCAAACTCGCCTGAGTCACAACCATGAGATCGCTCACAACAAGGCCATCGTAAACTTGTTGAGTGAAATTCCATAGCAGAGGAGTTAATAGTCGTGGCCACGAGCTCACTCATGTCTAGACTCTAATGAGGCTGCTCGTGGCCTTCGCGAGGTCGCTCATGCTCCAACGAGGTCACTCGTGCTCAGGTTGCCACGAACTCATCGAAGTCGTGGCTGCCGAATTTGCAATCAGAACCTCTTCTTCTGATTTTTTTTTTTCCTTTCCTTTTCTTTTCTTTTTCTTTCCCTTTCTTTCCATTTTCCATTTCCTTTCCTTTTATTTAGATTTTTTCTACCTTAAATTTCTTTAAAATGAGGCTATTTGAGTTTACTCCTATTTTGTAACTCAACTATTGAAAACATGTAATAAGTTTTCTTTAAATTTACATTTTGCTTTTTAAAAAATTAATTTACTCGTAAACTTATAAAATTTATAATAGCTCCAAGTCACTTTGTTTATTGTTATTATTAAAAATATATTTTATAATATTTTTCAAATTTTGTAATCCATGTAGTAGATGATAGGAAAATATTAGATGACAATATTAATTAGTTTTGACCAAACTATTAAACCATAGTAATCACAAAAATACTTCTATTATAATATAGAACAAAATTATTTTAATTTAATTATACATAAAGAATTATTATATTAAAATATTATTTACTGACTTAATTAAGATTGTATGAACCCATTCAAACTATTCTAACTTAATTAAATTTATTCAATATATAGTAATTTTATCAATAGGTGCAATTTTTTGATATAATAATAATATTTCACATATATAGTAATTTTAATAAATTAGATTAAAAAATATAATAGGTGCAATTTTATTTTTTTTAAAGAAGGTCTTTTCTTCCTCGCCAAGGCGTGCGCGCAATGTTTTCTTTTTTTAATTATTTAAAAAAAGGGTTAGAGAATCATCTAGAAACGCAATTGAGAGACAATAATAAAAGTATAAAACACCGAAAATTAAAAAAAAAAAGAAAAAAAATCCAAAATACCCTTCATTAGCTCTCCCACACCCCCACGAAAAGAATATGCTGCTCTACCTCTCTCTCTCAAAGCAACGTATTTATTTATTTATTTAAAAAATAATATATTCAAAAGATACTATAAAAGGTTATATATCCATCCCTGGATAGAATTCACCATCTTAACAGTCCCGTATAATCGATTTTACGATCATATATGAAAAGATAAATCGAGAAGTTGTAATTAACTATGAGAGGACATTACCTCGGCTTCGTCGAAATTCGATCCTTACTCTACTTTAGTAAATCTATCCCATCGTAACATATATCAATTCTAAATGATTCACATAGTTATAACTATATGTAGAGAGGCTAATTAAGAAATTAAAATTGATCCTCATATGGAAGGATAATTTTTCGATTTCGTTGAAAATCAACCTTTATTTAATATGACAAATCTACCAATTGAATTTAACTTCAATAAAAGGTGAAATCTGTCACCCCATCGATCTCATACAGTCGGTCCTATGAGTGAGGATGTAGGAAAGCTGCAATTGGTCACTATAGGAGAGGACATTACTTTAATTTCATTAAGATTCGATTCTTATTTATTTTAATAAATCTATCTCATAATAACTAATTTAAATAAATCTATCTCATAATAACTAATTTAATCATGCTGTAACAGCACCAATTGAACTTAACAAACCTACAATCAATAAAATGAACAAAAATACCGTCGTAAATGTGATGCATCACTCAAAAAAGCAATAAGAAAATCAGCATTTAAATTTTAAAATCGGTATAAATTATGTTTTGAATTTATTTAAAAAATAAATTAGAAAGAATCATTTATCTTCGAATTAATAGAAAAAATCCGAAGATCGGGATTATTAAAAATAAATAAAAAATTAATAAAAAATATCAATTCTGTAGGCGGACAACCGATAACCGATAACCGGCAGGGGCATAACCGTATTTATACCGATGATTACCGTCTGAGTAAGTCCACCTCACCGCTCGCTGTCTCTTCTGCCTGCTTCGCTGCCCCGCTTTTTATCGCCCATCGGCCATTTTTGCCCTTCCAATTCCGCGGAAATTTCCGATCGATCTTTCTCTCCTCTTCTGCGTCCTTCCGTCCATGGCCGCCCTCTCGATCCCTCCTCCTCCTCCTCCTCCTCCTTCCTCCACCTCCTCTGCTGCTTCTATCCCGTGGCCGAATCCCGTAGCTGATCCCGATTCGTCTTCGCCAGTCCCTTCTCCGGCGGACGATCCCAATCACTTCCCGCCCCCGGTTGCCGACCTCGCGGAGGAGGAGTCCGACAGAGGAAATCCCATGAAAGATGATGAATCTCCCGAGGATTTGGCCTCCGCAGCTCCGGTCCCCGCGGTGTCCTCCTCTTCCTCGCCGCCTAGGGTAGCAGAAAGCGACGCCGCGGAGGCGCTGTCGGTTCTCCACTTGGCTTTTAACCAGGATCATGGCTGCTTCGCCGTCGGCACCGATAGGGGGTTCCGGATCTATAACTGTGATCCTTTTCGCGAGATCTTCCACAGGGACTTTGATGGAAGAGGCATCGGCGTGGTCGAGATGCTTTTTCGGTGCAACATCCTCGCCCTCGTTGGCGGCGGGCCGAACCCGAACTACCCGCCCACTAAGGTCATGATCTGGGATGATCACCAGAGCCGGTGCATCGGAGAGCTTTCTTTCCGGTCGGAGGTCCGTGCCGTCCGGCTCCGGAGGGACAAGATTATTGTGGTGCTTGACAACAAGATATTCGTGTATAATTTCGCGGACCTTAAATTGATGCATCAGATTGAGACTGTGCCGAACCCCAAGGGGCTGTGTGCTGTTTCACAGCAACAGGGGTCGCTCGTGCTTGTCTGCCCAGGTGGTCAGAAGGGGCAGGTCAGGGTGGAGCACTATGGGGCGAGGCGAACGAAGTTCATTATGGCACACGATTCAAGAATTGCTTGTTTTGCTCTGTCGCAGGATGGAAGGTTGATTGCAACTTCAAGCTCTAAGGGCACGCTTATTAGGATATTTAGCACAATTGATGGTACTCTCCTTCAAGAAGTAAGAACTTACATTGGATTAACTTCTCATTTATATGAATCTCTGAAATATATTCTATTGTTTGCCTTCAATTTCTTTGTCTAAATACAACAAGAGACAATGACTCCAATATATAATTTTCTCATTTATATATTAAATTGACTTTAAACCCTACGATACTTTATTTGGTATCTTATATATTGTTAATGTTAAATAGTTGTTTTGCAAGTATAAATATTTTAGATATCATCAATATAAGTCTTTTTAAATATTTTAATACTGACCACATATGCTCCTGCATATCGCATATGTGCTATGCAATAGGTTGAGTGCATACTGCTTGCATTTGTTTTTTGAAATTTTATGCTAAATTCTTCATCCTAAATCATGACTTCAGGAATCTTATTTTGCTTGTTTTGGGAGCTCATTCATGCATATCATGTTTGGTTATTCATTGCACTCAGTCCTTCTCCATTTATGTTTTTTAATGGTTTTCTTATTTCTTGGTTAATTAGGTAAGAAGAGGCGCTGATAGAGCAGAGATATACAGTTTGGCTTTCTCTTCTGACATGCAGTGGTTAGCTGTCTCAAGTGACAAGGGAACTGTTCATGTTTTCAGCCTCAAGGTTAATCTTGGATTGACAGCAAATGATAAGCCTCGCCCTGCATCAGATCCAAATGCTCCAACACAAAGTTCTCATCTTTCTTTCATCAAAGGTGAGTTGCCTGTAGTAGTTATTTCCTACCAGATAATAAAGACAAATTTATTATTGTAGCAGTTTGATGCCTCTGGTTAGGAAGCCATCTCCATACAAATAACACCATAGGTGCTTACTTTTGGTTTGATTGTTCTTTAGTTTGTGATTTTAAAGTTGATCCATCAAATAGAAAGTAGTGCGATCAATTAGCTAACAGGCATAAAAGGGAGCTGAAGGAATCTTTCCTTCCCCCTTTTCTGCCCAAGGGAAAACAGCCTAAATTTCAGGTTTAATATATCTATACAGCAGAACAGTAATGCAGTATAGTCAAAAGGAAAAACTATACAGATTCATTGTATGACACCTTTCAAATGATTCTATCTCTTCTTTCATAATATTTGCCACACATTAGTTCAAGTTTTTCAGTTATTTGCATACCACAAGCATCTCTTGTGCTAACTTAATTCTGGCAAAGAAATCATCTAGCAAATTTTGACTGCTTGTTCAATTGCTACTTCTCCTTGATTTGGAATATCTACAATACCCTAAGTCCTCCATTAGGCAACAATCATTTCTAAATAGCAGAGATATCTACTGTGCGTAAGCCAGCTGCTGAGTAAATATCAACTCACATATCAAATAATTCACTGATTGTCAGCAGGATATTAATTTGAAGAGAAATTTCCTTAGCTCTTTGTCGAGATCCAGAGGATGTCAGTTTACTTGAAATATTGTGGTTCTGTAATAAATTATGGTTCTTCTTGTTGCCAAGTTAATGCTTTGGCCTATATTTTATTCCAAATTGTAAATGAAGGGAAAGTGATGCATGATGGTTAGACAGTGAGATGAGAGGTTAATTTGATTATAGTATAGCGTGCTATACCATTGAGGACGAGAGTAATGAAGAAGAGACAATTGTATGTGTTAAGGAAAGGATAGTGTATAGCTTCTGCTTGATAAAAGGCCATTATTATAGGACATATTGATGTGGTATCCTAGTCCCTTGACACTCCTCAACCTGGAGTAAACTATTTATTCCTGGTTTGTCACATAAAGACTAAAGAGAAAAGTTTTCACAAACAGAAAAAGATACAATGACTAAAATCATAGCTATGAAAAATGAAAATGCAAAACAAAGCCTTTGAACTACTTGATAGAGCGTGTAGGTGATGCCTTGATCTCAGATCAACATGTTGATAGAAACTAAATCAAGGAGAAGAAGGAAATGATTCAATGATGTTCATGGAGTTGAATAAAGGATGAAATAGTCCTTAAGGAATAAGTTGCTCGAGTGAACTTCGTGTGGCGGCACATGCATCAGCACATTACAGATTGATAGAAAGGGGGGAACATTCAAAGAGGGTCCTAGGGTGATAGAGAATGAAGCAGGATCTAGGAGAAGATGGACAACAAGTATAGAAGAAGGGAATACTAAAGATGGAAAAGGGTAAAAGGACTGGGTTAGTAGCACATGCATCACAGTAGGGAAGCATCACACATAAGTATCATGGAGAAGAAGACTTGACAAAATACTGCCCACTGTCAGTAAATCATGAGAAGATTAGGAAGGGAAATCGCAAGAAGACCAGTTGGGAAATCACAGACTTATTTCTTGGCTGCCTTGACTCGTGATGAATTTATACTGTCATCTGACAAAGGTAGGGGAGTTCTCTGATTTTGCTCAGATTTGCCTAGTTTGGAGAAGAAGAGGTGATCAAACTAGTAGCTTGGCGAACAACAAAGGTTTTGCTCTTAATCTGTACAAGGAAGAGGTGAATGAACTTGATAGGAGATGGAGGCATTGAGATGGAGTGTGGTTGAAGGAGAGAAGATTAGTATAGTGTGTTGGGACCGATGCGAGCTAGAGGGGGGGGGGGGGGGTGAATAGCTCTTTTAGCGTCGACTGTGAGAATGCAACAGAAAACTTTGATACACGAAAGAATAATACACCACAGTACAATACATCAAATTTTATTTGATTCACAATCTCCCAAAGTCGCTACTCCAAGGCCTAGTCCTAGCGCTCTACTATCATTAAATCTTCTCTTTCTTGGATACCTTCTAAAGGTAAAGAAACCTCTTACAATCCTTGCTTTTACAAATAATACAACAAGAATAAAAATATATAAAGACAAATACAATGAAAGTAAACTACTTTATAAGAATCTTACTTTGGTCGCTTTTTTGTGGTCTGAAAATGCAACAACACTTTTTTCTAAAACCCCCAAGAATCGATGCCTTCAATGTTCCTCGAAACCCTTTTTTATAGGCTTGCTGTTGGGTTGATTTTCACTTATCAGTCGATTGTCTTCTCTCATCAATCGATTGCTCTACTGTAGATTTGAACGCTGCTTTGACCCGTCAGCTCAATAGCTCCATCCACCTCAACATCACTTGACTATCCATTACCATGTTGCCTAATCATTCGAATCCCGTAATCGAGTATTAAACTTTCTGTTCGCTTGAATAGTTGCTTGAACAATAACATCAGTTTGAGTTCCAAACTCTTTGTTCGCTTGAATAGTAACATCAATCGATTGCTCGTTTAGAGCAGTCGACTAATAATTCCTGATACATGCCTTGCCTAGTGGGACTCGACTGCCCAGTCGAGTTCTAAACCTTTTGTGTCCTACTATGGTAACATCAGTCGACTGCTAATCTTAGCAGTCAATTGATCTCATCCGAAACCTTCGTAATCCCCTTCAAACCTTGAATTTGGGATTTACAGTTTATAAGTCGATTGTTGTATCCTAGCAGTCAATTGATCAAGTTCGTAACCTCCGTAAACCCCCTCAAACATCGAATTTAGGATTTATAGTTTATCAGTCGACTGTTGTACCCTAACAGTTGATTGATCATGTTCGAAACCTCCGTAAACCCCCTCAAACCTCAAATTCGGGGTTTATAGTTTATTAGTTGAGTATTGTATCATAGCAATCGACTGATATCTCTGTTTCAGTCCTAATTGAGACTAAACTCTCGCTTCACTTGGTATCTGACTACTTTTGATCGGTCGGGACTTCACCCGCCTAGCATTTGGTCACACATGACCTACCAGGACTTCATCCGCCTCGCATTTGGTCACCCTTAACCTACAGAACTTCATCCACCTCGCATCCGACCACCCTTGATATATCAGAACTTCTGTACTCACCTAACATCCAGTCCTTTATGACTTGTTAGGATTTCTATACTTACCTAACATCCAGTCCTCCTCGACCTATTAAGGCTTTCATCCACATGTCAAGTGTTTGATTCTTTATGATCCACTTGGACTTCATCTATCTCACGGCAAGTGTCCGGTCCTTCACGACTCACTTGGATTTCCGACCGCCAAATGAGCGGTCTTCCATGACTCATTTGGATTTTTCACTTTTTGTTAAGTATCTGATCAAATTTGACCTCCTTGACTTCCTGCTTAACCAACTAACATATTGATCAAATATCAAAACTTAATTCAAGTCGACTTAAGCTTAGTCAATCTGTTCAATCTTGACTAGAGATCGATTGCACCAAAATACTTATACTGTTGGTTTGGAGAAGGTTAGAGCTCTTGCCTGGAGGAGGCGAAGGCAAAGGTTGGATCACAAAGGAATATATGGCTATTGGGATGATGAATCATGTGCCAAGGTCACTAGAGAAGAAGATAGGGTTGGCTAAGTGTAGCGTCGTCAGAAGGATAATATGAGGATGAAGGTTGGGATGGAGGAGGTGTTGCATTGTTAGATGACCCTTGGAGCGGAGTAGTAAGGTACAATATTCATTGAGACTAGGTGGAAATGGAAGGTTTTATGTTGTAGAACTTCTTGGTCCTTAAACCATAAATACGATGGCTTGTAGAAGCAGTTGGCGTTGCAGATGTAACGTACTAGAGCAGGATAGAGTCAAGAGAGCATAGATAAAGGGAGGCCACACATCAAAATTTTCAAACGATCCATTAGAGATTGTTTTCAAATCCTAACGTAGAAAAATTACTATGGTACCATATTAAGTTGAAGGAATTGACTATTGTGCTCACCTAGTTTTGTAAATGCTCAACAAACACACTTGTAAAAGCAAAAGGTTATTATTGATCTCATTTCATGGGCCATTTTAGCACATATCAAGGACAATTTCGTCTACTAGATGAGATTAACATTAATTTTTATAAGGCAGTAGTTTTCACCTAGATGAACCTACATGTTCAAATTCAGATATGAGGAGATATGAGGACATGAATGAATTTGTGGGAATCCCGAGAGTAAAATAGTAGACTGGTAATTGCAAAGATGAAGATGTTAAGATGGATGCGTGGATATACGAGGATGGACATAATAAGAAATAAGAGCATTAGAGAGAAAGTCGGAGTTGCATCTATTGAGAGAAAATTTCGAGAAACACGTTTAAGATGGTACAGACTTGTACTTAGACGACCAATAAATACTCTAGTTAGGCGATGTGAAACTATAACAAATACGCACATTAAACGAGGAAGAGGAAGACCAAAAAAGACTTGGTTAGCAACAATAAAATAAGATAACATTTATTTAAGCATAGATGATGATATAGTAGGGGATAGAGCCCAATGACGTAGAAGGATTCATATAGCCAATCCCACCTAGTAAGATAAAACATGGTTGTTGTTGTTGTTGGTAGTTTGACTTTATTTTTAACATACATGCATCCATTAAGGTGAAAATGACCATTTCACTTTAATGTACCTACATAATTTAAACAGAAAGTGTAAGGGCATAGATGAGTTTTTGAGACCTCTAATAGCATATTAGTGGGTTCACATTTGCATTTTGACGTATACATGTCCATCAAGGTGATTTGGTATTTGATAAGCTTCCATAGTGTAAAATGCAAGTATAAGACCACCAATATGCTCTTAAAGACCCCAAGAATTCATCTATACTCTCAAATTTTCATTTTGAGCAGTGTAGGTCCATTAAATTGAAATGATCATTTTACCTTAACAAACTTTTGTGTGAGCGCACAAGTGTGCTCCTAGGACTAACAAACTCATTTATGTCCTCATATGAATTTGGACATGTGCAGGTTCATATAGGTGAAAATGTTGTATTTCTTCAGTTGACTAACTACTCAACTAAAGTTGATGTGCGGAAATGACTCGTGAAAATAAGATAGTGGATTTGGGGTTTTTTACTTTAGAGAAGTGTGTCCATGGACATTTATGAAACTAGGGGCATTTGGTGATTAATTCTCAAATTTTTGGAAAGCTTTGTATGACTTTTATTTGATAAAAGATCATTGTTACACACTATCACATGTATATATATTATATAACCCCAAATCCTAAAATACCAATATGGGAACACTCCTGACAACAACCAAATGGCTAATACCTTTTATAATAAGATTCTGTTATGCCATAGTAGTGCAGATAAATTTATGTTGAATCAAGATACACAACAATGTGCGGTTAAACTGAGAGAGTGAATCTTATGGCTGGTTCTATACTGAATTTCGCAGAAGTGCTTTATTGGGCATCTACTCTTTTGGTATATGGTAAAATGCTAATTCAATGTTGTTCCTATTATTTGTTGCTTGTACAAACAAGTGCCTGATTTGTGAATGGAAATCAAATGCCAGGTTGAGATAGAATACAATATACTTAGCAATTAGGCACAAACAAGGCCACAAGTACCATATATTAACTGTGCCATTGTCAATCATGCTTAAAGTATGCAGTCTTTTTCTATTTGTGTTTTACACATACAAAAAATGAGTAAAGTTAGCAGATATAAGAACCTTGATATAAATTTGTGGGATATTAAGAGCCAAAACGCAAACTCTCATGAATCACACATGCTGGTGATGTAGCTTTGTAGATTGTAGATGATAAACAAGATTAAGGTGATGTTAGTATTGATGGTAAAGATTACCGAAACAATGCAGTTTGATTGCAGTACAAGATGTTAGGGGTCCTCTGATTCCTGATTTCCTTCTTGACCAAAATATTTACTAGTATTGATACAAAGAATCCACTTAATGTGGCACAAGTTAAATTCCAATTTTTAAGTTGAATCTAAATAATTATGGCCACTCCACTTATTGATTCGAATTAGATTTTAATTTTTTCGGTGGCACCATCCTTTTGATGATTGATGTTGTTTCAATATTAGTGGTACATACGAATTTGGAGTAAATTACAGTCAGATGTGCTGGGGTCAGATATCAATTAGATCAGCTATTTAAAATAGTTGGACCATATGGTTTGTTTTAGATGTATTCATTATACAGATAAATAAAGTGCTAACATGGTATGTATTGGTACTGTTATGGAACTCAGTTAACATCTGTTTTTCTCTTTGTTTTTTCCTAGCATAAGTTGGAGAAACATTTCCATTATTTGAAGCTGTTTCCTTATTTTAGGTGTATTGCCGAAATACTTCCATTCCGAATGGTCAGTGGCACAGTTCCGGTTGCATGAAAATACACAATACATCGTTGCATTTGGTCATCAAAAGCATACTGTTGTCATCCTTGGTATGGATGGAAGGTATGAATTGATTTTTTTTTCTTCTTATATACATCAATTCACAACTTATGATTTAATGTCTAAACATGTATGAAGTGCTTTTATATTCGATCACTTTTTTATATATTTTTTGAGGTCTTATATTTTGATAAAAAAAGATTATTTGAATAAAACAAAATGGAAAAATGAAAAGAGAATGGTGTTCCTTGGACCTTGCAGTTTCTTTCGATGCCAATTCGATCCAGTGGCGGGTGGGGAAATGACACAATTGGTATGCTATAACTTCCTGAAGTCGGAGTCATTCTACTAGTAGAATGTGTGTAACATTTATGGTTGATTTACAGTTATTTTCATGGCTAGATTTCGTCTTTGACTCAAAAGAATCTGTATATAAACTAAAAGTATCGGCATGTGCCTCCATGATAAATAACTGTATGTGAATACTAGAAGATAAGGATATGCGTGTGTTTGCCATTCCACATGCTTGTCTCTCAAATACCTGCTTATTGATCTGGAGTATTCTTTTTCAACTAAAGGTTTTATATAAAACGACCTAAATTAGGATTTATTTTTTATTAGCCCTGATATAAGTTATATATAATTTATCTGAATTGTTGGAGGGTTAAAAAATCATAAATGCTTATTGAAAGTGTATTTATTGAAGTGCAATTGCTGTTACATACAAATGTCAAAGTTCTAAAATAAAATATTAAGTTTTAAAAGTACCAAATCATGTACCCAATATTTATTTTACCCCTTCATAAAAAAAAAGTTTTTAATTGATTGTTATTGGCAATAAATTCGGAATGCTTGTGGGATTAGGATTGAATATATTAAAATTCAAAAAAAATTAAATTAATTAAAATTGATAAATTAATTTTTTTAAATTAATCAAATATATCAAATTTTTAAATAAAAATCGAACAAATTAAATTGATAAAGTATTTATTAATTTGATTAAAAATTGAATTAATTGATTTTTTAAAATATTATGAGAGATTGTTTGATTAGTTAAGGATTTATAAGTTTAAGAATTTATCGATTATTTTTTATTTTAATTTATTCGATTTAATCGAATAAGAGATCTGAAAATCGAAATTGAGCTAAATTAATCAATATAATTATTTTAAAAAAAATCTAAAATAACTTAGTTTAGTTGGTTTGTTTAGTTTAATCAAATTTTTGTTTACTCCTATCTAGGATCATGAATAGTAATTATAATTGATTGTTATAGTGTAGCAATAAATTAAAAATATCTTTTTTTTTAACGATTAAAAGGATTGGTATGATAAAAAATTTGCCACTCTCAATATAGTGTATCGAATTGGTATTTAAGGGCATTGATACAATTAAGAGCACTGACCAAGCACATAAGATCTAGTTCTATGTTATTTCGAGATCTTAGGTTTGTCAGTTGTTTTTGGACAAAACTGGCGGATGAATTTTAGCCATTCAAAAAATAAAAATATATATATTTTCAAAAGAGAGAGAAGTCTAAGGATCTCAATTGTAACGTTGATCAATGAGTATTATATATCATCGTATCATTTATAATGAATTTTCGACATCATTTCTCAGATCTTATTCATGTTCAAAAATTTATTGCTCTAATAATGTGCATTACATCGATATTTTAAGGCATAGATATATTTAAGAGTATTGCTTGAGCACATAAATCCTTGTTTTATATTATTCTGAGGTCTCTAGGTCCATTAGTTACTTTTAGACAAAATTTGCTGATAGACTTTAATCATTAAAAAAAATTATATATTCAAAAAGAGGGAGTCGAAGGATTTCAATTGTAGTGTTGATTAGTGAATATCATCGTCGTATCATTTATAAGAGCTTTTGATATTATTTCTATATTTGATCCATGTTCAACAAAATTGTTGTTCTCAATCAACGAGAAAATTTTTGAACATGAATCTAGCATAAGAAATGATGATGTCAGAAGCTTATTATACATGATATGATGATGATACTTATTGATTGACACTGTAATTGAGATCCTCCTTTTTTTTTTTTGAAGATATAAATTTTTTAATTTTTTTAAATGGCTAAGGTTCATTAGTCAATTTTGTCCAAAAGTGGCTTACGGATCTAAAGACCTCGAAATCACATGAAACAAGAACCTATGTGATTGAGTAGTACTCTTGAATGTATTTATGCCTTCAAATACCAATCTGATATACAGTATTGAGAACAATGAATTTTTGAAGACAATCGAGTATGAGAAATGATGTTGGAAGTTCATTATAAATAATATATCGATGATACTCTTTGATCAACACCACAATTGAGATTTTTAGACTTTCCTCTTTTTGAAGATATATTTTTTGATTTTTTGAATGGCTAAGATTCATCAACCGATTTCGTCTAAAAGTAATTGACGGACCTAAGATCTTAAAACAACATGGAACTAAGTCCCATGTACTTGAGCAGTGCTCGTGAATGTATGCATGTCCTCAAATATTAATTCAATATATCGCATTGAGAGCAATGCATTTTTGAACATGAATCAGGCATAAAAAATGATATATGAAATTCATTATAAAAGATATAACGATAATACTCACTATCGACACCACAATTGAGATTCTTGAACTCCTTTCTTTTTGAAGATATAAATTTTTTTATTTTTTGAATGACTAAAATCTTTCAGTTGGTTTTGTCCAAAAGTGGCTAATAGACTTACTAGAGAGCTAGGAATGACATGAAATCATGTCATATATGCTCGGGCAGTGTTCATAATTGTATTTATACTTTCAAATACTAATTCAATATACCGCATTGAGAACAATGAATTTTTAATAACTTTTTAATGATTAAAAAAAAGATTTTAATCGATTGCTACTTTGTAGCAATTGATTAAAGTTATCATTCATGATCACAGAAAAATGTAGCAATCGATTAATTTTTTTTAATGGAGGGATAAAATATGTATTGAATATGTGATTTGATAATTTTAAAACTTAACTATGTGATTTGAATATTTTGAAACTTTAGTAATGTGATTGTACGTAAAAATAAAATAAAATCATTAGAAATCTATATCGTGAAAGTTCATATTTCGAAATAATAGGATTTTATATTTTTCAAGATATATATATATTTATTTATTTATTATATGAAATTATGGTAAATATTATAATTAATAAAAATTTAAATAAAATAAATATAAATATAAATGATGATATAATAAGTAGATAAAGTCGTAATATATTTTTAATAAAATTTAATAATAATTATTATTATATATAATATTTTTATTAAGGTATAATTTTATAACACAAAATTTTATTTTAGATTATTAAATATATATATATATATAATAATTTTTTTATTTTTTATATAAATCCATTCTTCTATTTTACCATTAAAAAATCAAAAGTAAAAAAAAATCCTAACCTAGTTTCCCATATTTCTCGATTATTCTTGTCAATTTTTCTACAGCTGTAGACAAAATTAAAATTGAATATTCGATTAAAATCGAACTGAATTGAATCAAACTAAATAATTAAAATTAAATCTAAATCGAATTTTTTTAAATTAATCAAATGATCAAATTTTTAAATAAAAATCGAATAAATCAAATCGATAAAATATCAATTAATTCCATCAAAAATTGAATTAACTGAAATAATTAAAATTTTTAAGTACCATAGGATGCGAGATTTATCCATTAGTCTTATTTAAGAATTTATTAATTATTTTTTATTTTAATTAATTCAATTTAATCAAATAAAAAATTTTAAAATAAAATCTGAATCAAAATAATCAATTAAAAAAACTGAAATAATAAAATTAAAATTTTAAATTCAATTGATTCGATCGAACTTTTATCACTACTAGACCCTACAGCTAATCTTCCTTTATATAAAGTCTAAAAAGGGTGTCTGCATTCTCAGATCTTAGTCATGAGAAATGCCTTGATTGTCTGGACTCCTTTGTTGACCTAATCCAGCAGGTCAATGGTGGACCAAATACCCTATCTCCAATTAGAAAATTCCACAGTGAAAATGACAAGTTTTATCCTGCCAGATTTTTCTAAGTTTTTGTGGTGCACATTAGAACCTCATGTGACAATTTCCTATTCATTATTTTATTTATTTAAATTATTTCTAAACTTATTATATTGATCCCATGATCAATAAGGATGGACATTTAGATAAATATAAAATCAATGAATATATATATATATATATATATATATATATATATATATATATATATATAGGGATAACACATGAGGAGTTGAATTTCAATGAGTATAATTTTTGATTCAAAAATCAGAACGAGATACGATCAAATGTGTTTCGAAACTCTTTCAGAGACTTTTATTTGGTATCGGATAAAACCCATATCAACCTCCACTTTCGGACCCATCCGACATCGTTTAGTACTCCGTCCGCATCTCTGAACTTATTTTTTACTATTTATAGTAATTTTTTATTTTTAATTTTTTTTTTAGGATTTTTTTTGATTTATTGTTCAAGTTTAGGGTTTTGGATTGTTTATAGCCTATTTATAAAAACGTGTACCGTTTAGATTTTCGTTTTTCAGCCGATTGGATTGATTAATAATTTTTTTTTTGTTTTTAAAAACCTAAGCGGCGTGTCAACTTTTCTATCTGTTTTTTTTCAATTTCTCAATCTTGATCCCTTCTCAATTCTTCTTTCATCTTTCATCTTTAGAATAATCACTATTCTGTCCTACGTTAATATATATATATATAATAATTATAAAATAGTTTTGATAGATTAAAATGATTTTAGTTAAATTAAACTATTTTGGGAAATTTAAATTATTATGTAAATTTTCTTTCTTGAATTCTGATTTTTTCCCTCTCCTCCTTCGGTTCCTACTACCGAATTCATTATTTTACCATTTTTTTATATTCCAACTGAAATAAATATTTTACCATTCTTTATTCCCACACTAATTATTCTTCTGACCTGTATTACTAAAGCATTAATTAAATAATTAAATAATTAAATAATTTATTGAATCTTCTAAAGATAAACATTTGGCCTTGGGGAGTTGATTAATTAGATGGCGGTGTTTATATTAATAGGAGGCTTCGGTTCTCTGCCCTCTCTCTCTCTCTCCGTCTCTTTATTGCTCTTCTCTCTCTCTCTCTGGAGTGGAGCTTTTGGATCGGAGCAGTGAAGGAGAGGGTTAGCGAGGGGAGGAGAGATGGTCGCGACGAGACGGAGCTCAGCCGCCGCTGCTGCCAAGAGATGCCCATCCCCGTCGTCTTCCTCGTCGTCGGCGGCTCCCGCCAGCGCAAAGCGCCCGAAGGTACGATCGATCTCTGCCCCCTTCCGATGTCGATCTCCTTTCCCCACGGCCTTTCGCGCGGATTCTGATCTGCCTCGGCTGGGGTTTTGTTGGAATCTTTCAGGTAGAGGCGGGAGCGCTGCCGCCGAGGGAGAAGGAGCAGGTGAATCGCGAGGACCCGGCGTTGTCGGCGCGTGGAGATGGGATTATCGCTGAGACTTCCTCGCCCGGTGAGGCTCTAGCGGTGGACATGGAAGTGGATAACCCGATTGAGTTGCCCGTTCAAGGTATGATGTCGGTTTGCCTGGTCCAGACGGCTTTTGATTTTCTACAAAGATGGATCCTTTATTTAGAGTTTGAGTTTGAACTGTTCGACTTTGATTGATTTTTCCCGCATGTAGAGTGCCCACCGCAGTTGGATCTGCTGACGAAAAATGCGGAAGGAGGAGGAGCAACAAGGACCGTTGCATGGGGAAAGCTTGTATCTCAGTTCTCTCAGGTGTGATGATTAATTTGATTGTTTTCTGATCGCTCTTGTTATAGTAGTTTATTTTAAAGAGGGTTTCTATATATTTTGCCTCATGTTATGAAATCTTATATTTTGCCTCATGATGCGGTATGTATCTCTTGCACTTAAAATAGTCCAGTTGTCAATTCATCATTTCTATTCATTGCATGAAAATACTGACATATTCATCGAGTTTGAGGGATGGCTATCCTTTTGATATACTTTTTAGTGAACTTTGAGCACACATTTATCTGAAATTTTTAGTGGAAATTGTAGGACCAAGCCTTTGGATGAAAAGGTAACTGCCCTTCTTTACCATAACTTTCTATATGCCAGTGAGATTAAAAGTTTAGAGCATTCATGATGCAGGTTAGTGGGTTCCTAAACAATGCAAAATACTTAATTCTAAGAAATTAAAAACAATTATAGCAAAATTTAATTATGAAAGTCAAAAAACTATCACTAAACATGAGAATCAATATAATAAATGATAATTACCTACCAGCCTTATGTAGGAGCGCAGTTAATAGCTAAAATCTCACCAATGTATATGATTCCATGACTCTGTCATGTTTATCGTTATTGTTAAAGCCCATTTGATGCTCATTGTATCTTAAATCAAAATTTATCTTATTTTCTAAGTTATTTTTTATTATTGACTTGATAACTTCTTTGTTTTATGTTTGTGCGGCCACAGTTTTCAAAATATTAAATTTGAAGTCTAAATGATGCACTATGCCGCTACATAGATTGGTGGTTATAGATATGAACTTGTATTCACCCTAGACTATGGACACAATGTACCAATACCGATATGGGTTGCTCGAGCTGGATTAGTATCAGCAAAGGCTGGTCTGATCATTCCCTAAAAATTGGTTAGTCACCAAGATTGTAAGAGAAATTGAAAAAAAAAGGATTTGAAGAAATTACTTAGAAATAAGTTAGATTTATTAGAAATTAGATGAAAACGATTGAAATCTTGCCAAATTGATAGAAAAAACGCATGAGCAGCTGAAATTTGTCTGAATTTTGTTGATCTACAAAACTCATGGATTAGAATACTTTTTGCCGATCCTAACTTTATTTCTAGTAAACATGCACGTGAGAGGGTGATAGATTTTCTTTGCCTTTCTTGAATTCCAACTTAAATTTCTAAACCTTGCCAATATTTGAGATTGTCATAAGATCTATTATTTAACCTTGCTACTATCTGTAAACTACCACTAGCTGGATTGAGTACGTCATCTCTCTCTGATAGTGTCAATTGAGTGAAATTTCTATTGATTAAGAGAAATCTTCTAATCCTTATTTAGATATGATTTAGGTCCCAAATAAGTGTTGTAATATGCACTATTAATTAATGATTAATTTTTTTTCAAATGATGTTTGTTGATTTAATGTTATTTAAAAACTGTACTGTAACAAATATGATTTCTATAGTAACATATATGATTTTAACAGTTATATAACTTGATTATGATAATAATATGCCATCACTAAACTTCACTAGTTCTAATATCTTTTCTTGTTATATATGATATTTGATGAAACATAATTATGATTGAACACAATTTGTTAACTCATATGCAAAACCATTATTTCTTTTAATTTTTCTTAACCATTCTGATTTCACCGATTCTACTGTTTCGATGCAATCAGGCTTCTTACCATCCGATAATCCAATGGGTCCAGTGGCCTCTGGCTTCATACGGCAACCTCTCATTGACCTCTTGTATAGATAGTTGGGACCTGTTCTTCACAAATCGGATTCTGATTTTGGTTGTAGTAGTTTGGCCAGCTTATAAACTCAAGGATGAATCCAATCTGAATTTTATGAATTGGAACTTTGTTGAAGCTGATTTGCTTTTGAAGATCTCATGTTTTACAGATTATCTATGGTGTTTCGTTATAAATTTTATATGAAATGCTGAACCATAAATCAATTATTTAGCACTTGAAAGATCAAGCTTTTTGGATAACATATCACCAATTATATCACAGCATCATAGTACAGGTCGGGAGTTCAAATGACTTGTTCCGATGTTTTCTGTAGTTGTTTACATAGTTAATGATTCATTGCAATTCACTAGTCTGTTTATGCAAAGTGCACCTCTCTGGCATTCACTCTTTGGTCTGTGATGGTACTTTAGGTTCTTTATAAAATACGTTCTTCTCTTGAACCTCACTTCAAAGTTCATCCCAACCTGAAATTTGAAATTCTATCAAAAACTTATTAAATAAAAAAAATGGGAATATTATAAAGTGATTTTGAATTTTAAAAAAGTACAGTTACCTATTACAGATATTAGAAGATCAGAAAAGGTTTTAGAATATCAATGTAAGAAGATAATACATAGCAGAATGACGATTAATGTTGCATTGACAATCAGTAGTATTGATGTTGAATTGGCTATTGGTCATTTGTTTTCAACCAGCGACGAAATGAAAGGTTGAATATACATCACAACTTCGTACTTTGATCTTGTTGGAAAGTTTAAATGTAAGTATAAATCTTGTGATTTTTCTTCTCTTTTTGCCTGTAAATCATGGATATCATGGACAACTGGGTGAATATGGATTTGATGTAAACTGTCTTTGAAAATTTTACTGCTGGAGTGAATATGACATAGCATTTTAATTAAAACAATTGCTGTAGTACAAGAAACATGTGGCATTTCTGATTTCACATCTGAGGGAAGTTGTAGCATCATTCATTTGGAAGTTTGGTTTCTTTTTGTTTCTTTGTCTTTGTAACATATGGTTGCTGTATTTTGTAAATATCCTCTTTTCCTGGTTGTATGATGATAATTCTGATTTATTATTTTCAGAATCCTTCACATTCGATTTGTAGTAGTTTATTCACTGTTGGTAATAGCAAAAATTGTGATTTGCAATTGCTTGATCCAACTGTGGGAACTACTCTTTGTGTATTAAAACAAATGAAGGTACCTTCTTGTCCATTTTCTCCATATAACTGATTAATTCTTCACTTAATTGAGAAAATTTATTGTTCCCTGTGTTAGCGTGGCGGTGCTTTTTTTACTCTACTTGAAACTGTCGGGGCAAAAGGTGTTGTACAAGTAAATGGGAAAACAGTGGAGCAAAAATCCATTATTCTTATTGGTGGAGATGAAGTTGTTTTTAGTAGACCAGAAAAACATATCTATGTATCCTCCCCTGCACATAAAGTTGTTTTTTGTATGTTTTTTTAGTTTTTGATTTTCTAAATGTTTATGCTTTTATTTTGTCGTCAACTTTACTAGTGTCATATTGGTGAGTAAGATTTGAAATTTAGTCTGATGCAGAGGATATTTTATGAAAATGAGCCTACATAAGCAGATTTAATGAGGATTTCACCTGGTGGCTCCGAAGAAGCAGGCTTGTTACTTTTTTCATTAAATTACAGGGACACTTGATTGAGATCTGCATTTCTTGCTGTTTCCTCTCCTTTCTTGTTGAAAAAGAACCTTAACATAACAATAGATTTTTCAGCAACTATCCAAGGAGAAACCAAGTAAACCAAGCATACATACTTTACGTAGTTCTTCAGAGACAAAGGATGCTTCCAAAAAGGGACTTAAGTTTCAAAACAGAACTGGAGATCATTCAACCGCTGCTGTTGTTTCAATGCTAGCATCATTGTCTACCCTAAAGAAAGATCTATCTGTTCTTCCTCCACCTGTGCCTATTAGTGAGTATTTTCATATTTTTTATACCCAATTTTTGATGCACCTAATATGGAGAGATGGACTATTTATCAGATGGTAATACTTAAGATAGTTCATGTGGTTTGCTAAGGTTAGTAATTACATAAATAGATTTAGCCCCACATAAGATATATTTTGCCATTGTTACTATACTTGAGTTCTATGTATATCTATGTGATACTTCTCTTTTTGATATAGTTCTCTATAATTTGAACTCCCTCAACTTGGTGTTAGTTTGAGGTGTAGTAGTCAAATTGTCAAACTTGGTGGATCCTAATATGGCTCAACCGAGTTAGATTGAGATTGGCAAGAGCCAATTTGATTTTGGCGAAGATCTTGACATCCGTTCAAGAGTCATCAAAGAATAGAATGAGAATTGGATGAAATCAATCATATCTTTCTCAAAATTAATAATTAATTTTAATTGTTTAGGTAAGGCTAAGTACTATTATATTAACTATTTTGTTGTATCAACAAACTCTGGTCATATTTGGTTAAATAATAGGCTAGTAAAATTTACTTATAACTAGCAAGGCAATAAACATTAGGGTTATATTTACATATCTAATTTACTATTATTAATTATATTAGGCAATAAATAATGTATATCAGCTACTATTAATGTTCTTCATTTATGTTGATTTCTCAATAAATAAATTAATGACAATGATAGTAATAGCAACAGGACTAATAAGCTCTATTATAATTACCATCATATTTTGGGACATCTTTTGTTGTCTTATACAATGATTTATTTCCCTCCTTTTTAAAATTTTTCATGTCAATTTCATTCCTATTCATCCAATATCATCAATAGCTAATATCTAAGTTGTGAAATGTATAGTATAATAGTGAGAATGACAACCATGGTTTTAAATTATTTTAAGACAAGTTCCTAGGAGATTGAAGGTTAAATATGATTGGTGATCTCCCCTTTGCTCTTATGTTTGTATATTCACCATATCTCAAATTTTTGTAGCCCTTGTTTGTCTCCTTGTGTATACAACAGCTTAATGATGCCATGATGTAATTGTGAGGCTATACTCTCACCATCCTTAATGCCTCAGATCTTCTCTCGTTGACATGGGTACTTTGTCCTAGTCACCTCCCCTCACCTATCATCTCCTTGCAAATGCATCTTGGAATCACCTTTCTTCTCATAACTTTAGTTGTGGTAACCTTGCAGGCTACCTCCTATGAGGAGGAAGTTGAGAATAAATTTGTATTTTCCATTTGATAAAGGAATTACAATTCTCATATTTATCTACATCAATATCCAATTTCCTAACAATTAAGTAAACTAAAGACTTCGTAATTTTAATCTATTCTTCCTAAATACTTGACAAATCAAGGCCTATTATTTCTAACACTTCCCTTAAGCTGGAGCATAGATATCTATTATGCATAATTTGTTACATAATGGCAAAAATCAAGTAGTAAAAAGATGTTTGGTAAACATGTCTATTGTTTCTGATTCAGAAGACGTGTGTGGTTGCATCATGAAGAAGTGTCAATCAACTTCAATGTCTTTCGGACACTCATGGAATATTGCATTATTTGCAATGTAAATAACTACTTGATTGTCATGGTGCATATTCATTAGTTTATTGATGCTAAAGTCAAATATTTTTAGAAATGATTTCTACATCATATTACAAGCTATAAGTGCATTGCTTTGTACTTGCTTAGGCACTAGATCGTGCTACCACATTTCTGCCTTTTGCTTTTCCATGTTACAAGGCCGCAAACATATGTGCAGAATCATGAGGTTGATCTTCTAGCATATCCAGAATAACTGATATCTAAGAAAGCATTAACCTTTAGGTATCCACGCTTGCATAGTAAGCCCTGTCATGGAAATCATTTGATATATCAAAGTACTCTTAAGATATATTAAAGGATTCTTAAGACTGCCTCCTAATGATATTTTTTGGCCTGCTGCATGAACTATGTCACCTCTCCAATTACAGTAATATTCCTAGTGTAGTAACTGCTGGATAAATATGTTTACCTACTAATCTTAGAGTTTTAAAGTCATTATATTTTGACCATAGATTGTGATTCTAGATAATTGAAGTTTGTGCTTGTGTACACAATGATGTTCCTTGAGTGGTATAAGTTCTACTCCAATAAAGTAGTGTTGTTGTCCCAAATTTTTAATAACAAATTTTGTTTCAAGATATATATATATATATATATATATATATATATATATATATATATATATATATATATAATCTGCTACATTATGTATATGTCTTTAACATAGAGTACCAAAAATTAGAACTCTATTGGTTTTTTGCTGAACAAAAATCGAATGGTCCACTTTGTTACACTAGGCCTCCTTGTATAACTTGTTGGGAGACCTTTCCAAATCACATTTGAGAACTTTATCTCATAAATTGCCTTTCTGAGATTACGTGATTTAGTCTCCCCTGACCCTGAGCAACATAATTTGGAGGTTGTTCCATATGTATATATATATCTTTAGAAAGCTCTCCACATAGAAAGAATTTCTTGATATCCATCTTAAAGATTTGTCAACTCTGATGGCATATTGGGTTGAAACGAGCTATGTTTGAGAACATCCCAAAGTAGTTTACTCCTTGTGTTTGTATGCATCCCTAAGCAAATAGTCTTGCTTTATAATGATCAATCTGACCATAAGAAAGATATTTGATTCTGAATACCCACCAACAAGATAAAGGGCTATTATAGAAGGGTGAACAATTTCCCATGCCCTTCATGACAAAAAAATGAACATATCCTCATTCATCGTTGGTTTCCAAAATGGACCTCACAGATGATAAGAATACAATAAACTCATGAAATGAATTCAAATTTAGGAAGAACATGAATTTTGCAATAGGATGCATAGTGGTAGTGTATTTACCTATTTTGTAGGACAATAGGTAAGTCAATGTTTAATGGTGGATCTGTTAATGAAGTTGTTGATAGAGGTTGAGAATCTGAAGATGTCTTAGTACATTGATGCTACTAATTTAAAGGGGCCGGGGTGATGTTGAATGGTTCTAATGTGAAGGTAGTGTAGAATTTGAGAAATATGTGGTACTTTTTAAAAAATTACATCAGTAGAAATATAGAAGTGATGGGACACTGTGTCATAACATCTATAGCCCTTTTTTGTACAAGAGTATTTTACGAAAGATTAACATAGGGCTAAGTTTGTGGTGTCCATGTTGTTGAGATAAAAAAATATAATTGGAAGTAAAGAAAATGCAACTTGGTTAAGTTAAAGACATCTCATTGATGTTTTACCATTAAGTTCAAAAAGAATGTATTTATGAGATAACATGAGATGGATACTACATCTCCCTAATATTACTTGGACGCAAATATCATTTCACGTGCAATATTGAGTAGATAAAAATTCTTATGTTCGACAATTCTAGAAGCATAGCACAAGTGGTTGATGAATTATGTCTTGTTAAGCACCGAAAAGTTCAAAGGCCAATTGCACACATTCAAGGGGATCAGTTCTACAGAAAATTTTGATGGAAGTAGAGAATTATGTTGTCATTTCATAATAAATTTTTTGGATATGTCAAGAGCCTTGGAATGAGTTTTAAGCAAGTGAACCCATGCTGTATTTTTGCAATTATCAATAAAGGTTAAAAAATAATGTGATCCACTAATGCTTATAAGACTAACACCACATATGTCGGAATGAACAAGACTAAAGGGAGAAGAGGAACATTCATGAGAACTATGTTCACGAGTACTAAAAGGCAATGATGCACGGTGATGCTTACCCAACTCACATGCCACATTAGAACTCAGTTAAGGAGGTGGAATATTGATAAACATTTTAAATTTTTGACATAGAAGGATGATCAAGTTGACAACGCCACTGATATGGGTTGATGCTTGTGATAGAAAATATCATTAGCAGAGAGTTATTCATCCAAATCGTAAACTCTATAAAATTCATGACCTCCACCAATCATCTTGTCATAGATCTTGGAAAACACAATAGGTAGGATAGAAAGTTACACAATAATTTTAGGATCCGGTAAAAGAACTAATGAATTATAATTTCATGGGAGAGAGATGTAGAGAAACTTGGAAATATAAAGGACTTTATCTAATTCTAATGCAGAGATATTTAGGCAACCTTGTCCTTTAAAGGGTATATGATAGCTATCAACAACAAAGATGGGTGGTAAATTAGAAAGGTGTAGAGTAGATTACAATTTGTGATTACCTGTTATATGTTAAGACGTACCAGAATCAAGTAATGAGTTTTAGATTTCATTACTGAAGTAGATCCAAAAGTTGAGGTAATTATAGTAAAATTTAATGAATTGGAGGAGTTATGGAGGAAAGTTTGGAACTGCTCATACTCGGCACGGCTTGGTAGTAGGTGGAGAAGAAGATGACATCCTGAATGATAAATAGAAAACTTTATTGTCATATGTATATATTTTTATAATTTTCTTTTCTCTCTCTTTAAAATTTCTCTTTTTTATAATCTCTCTCTCTCTCTCTCTCTCTCTCTCCAATTTAATGTGGTGCTCTGATACCAAGAATAAAATACAATTGTTTTTATACTCATAAAAAACAACTTTTTCTCCTTAAAAGACTAGGTAAAAAAGGAATAATTTAAAGCTATAATTCCCTAAACAGAGGTCCTCTTAAATAATTTGGGTCGCCCCGTCCAGATTGCATCAGGTGCTACTCTTGCATTTCCAAAGACCTTTCCTTTGGTTGACACCTTGCAAACAATTCAGAATAACAGATCTACATATCCCCATTAGCACATGCTATCTTGCTCAGTCTTCAAATTTGTCCCTCAGCTGGGGTCCTTCAAATATCATAAGTTTGCAGGAGAGCAGGATGAGTGATGCTGCTACTTCCTCTGCACCTTGTAGACCCAGGTCCAACTAGGGCCCAAGTTCATAAAAAAGAAAGTGGCACTGTTTATAAAAAAAGAACCATTTGGAATCTACAATGATAAGAAATGGTTGCCAAGAAACTAGGTTTGAAACATCTTTCCTCTCCATATTGGTCTCTCTGAAAATTTCTCCGTGTCTCAGGGTAATATGAACTTTGCTCAATCTGTATCGCAATATCAACTACTTATCACATGAGTAGAAACTTAAATCCTAATCTATTTCAATTGATCTGCAACTCTTCACAATTTATCACTCCATTCTTTGTAAACTTTAAAATCTTACATTATCGATAGTTTGAGGGTGAGTCGAAAATTATATGAACTCTCTTGAAAGGGCTGATCAACTTAGTTAAAGTCTCATTTGTAGATAGTTGCTAGCTTAGTCTAGATTCTTTGAAAGTTTATTGTCAAAGATTCTCAATTACTTATCCAATATTACAATTTCTTTATCTTCGTCAGTATCTTATTATTATTTTCTATTTGTGACACTCCTTATGGTATAACAAGCTGGATATTGATTAATATCTATGCTCTAGTTTGAAGAGGAGCATTAGAGTACATAGTTATACGACTATAAATTTAGTCCCACATGAGATATATATGTAATTAGTTTTCTTCTGATATACTAAAAACGATTTTGTTTCCCTCAATTTGATGAGATATTTTGAAGTTCACATTTTTTTGAGTCTGTATTACTTTACTTCTATATGCTTGCAGAATCTTTAACTGATTTGGTCGCAAGTTCAAATGCCTGCAAGCTCCTTGAGGATCAAAAGGACTTTGAGTTTCCAGCGAATTCATCATCAACTAGATCCCAGGCAGTGAAGGATGGTTTGAAACAAGCAATTATAGAACCTAATGACATTGATGTTTTCTTTGATAATTTCCCCTACTACCTCAGGTACTATTTGACTGTGCTATTTTGTGAAATGAAATGCTGGTATATTCTACAATTATGTTGTTGCTTGTCTGCAGTTTTTATCTGCTATCAAACTAATGGAAAACTTCATATGCATCTAATGTAAAATAGTTTTTATCTGTTTCTTACATGTGTTTTTTTTGGTCATTTCACTTCTTGTCTTTTCCCTTTTTTTTAATATCCGAGTTACATAATGAGTGACATTCTCTTGTCACTCTCATTGTTCACCTGAATGTTTTTAGTGGAATTACATGGTTTTGCTAATTAAATCTCAGAATTTTCTCTTTTCGCGTACTGTTGGTTCACAACAAGGACTGCAACAATTGATATAGCTTACATATCATATATTAAAGCAGTTTTTATTGATAACTTATTATACACATACATTTTTATCATATTGGAAGAATTACGTTACTAGCGTGATGTTACAATGGCTCTCACATTCTTGCCTAAATTTCTTAAAGTTCTGTAGAAGATCTGACCATTCTTTTCATTTATCCTTTCTTGTTAGATTTGCTTTTAAAGTGTGATATACCACTTTGTTGGGGCTTTATTCTATATCATCAGTTTTTTCACAGGGATGAAAGATGCTTTCTGATTGTTTTGTTTTGTGATTCTTGTATCGGTGAAAATCGCTGAATGAATCATTTATTCTGTTACTCTTGAACAGTGAGAGTACAAAGCAGCCTCTTCTTGCTTGTGCATCTGTTCACTTGAAACATAAGTTCTTGAAGTATACAAATGAGATCTCTTCTTTGAGCCAGCGTGTCCTTTTGTCTGGTCCACCAGGTTTGCATTTTTTTCTCTGTTTTTTAGTGTTTATATTACTTGTTTTGGATGTCCAATTAACACAAGTGCAATTCTGCCAACCTGTGGATAGGATCTGAAATATATCAGGAAACTTTGGTAAAGGCTCTTGCTAAGGAGTTTGGTGCTAGAGTGCTCATTGTGGATTGCCTCACACTATTCGGTGTAAGAATTTTCCCTTGATTTTCTCATTGTGATTCAGTCCTTTCTGTTGTGTACTTTCATTATTTATGTGAATGCTCACCTTTGCTCCTAACCAGTGCTTGTTTAGAGGCTAAGGTTTAAGAGTTGGATTTTTCTGGAGTTTCTAATGAAATACTTGATGTTTCTGGCAATTTGTTTCAGGGGTCATCTTCAAAAGATGCAGAGTCCTTTAAGGAAGTTATGAAGATTGATAAGCCAAGTCTCCTTGATAAGCAACATGCTGGATTGTCTGCTTGTCTGCAACACAAGAAAGCAGTTTCTAGTGCTGAGGCTGATATTATGGATTCATCTGCCATTGGTCATGGATCTTTACCAAAGCAAGATGGTTCTGCTTCTTCATTGAGATTCTGCCCTTACAAGAAAGGCAATTTTCTTATTTTTTTTAAGCTTAAATTTATGATCACAATCTTGCAAGCTTTGGATAGTTCAAATTCAGTTGCTTCTATTGCCCATAATAATGAGCATTTACGAAATGATTGTCTAGGTGATAGAGTGAAGTTTGTAGGTCCATCGCAGCCACCAGAAGTCCCTCAGGGTCCAAGGTTTGCCTTTTCCATAATAGTGGATTTTTGGTTTTAATGCAACTTCCTTTGTTATGCGTCTGCTTAGGTTGTCTTTTGTTTCTTGCTTCCATGCCTTCTGCTGAATGGATGCTGCTTTATTTTGTTCTCACTTGTTTATGTTCAATAAACAATTTAAAGAACATGAAATGCAGTGTTAATTCACACATTTCTTTTCTCAAAATGAAATGGGTAAGCTGCTGTCTCTAAATTGTTGTATTCAACAGAGTTTTGTATAAAGCTTATTTGTTCAGGGTGATGAACTTGGGCATCTATCAGCAACTCAATCAACTTAATTATAGAAACAATTACTATACAAGTTACTATTAAAAAGTTCTTATTTTAGTTAGTATGTGCATGTGAGCATGTTAACTAATTTGGTTGGCTTCATATTTGTATCTTGGTAATGATAATTTTAAGAGCTAAGCTCTTTTTATTATTTTTTCCCTCATTTTTTTTAGATGTAGAGGTCCGAATTATGGTTATCGTGGAAAAGTATTACTTGTTTTTGAAGAAAATTCATCTGCCAAGATTGGAGTTAGATTTGATAAGCATATTCCTGAAGGTAACGATCTTGGGGGCCTTTGTGAAGAACATCATGGTTTCTTTTGTGCTGGTATAGCTCTCACATTTGGCTAAATTTAGTTACATAGTTCTATCTCGTGCATACACTTAACCAAAAAATGATATTAATGAATTTCCTGGTATCATCTCTTTTTTATCTGGTTCAGTGGACTCACTTCGCCTAGATATTTCTTCACGGGAGGATTCCGGAAGATCAGTTCTAAATGAATTATTTGAGGTGGCCCCTATTTTTTGTAGTTAAAGCGGGAGTTTCTAGCCTGTTCCTTGTGCTGATACTTTTTTTTTTTAAACATAGGTTATATCTGAAGAATGTCAGCATGGTCCTTTGATAGTCTTCTTGAAAGACATTGAAAAATCAGTTGCTGGAGGTGTGGATTCATACCTAACAATGAAGGTTAAGATGGACTCTGGTTCATCAGGTGTTCTTTTTGTTTGCTCCAATACCCAGGTGGATAGCCGTAAAGAGAAGGTGGACTTTTTTTGTACTTGTCATTAGCTTCATTGCCTGAATAAAGGATAATGTTAAGTGTGTATACACTGCAGTCACATCCTGGTGGTCTTCTTTTTACAAAATTTGGAGGCAATCAAACGACACTATTTGATTTTGCTCTGCCGGTATGATTTTTGTTCAACCAAATTTCTTACCTGTTGTTATTAGGCATCATGTGGCACCTAGTTCACAGCATTTTTTTTTAATATTGCCAAAGGTCTCATGTGTCTATGAGAATTCCATTTGTACAAAATATGAAAATCTGATAACCACCAAGATCGTGATACTATCATGTTTCCTCTGATTGGGATTGTTAGTTGGTTTTAACAGAATTGTCTTTTCTTTCTATTGTGTATTATATATTAATAGTATACATTATTATATCTGTCTGACCACCCACATCATACACACAATATACAAACTGTACTAGTTTGGTTTCTGCATATTTTTCAGAACTTTCCCTCCTAGGTTTCCTCATTTTCTTGTCTTTTAATATTTAACTTTGGTGAAATTGCCAGGATTGCTTCAGTAGGCTGCAAGAGAGAAGCAAAGAAAGTTCAAAAACAGTGAAGCAACTCACAAAACTTTTCCCTAATAGGATCATTATCCATCCACCTCTGGTATATTAATTTGAAAGATTTGCCGTGCTAATTCTAAATAAATTCACTTTGGGCAGAAAGGCAATGACGCTTAATAATTTCAGGATGAAGGCAAAGTTCCAGAATGGAAGAAGAAATTGGACGATGATGTTGAAACACTTAAGGCCAAGTCCAACATTCAGAGCATCTGTTCTGTAAGTTATTATTTGGGCAAGATTCAATAACTTTTTAACAAACAATTTATTTGCGCTATTTTTCCATAAGTTTTGTTTTATCTGTTCCATAACTAGATATGACTTTTCTGCGTCATGATGGAATAATAAGATGTATAGTCATCCCCAAATACTTGGGATGTACTTGTGATTATTAATTGCTATTATGTTCTTTGTAATTCGTAACTTATTTGCATCCAACATCTATGCAGATTGCAGAACAAATCATCTCTCTCTTTATAACCTTAAAACATTACTTCAGATTCTGCTGAAGAGTTGTACCAAATCACCAACTCTTCACGGGTGATCTGTCATTTGCTAGACCTTATGTTGGCCCTCCATTCCCTATTCTTTACTGCTCTCTGTCACCCTGTGCATTTTTCCTTTCTTGCATTGCATTTGGATAGGAGCGTGTTCCTTCCTTATTCCTTTGAATTTTATGAGGTTGAACTAGCCTGACTGAGAAAATCCAGAGTCAATTTGGTTTCTCATCCTGTGACCTTAATCAAAGTTCATTGTGGATGAAATTCTATTGTTCTAAGATGTCCAAATCTTTACATAAAAAGATTTATGAGAATTCCTTTACACATATATGTGTGAGTATTTTAATTATCTATACTTATTGATTTCATCAATTTGCCATCTCCTAGAATTTACAATTCTGACAAATTATTATTGTTTTTAAGTATGCCAACTGTTTTGAGTCATATTCGCAAATTAGCTAATAGTATCTCCTAGAATTTACAGTTCTCAACAATCATTAGTGTTTGAAGTATGTCAACTGTGATGAGACGTTCTCAAATTGGCATTTGCAAATATCTTTCTTGGTGGGATATTTCTAAAATAAATTTAAAAATGCAAACTGTTTGTGAACTGTTAGCTTACATTTCTGTAAGTGGCCTAGGCCTATGGCCATGAAGTCAACAAAATAGCCACTGCCCATACAGGAGGGTTCAGGGTTACAAACTCTCACCCTACATTAGTCTGGGAAGGAGCCTTTAGCCTAACACTTGAAGCTACTCCATTTCACAGGACACCTTATGCTTTTGTCAAACAAGCGATGCTGTTTCTCCATTTAGATACTAAGAATTATTATTTCAGTTAATTATTTTACTCTCGCACACCTAGGCCATCTTAGCCCTTGGTTCATTTCCTTGTATCATAGTGTATGATTTTCATGAAGAGTGAATATCAAAAGGTGGATTGGAACTCTAATCAAGGTAGGAAATAAGATTGAAGAGATGTGTGCATTGAATATGTTTTCTTCATGATAAGTTGGATTATTGCCGTGAAGATTTGGGAAGCTTCCTATAAAAAATTCAAAGGATCTGGATGATTTTATAGACATAGCTAAATGGATACCCTCTCCAAAAAAAAAAATAGAAAAGTTCTTGGTGTAATATTGTTTGTTTTAAGGACTTCGTTGGTTGCATCTTATACATTACTTGGCTTTCATACAGTATTTTGTGTCTTATTCATTGCTTGGTTTCATACAGGATTCATGTTATCAGTATCTGTTGTTGATTTTATGTTACTTGTGTCATTTGTTGGATCTTCTACATTCCTTTGACATTTTCTACAAATTTCTAGTTCCTGAATCGCATTGGATTTGAGTGCAACGACCTTGACCGGATCTGCATAAAGGATCAAACACTTACAAGTGAAAGTGAGTGTTTTGGTTCATTCCATGTTCTTTCGTCATTTTTTGGTTCCTTCAGATTATCTTCAGCTCATATCTTTTTCAGATGTTGATAGAATAATTGGTTTTGCTCTTGGCCACCACCTTGATAACAACACATTTGATGCATCTCTAAAGAAAACTAAACTCGTTCTTTCGAGTGAAAGGTTGTCTTTACTCTTTAATGTTTTGACATTTCATTAGGTTTGAAGAATTATTTGTCTGACTGTTATTGATGTTATGAAACTTCAGCATCGAATATGGTCTGTGTGTGTTGCAAAACCTTCAGAGTGATTCCAAGGGTACAAAGAAGTCACTTAAGGTGATATGATTAGCTCCTTTTTTGCTCTATTCAAAGATACTGTTTGCACGATCTCTCTCTGCCCATGCAATTTAACAAGCTAAATAATTTTATTCCTCTACTATGTTGATACACACTGGAAAAATATCTGATAAGGTGTACTTTTTGTCAGCATTTAACGCTCATGCCTTTCTCCTGCGTGATGGCCAATAATTTGACGTCTTTCCTGAGTCTTTTATTTCAGGATGTGGTTACTGAAAATGAATTTGAGAAACGACTTCTTGCTGATGTCATTCCTCCAAATGATATTGGAGTCACGTTTGATGATATCGGAGCTTTAGAAAATGTCAAGGACACATTGAAGGAGTTGGTGATGCTTCCATTGCAAAGGCCAGAGTTGTTTTGCAGAGGGCAGTTGACAAAGGTGTTATTATACTATTATTAATATTAGCAAATTAAGAATTCTCATTAGTCCACTTCACTTTTTGTTTTTTTCTATAATCTCTACTTGCTCTTTTTCATTTAAATCATGTGTCCTTTCCTGAATTGTTATTTGATGGAGCCTGATGATGAATTCTATATAGCAATCATGGATTTCCATTAAGATGAAAAATTAATAATTTGATGGGTTGACACTTTGTCTCAGACTAAAAGCGTAAGCTGTTATGCTATGAGTGAGCACAATTAAGTACTTTATACTTTTAACATCCCCTTCAAATCTTGGAGAGTGACTAGCTACTGGCCCATCTCAAACATGTGAACAAACTGAATTTAACTGGCAGTTTTTGTCTGAGGCTAGCGAGATCCCAACTCTGGACTTCTTCAATTTCCATAGATTCAAGAAGCTTAAACTACCCATGCTATACTTCTATATTCTCAACAATGGTGGTATGCATTTAGATAATCAACCTTTTAGCATGATTTTAAACAAACTATTTATTTATTTTTTTGTATCTAGTCTTGCTCATTTTAATTTACTTATATATATATATGTGTGATTATTTTTCATGCCACCTTGTAGTATTTGTTAGTTTTAACTTTACTGATGAATATTTGTCATAGCCATGTAAGGGAATACTGCTCTTTGGTCCTCCTGGGACCGGGAAAACAATGCTTGCTAAAGCTGTTGCAACTGAAGCTGGTGCCAACTTTATAAATGTATCGATGTCAAGCATAAGCTCAAAGGTTAACTTTCAAACCACAAATTCTAAATTTTCTATTATATATATTTTTAAGTTCTAGTCATTTCTAAATCTCCCTTTGAAACAGTGGTTTGGAGAAGGAGAGAAATATGTAAAAGCAGTCTTTTCCCTAGCAAGTAAAATTGCTCCTTGTGTTGTTTTTGTGGATGAGGTTAGCCAAGTTTACTCGTGAATATAAGAATTCTTGACGTCTCTTCAGTTGTTATGCTAACCTTATCTGCTGAAATCAGTCCTTCCCTTTCTATCCTTCTTCAACTACTATGAACATGTTCTCAATCTGACTGCTTCTAGGTTGATAGCATGCTGGCGAGGCGGGAAAATCCTGGGGAACATGAAGCCATGCGGAAAATGAAAAATGAGTTTATGGTCAATTGGGATGGTTTACGCACAAAAGATAAGGAACGTGTTTTGGTGTTAGCTGCAACAAATAGGCCATTTGACCTTGATGAGGCTGTCATAAGGCGACTTCCACGAAGGTAAAATTCACAAATTTTTCTGATATTTAATGAATAAGAATTTTCATCTAAGTATATTTTTATTTGTTTTACAGATTAATGGTAAACCTTCCAGATGCACACAATAGAGAAAAGATACTAAAGGTAATTTTGGTGAAAGAAGATTTAGCTCCAGATATCAATATGGAAGTTCTGGCAACTATGACCGATGGGTATTCAGGAAGTGATCTGAAGGTCTGTTTTTCCTAGTGCCTACTGTGGTGTTTTCATTTTATGGATAGAAGTAAATAACTTTGTAGAACTTGTTCACCTCAGAATCTTTGTGTTGCTGCGGCACATCACCCAATCAGAGAAATCCTTGAAAAGGAAAGAAAGGTGAGATAAAACTTACAAGTACTTTGGTACGGATATTTTTCTTTTCTTGCTTAGTTACCTACGTTGCAACCACTGCTTCTTGATCTTGGCATTTTTTGTCGTATGCTTTTGGTCTTTGAATCTCAGTGGTTGATAGTCCAAATAGTCCATCTGTTTCTTTTACACTAATTGGTTTAGAATGCTTCATAAAATGAGCTTGTATTAAAATTTAAGCTTTCAGTAGAAAGTGGTTTCCTATAGTCTTACATACATTGGCCATTTCTGCGTAGCAATGAGCTTCAACTTGCTTGCTACTCTCCCAGAATGCATAAATTAAGATGAAGATAAAAAGTTTATCCTGACAAGGTGTTTGATGCAGATTATTTCTATAAATTCTCAAGCATTTGATTTGGTGGATGATAATTCATAAACATATTCCTTTAGTGACTCGGATTTCAGTTCAGTGCCAGATAATTATCAATCTCCCATCATACTCTCTGACAAGGAATTTTTGGCTGTTGTCGGCCACTTCACCCTTTTTATTCATCTCAAAATTTTGATCTATGTTGTATTATTTCTGCTGAAAACCATATAAATCTCATTAGCATACATGATTGCAGGAAAGAGATGCTGCTTTAGCAGAGGGCAAACCGTTACCTGTCTTGCACAACAGTAATGATGTACGCGCTCTAAGTCTGGATGACTTTAGACATGCACATGAACAGGTAAACTTTTCTTACTGAAATTCTCAAATTTCAATTTTATCACATTCATGCACCAAAGCACCTCCAGGCTATAAACTGCACCTTGCGTTCCTCCATCTTTTGTTCTTACTTGTTGCGTTACTTATCCACCAATTTCGCTCTATGATACATCGTGCATAATATTTTTTTTGTTGCATTCCTTAACCTATTCCGTATATACTTGCTGGATTGTTAGGACTAATATTTCTGTGAACTATCAATTCCGTTAAACCATAAGTGGTAACTCAATCTATAACAGATTTAATCACTCTCTATGTATGCTTGTTCCTTAGGTTTGCGCTAGCGTTTCATCTGAATCTTCAAATATGAATGAGCTTCTACAATGGAACGAACTGTACGGTGAAGGCGGTTCGAGGAAGAAAAAGGCACTCAGCTATTTCATGTAGCAAATTTAGTGGATTGTACAGCTCTTCCTTGGGAAAGCTCTTCCTCAAAAAAATATGAGGTTTGGTGATTATCATAGCAAAGCACTTCCTTTAAAGTTCTATGTAACATATGCGTTGATAGCGGCATTATTATATATTTATTTCGATATCTAATTTTGGCTAATTTTAGTAAGAACAACCTCGATGGAATGCATTTCCATGTGTATACAACACAGTTTAACCATGTTCTTATCATTTGTGATTCTCGACATCATTTTGCTACTTCATTTAGCTCTGCATTATTATTTTTATGTGGGCATCCAGATTAAATAGTACTTAGGATATCGATAAACTTTGGAGTCCCTCTGTGCTTTTTTAGTAACATTTTTTGGGGATTTTGGTAATTTACCCTTCTTCAGTTGTGCATATTCGTGTTTTAATGTTGCTACTTGTTAATTTCTTGTTTCCAATGTGTGTATACATATTTTGACTTGATCATATTTGACATGAACACAAAATCATACTAATCTACAAATGTTGAGTTTGTTTGTTGTGCAAGAATTTAAATTTGAGGGCATTGTCTATTCGCCATCCCATTCTTATAGGATTATTTTCATATTTAACACCTTTATCTACTTGACTAATTAGTCGACTTACATAAAAAACTTTTAGTTGATTGACAACTCGAGTGGTTTTTCTTCACTAGCTAACCCAGTATTATGAGCCTATCGAAAGGTTGGAGTCATGGTTTGCAAAATTGTGATACAAGAGCGTTTGGAATTGTGTTTTGTAGTGGAGTCAGAGCATGATCGGTAAGATCGATATGATTCTACATTACAATAATTTTACACATTGAGAAGTCATAATTTTTTATTTGAGTTGAATTATGGAGTCTTTAATATATCAAATTGCAGATTTATATTTGTTATCGGGTGTAATTTGTAAGGCTTTTTTAATTTTAGATTTACATGAAAAATATTCCGTTTTAAATATTTTTTAAGGTTTTGAAGAATTTAAAATTTTTTATTAAAGTTATTTTTGTCTTTTGTATCGTTAGGATTTTGAGATTATTTAAATGATTATTTATCTACTTTTAGGATATTAATTTTATTTGAGTTAATATTATCTAATTAAATCAAGAGAAGAATTTTCTACGTTTTATTATTTTCTGTCTTCTTTAAATTTTTTTTTTGTTAGATTAGTTTACAGTTATTATTCTGTTTGGTGGCAAATAATAATGTCATCTATGATATGTTCACATGTATATGTAAAATTATTAATCTATTATACATATCAAATATTATAAAATAAATAATATGATTTTAGATTTTTTAAATTTATTAATCAAATATTATAAAATTTTAAGAATTTTTGATAGGATAGTATAATTTTACGATCTGATCCCGATCAATTTGATTCTGAATTCAAATTCGATCCTAAGAATGATTGGATTGCAACAATATGATCCAAATGCAATCCTAATCCTTCAACTCTCAATTTAATTGAGCTTCTCCCTGATCCAGAGTTGGGCACACAAATACTTTTTTACATTCGATGCACGTATTAAAAATATAAAATCATATTTAAAGCATATTGTAGTTCAACTCAACCCGTTAGTCGAGTCGTGTGTCACAAGTGACTCAATTCATTAGCCACTTTTAAATGAAAATAATGTTTAGCTTTTTTATATAAAGAATCAAAAGTTGAATATTTTAATTAATTACCATATTCAGATACCACGTCTACTAGCTCAACTATTTAAAACTTACTCACGCATAATTTCTTATTGGTCATTATCGTATTATTTTATCTAAATTAATTTAACCATGGTTAGTTTTTACAATTATATATATATATATATATATATCTGTTAAGTGACTCCTTCGTGCACATCCGTGAGCGTTACTCGATCCACTGTCCTTCATGCGATTGCGCGCAGATCTGACCGTTTAAATGTGGAAATGTACAATGTTCCGCCGCCAACCCGCTGTCGCCGCCCTCGCCACGCCGTTCGGCCACCGTCGGTCGTCGGCTTGGGCGTGATCGACGCGCCGCTCATCGGCGCGTCGATCGGCGTGAGATTCCAACCGGATTGTGGTCGGAATCTGGCACAATTTGGCCGGAAATCGTGCGAGCCACTGTGACCGCGTTTCTAGCCAAATCGTGGTCGGATTTCGACTGTGATTTGGTTGGAATTTGACCGCAATTTGATTGGAATCCGGTGCGCACCATTGCCGACCGTGTTCCAGCCAAATTGTGCTGGATTCCAGCCACAATCCGATCGAAAATCCGACATCGGCCGACGCGCTGGCGAGCGACGCATCGATCGCGCCCGGGTCGGCGGTCGACGGTGGCCAGACGGCATGGCGATGGGCGGCGGCAGCGGCGGTGGGTCGGGGGCGACGCTCACAAGCACGCACAAAGGAGGTGCTCAACATATCAATTCTCTCCCTCTTTCTATATATATATATTTCAAGTGTTATTGTTTTAGTCTAAATTGTTAGTTTGTTTAAAAACATTATTTTAACAATCAATTACTATAAAATATAGAATAATTATCAAAATAACTTGAGGTTTAATAATTTTTCTAAAATATCTTTGAGATTTCATTGATACTAAAATACTCTCTCCTCCTCCTTCAAAAAGTAAATTAAAATAATTTTAAATTCATTTAAATTAATTAACCTAGAGGCCGTTTAAAAATTACCCTGTATTTATTTATTTATTTAAATAAGTGCCGCCCCAACGGTCGAACACCTTTCAAATTCAAACCAGTGCCGTCCCAACGGTCGAATTCCGGATGATGCGTAAGCATAATCAAATCCGTTCCCCAGCAACGTTCAAATTAGCCATTCCGCCTTCGACTTTCAAAACCCCATCGCAGAAGCAGCAGAACCTTCCCATCCCTCTCAGTTCCTCCAGCAAAGATGCCTCTGAGACCCCTCGACAACGCTCTTCCCTCAGCCGAGCAGCCCAAGAAGGTGGCCAAGGTCGCCGCCTCCCCTTGCCTCGCCGCCAGGAAGGCGGCAGCTGCCCTTGCCGCAACCTCCCGCGTGAATGATGAGAACACGCCGAATCCGCCGCCCCCGGAGCAGTCTGTGGAGTACGTCCCTTCCGAGGACCTCGCGGCCCTCGCCGATCCAGAATCGAAGATGGCGGTTCGTCCTGTCGCCGATCGAGATCTCAATTTTTGAAATTTTCTGTACGCTTTCTGGGTATGATGTGTTGGGATGACTGAGCAGGTGTTGCTGGACGAGTTGAGCTCGAAAGATTGGATCAGAGGGTGCGAAGCGTTGAATGATTTGCGCCGGATGGCTCTCCATCACTCTTCTCTTTTGGTGCCGATCTTGTGAGTTCAAAATTCAATCCTTTAATTTTCCTTTTCTTCTTTTTTTTATTGCTACGAAATCATGAAAAGTGAAGGTTCCCATGCTTAAATCTTTTTGTCAATCTGTTCCAATCGGTAACGGATTGAATGAGCAATTGGAAGTGTGGAAAAGGTGTTTGTTTGTATGCCTGATTGGTAGTTCATTGTAAGATTTCTATCTGTTCCTAAGAGGAAATTTACATGGATCATGCGGTGATTCTACAGATTTTGTCTTGAAGTAATAATTTCTGATACCATGTAGGTTTTGCTTCAAAACATTAATCGAAGAAGAGAGCAGGGAGATTGATTGAACTTGTATATCGTTTGAAGTCTTCCTTGTAGAGATAACAATCTTTATTGTTAAAATTGATAACTGCATAAAATTTCAACAATGATAGCTATATAAGTTTTGTGATAGATACAATATTTACTGTATATATATATATCCTTGCTATGTGCATTTGGAATGTTGATGAAAATTATTATCATAGTAAATGAGCAAAGCAAGGATATGTGTGTGTGTGTGATTTTTTTTAATCTTTGAATCAAAACTTACATTCTTGTGTTGGAGTATAAAACATAATGGAAAAAGGATCAAGGCAATTTATCTGCTTTCAACAAAAGAATCACAAGATGCTTGGCTTTTTAACTTTAGGATTGCACCATTTTTTTTTCAAGTCTATGAGCACAGTAGTTGTTTCCTTCGGGTTGGTCATGTTAGAAGAAGTGACACAGCTTGAGGATGCACTCGACAGTTTGGTAACTCAACAATGGGTTGGTTTGTGCGCTTGGCTCCTTGGATCATCATCTTGGAGGGGGATCCATGGCTTGGTAATCCCTCAAATATTGATACAAGTTAGGTGGTTGGTCAAGGCCAGAGTTGATGAGCTCTCTTTTCTTAGGATAATATTGTCTCATCTAGGTGCTTGCGCTTGAAAATTTTGAGACCCTTGCAGCCATCAAATGTCTCTTAACCTCTTTTAGACTTAGAACAGAGAGCATGGTTTACAGAAAACAGAATACTTATTGTTTTGAATTATAGAAAAATTGAAAAATTCTAGTTATAAGGATGGAAAGACACTCAATGAGATACAAATTGATAGGTTATGAACTTTAAATAGAAGAGACAAAAAATAATTAGCTTAATTAGTTGGCACTGGTGTAATTGCCACTTAAATCACGTGTCAAGGTCAACATTGACTCAATGGTACAACAAAGAGTTCCATCCCTTGCTTATGGATTTAGGGTTTACTGCCGATTAAAGAGCCTTTTGAGAGCAAGGTGTTCCTCAATCTCTCCAAACTTCAATGTCTTGTTTATATCTCAAGCAGCTGCAACACTAGTGGACAGAGTGGGCATGTTAATATGAATGGTCAGTTCCTCAGTAGGTGCTGTTAGTGGATTGCCAACTGAGATCTCTGGGCTAGTAACAGTTTCTCTAACCTTAAAATCTATCTAATTTTGTCTTGGAGCTTTTGTGTGCTCTTTGTTATGCAGACTCATTTCTCACTTTGTTATTTTGACAATAGAATGAGGCTAATTTCTTGTTCTGTTAGCATGCAAAATCGATCATTCTGCAAAGGAAAATTTGGTTATGATGATTATTGCATCTCTCTTGATGATTAGGGGAAATGCAACTACAGTCTTAGTTAAAGCAATGAAAAGTCCAAGGAGTGCCCTTTGTAAGACATCCATCATGGCCTCAGCTGACATCTTTCAGTCATTTGGTGCACTGTTGCTCTCGTCAACTGAGGACAATGCTCTCGACCAGCTGGTATTTTTTAAAGTCTATTTTGCATTTCCTTAATTAAATTATTTTCTTCTCATGCTGCATATCAATATCAGTCAGTCTGAATTCCTTCAAAACACAAATCTTTAAATGTTTTACTAATGGAATACGAGCATACGACAGTAAAATCAACAATGTATCTCAAGTCTTAGACATTCTGTAACATTTGATACAAACCTTTTCAGCTACTTCAACTTCTGCTAAAAGCATCCCAAGACAAGAAATTTGTGTGTGAGGAAGCCGAAAAGGCACTCGAGAAGATGGCGATGTGTATGCCTCCTCTACCTTTACTAAAGAAGCTTCAATCTTATGTGAATCATGCAAACCTTAGAGTCAGGGCTAAAGCTGCTATTTCCATGTCTAAATGCATCTCCAAGATGGTTAGTCTCTCAATTCTAGTTATTTACTGCAGTCTATTTGACAACTTGCTGCATCATGCTAATCATAACATTTTGTAGGATATTGAAGTCATGACAGAGTTTGGAATCGCAACTCTTCTTCGAGTGGCAGCTGAATTGCTTAATGACAGACTGCCTGAGGCACGCGAAGCAGCTCGGAGCATAATCATCACCCTCCATGGTGAATTTTCAAAGAGCAACAACAATCTGAAGGAGGAGGAGGATGACAAGGAATCATCTACATCAGAGTCATGGCAAGATTTCTGTTCTGTGAACTTGCCTCCTATTGCAGCACAATCAGTAGCGAAGATAATTTCGCTGTAGTTCCTTTCCCTGTCTGTCTCATATGTTTTTTAGCTTTTAACTACTTTTTCCCCCTGTTGCTATCATCGAATCAACCTCCCTCGAGTTTTAAAGTTTGAATAATTCAAGCATCTCGTTTATTTAATGTGATTTGTGAAGTATATTTGTTGAATCAAGTAACTTCTCACTGAGTTACTTAAGCTTTCTCTTTATCATCAACCCATTGATATTGCACTCTCTTTAGGATCCACTTATCATTCTATGAGACTAGAAAATCATGTATGAAAGTCTCTTATTGCATCTTGATTCATAAGTTCTTTCTTACTTCTATGTGAACATGCATTTTCAAAGAAAGAAACATTCATAGTTCTATCTTTATGTGTTTCTGTTGTTTCTAATTTGGGAATGAACTATTATAACTTGCTACAATTGGATAAATATGTAGTCAATTGTTCAGGTCTTATATCCACTTGTTTGGACTCAGGTACTTCAACCTTAACCCCATACTTAAATATTGGTAGGAAGACTTGTAGTCTTTGCACAATTTGTAGGCTTAGGTACTTCTAACTTAATCATGCACCCCCATACTTAAGCATTTGTAAGAAGATTTATGGTTTTGTACCTGCCTCACTGTTGATGCGATGGACACGGTTCAGATCGTTAAAGAGGAAGAGTGAATAGCGACTTGCAAATTAGATTTTGAATTTCTATTACTATCAATTTAACAAGGACATACGCATTAATTAAATAAAAACAAACACATAAAAGTAAGAGAATAGATGTCTTACTAACCATTATACACTTGAAGCCACCAACCATTATACAATTGAAGCAAATTATGGGAGTTACCTACCTATGAGCAATAACAACAAATGCATACCACAGAGGATGATGCAGCAGAGTGGATTGCTTGCCTGCCCCCATCTTATTCCGATTCACAAAAAGGCCAATGAAAATTGTAGCAGATGTGGCTTTCATGGATCATAGTTAGTTCTTCAGGGTTAACAAAGTCCTAGCCAGACTAACAATGTATAATCAATTTGGATTGGGTCCGTTGGATTGGTCTGTCATGTCAAATAATTTAAGCAGGTTGGGTTGAAAATTTTATTAATCTATTTTAAGGTGGGTTCAAGTGGGCCGACCCCCACCTAGGGCCACGACCTGCATGGGTCAACCCGTGGTGGGCTTGGGTTGGTCTGCAGATTGAGAAAATTTTATTTTTATTTTTTCAAATTTAAAATTAATTAAAAATTTTAATGGATTAGTGGGTTTGATCGGTTTAAACTGCAATCCAAATTTAAAAATTTTAACTTGGCCAATTTAAATTCAATCCAAATTTAAAAATTTTAATATTTTTTATATTTTTTGACAGGCCTGTGGGTTGACTCACCTAACCCACAACCTGTCTTAGGTTGGAGATTTGCTAACCCTAACCCGTTAAGTTGGTGGGCTAACCTGTCCCATCTCGCCATATGATGAGTTTCTAACGGGTTGATCCGTTTGACAACTCTAATTATTTGATAAAGGGTAGATGCGAGTGAGCAACCTTTATGATTTATAATTTATCGGATGAGTCACCTCTAAAGCCTTATACTAAGAATCATTTCTTCACAATAGATGGTAAGATAAAACCTTTTATAAGAGGTGGGATGTCTTCTTGTACAACTAGGGTTCAAATCTCACGTAAAACAAGCTATACTTGGAGAGTTTGAAAAACTTATGACGTTAGGTCATTGGTTAGAAACTTAGAATCCATCTGTACTTTTTCGATTACCTTGGTGATTGATGAAAAACTTCCGTGGAGTCGGACCGATTACTTCTAAGATTAATCAGATCATAAGAAGTGAATACCTAAATTATCAAATAAATAAATAAATAAATTTATAATTAAAACCCTCCTCATTTGACGAATAGACTAAAATAAAAAAAAAGAAATTATCAAATGCTTAAATTAAAGTTTTCAATTTTATTCAAGCATTTTAAGAGCAATACAATCACTTATTGGAAGATTATTATAAATATTTTGATGAAATATAGCAACCACTATTGTTCATTTTTAGTCGACTAAAATAACTCTTAGTCAACTAATTAGGTACAAGTAGTTGTTGAATAACCAATAACTATATTTGGTAATTGTTTGGGAAATCTATTCAATCAATTGCTTAAGCTTTTCAGTTGATTGGATGAACCTCAAATTAATTATGGCTTGAATATAAATATTTTGTACACTTTAAATTAATTTTCCATATCGAATCTTATCGATGGTTTCTAATTCATTGGGCTTACCTCCTTTAAGCCTATGCAAAGTCCCAAGGCCTTGCAGAATACATCCCGTCAATTTGGATTAGACTTTTCAAATTGATCCGTTCCATCAAACAATTTAGATAGATTTATCAATCCATTTTAAGATAGATTAAGATGGGTCGATCCGTGGCGGACTTGGGTTGACCCACGAGTTCAGAAAACTTATTTTTTATAGAAAACTCAATGGACTAATAGCCTTGACTCGTCTAAATTACAATTAAAATTTAAAATTTTCAACTTGACTCGTTTAAACGGTAATCTAAACTTAATATATTTTTTATTTTTTTTATTTTTTGAGAGGCCCGTGAGTTGGTCCACCTAACTCGCAACTCGCCTCCGGTTGAGTTGGATTGAAAATTTTTTAATCCATCAAATTGGTGGGGTCGGTCCATCTTACTCCACTATATGATGAGTTGTTAATAGGTTGACCTGTTCCATCATGAATTGATCCATTTGACATCTTTAACTTCTATTGATATTCGTAATCCTATGAATCTCTCAGATGTCTCACACTATCATTCTCGGACTTTTATGACTCTCAAATCAATTGAGTTGCCAACTTAGGCACATGAAAGTCATGCTTCGTAGCAACTCCTATACTAAGATATAGTTACCTCATATTATAGTTAAAAAAATAAACACACAACTTTTATATATATATTTTTATTTAATAAAAATATAGTCTTTAATTTTTTTTAGAAATCAAAACGTTTTTTAAAGGAGATACAAATTTGTTGACTAAAAGTATTTCTTTCACCAATTAAAACCCTAAATGCAATCTCTGCCGTTAGTTATCTTACTTTGGAAAACAGACGGCTCAAAGATCATTGTCCCTGCCAGAAGGGCAATCTAGTAAATGTGCAGCTCTGGTTCTTCTTCGCTGTCTATAAATTCAGTGAAAACCTAACGCCGTCTCTGTTTTCCCCCCTGCAACCTCCGCCGCCGTGCAGTTCTCCGAGCGATGGCCCCCGTCAAGAAATCGGTATTCTCCGATCACATCTATCATCTTTTTCCCAGATCTGTACCTTGATTCTTGTATTGTCGTGTTCTGATGTTTTCCTCTGGGTTTGTACTTTCTGATTACTTGATGCAGAAGAAGAATGCCGAGAACATCAACAGCAGGCTCGCTCTTGTGATGAAGAGCGGGAAGTACACTCTCGGCTACAAAACGGTCCTCAGAACACTTCGGGGCTCTAAAGGTGACACTACCTTACTACCTTTCTTTTATGCATCTGGGATTGTAGCTATGCGTTCCCCCTTTTCTATCTGCTAGAAAAATTTCAACTTGACGTAGTTTGTTGATTGGGCGTGATGCGGAACTGAAGTTTGGCTCTGTCGTTGTGTAATTGTGCCTCAGAGATGAATGCAGTCTCCCATACTAATCTCTCCTCACCCCATTCATTGATTTTCATGTTGATCATTTGCTTATCCTTTTTGAATATGGGGAAGGTTATATGACAACACTAAATTGTTTGTTTTGTTTCCGACTGCTCTGTTGTGTTGGATTAGTAATCACCTCTGATCTGGTAGAAATTTTTTTAAACTTGATGTAGTTTGTTGATTGGCTGTAATGCGGAACTGAAGTTTGGCTCTTTGGTTGTGTAATTGTGCCTCAGAGATGAATGCAGTCTCCCATACTAATCTCTCCTGACCCCATTCATTGATTTTCATGTTGATCATTTGCTTATCCTTTTGAATATGGGGAAGGTTATATGACAATGCTAAACTGTTTTCTTTTGTTTCCGGCTGCTCTGTCGTGTAGGATTAGTAATCACCTCCGATCTGGTAGAAATTTTTTTAACTTGATGTAGTTTGTTGATTGGTTGTAATGGGGAACTGAAGTTTGGCTCTTTGGTTGTGTAATTGTGCCTCAGAGATGAATGCAGTCTCCCATACTAATCTCTCCTTACCCCATTCATTGATTTTTAATGTTGATCATTTGCTTATCCATTTTGAATATGGGGAAGGTTATATGACAACACTAAATTGTTTTCTTTTGTTTCCGACTGCTTTGTTGTGTAGGATTAGTAATCACCTCCTATCTGGTAGAATTTTTTTTAACTTGATGTAGTTTGTTGATTGGCTGTAATGCGGAACTGAAGTTTGGCTCTTTGGTTGTGTAATGTGCCTCAGAGATGAATGCAGTCTCCCATACTAATCTCTCCTCACCCCATTCATTGATTTTCATAGTGATCATTTGCTTATCCTTTTTGAATATGGGGAAGGTTATATGAGAACACTAAAATGTTTTCTTTTGTTTCCGACTGCTCTGTTGTGTAGGATTAGTAATCACCTCCGATCTGGTAGATGGAGTTTGTCAATTGGTTGTGATGCAGAACTGAAGTTTTGCTCTTTGGCTGTGTAATTATGCCTCTGAGATGAATGCAGTTTTCCATAACAATACTTCCTTACTCCATTTCGTGCTTTTCATGTAGATCAATTACTTATCTTTTTGAATATGGGGAAGGTTATATGACAGCACTAAAATGTTTTCTTTTGTTCCAGACTGATTTATTATGTAAAACAATTTCAACTTGATGTTTGTGTTAATTGGGTGTGATATGGAACTGGAGTTTGGCTCTTTGGCTTTATAGTTGTGCCTCTGAGATGAATGCAGTTTCCAACATCAATGCCTCCTTGCCCCATTCTATGATTTTCAAGTAGTTCATATACTTGTATTTTTGAATATGGGGAAGGCAATATAGTCTTTTGATCCTTACTGATTTTCTGTTCAGGATTTATAACATTATGGTATTATCCATGTTTCATTCAATGTATATTTGGGAAGATTGTTGTGTGGATCACTGAACTCGGTTTAATTTTTTGATGTTTATAATAGAATTGACTGCCACTTTTGAAGTTGGCTCAAGTTTTGCAGTGACATGCATTAGTTGAGTTTTCAGCACTCTTGTTTCCCTTGATTGATATATAAATGGATAATTAATTTAAAATGAAATCACAGTTTAAAACCTTTGGATTTTATGTGTGCAAATGCATGCATCGTTCGCTATTAACTTCTAAATCATGTCCAAGTTTGGCAATCTGATCCTAGTCATTTATTTTTGGTTTATTTGGACCATTATCCGTTTCTTGAGTCTGTAGGTAGTCTATAAGTTGTAGACTTTCTTCCGTTAGGGATTCCCTTGCAGCAATCATGCTTCTCTAATCTATATTTGTTCCTTATCGATTATTTGGTTGCTCAATGAATTGGTCCATTTCATCCATTTGATAGTGTTAAGCAGTTTTGTCATTGATATAGCTAGTTCCTGTTTTCTATGTCTTATTCTACACTCTGTCAATTTGAAACAAAGAGCTACCGTTGCTTTGTGTTATTTAGCTTATGAATGCTGTGATGGATTTTTGTTCTTATTTGTGTTGGATCCAGCTTTTATATTTGTTTTTACTTCTTTACCGAATACAATGCTTCTCACAAACTTTGGTTACTAAATCGTTCTATTAATCAACAGCAAAGTTGATTATCATTGCAAACAATTGTCCCCCACTCCGCAAGTCTGAGATTGAGTACTATGCAATGCTGGCAAAGGTCGGAGTTCATCATTTTAGTGGAAGTAAGTGATTTTCATAGTTGTTTGCTGTCTTTTTTATTCGACATTCTACTTATCAATCATATTTTCTCATGTTTTATTTTCTGATCTTGCACTTTGTAGATAATGTTGACCTCGGCACAGCATGTGGTAAATATTTCCGAGTTTGCTGCCTCAGCATCATCGATCCTGGTAAGTCATGCTATCGAACAGAAGGAACAAGGACCTCAACCTTGTTTCCCTGATGGCAACTTATTGACTTTTTGTTTAATTTTTGTTTTGCAGGCGACTCCGATATCATCAAGAGCATCCCCGGAGAACAGTGAGAAATGCAAATGGGGACTCAACTTCGAATTCCATGTGATTTTTGACAATATTACATATCCTTTCCTGGTTTACTATTTACTTTTGGTTTTAGTCGTTCTTGCAGGACTTCAATTCTAGTGTCTTAACGTAGAATGAGCTTGAATTCCTGGATATTTTGTTAATTTTCCTTAATCATAAGATGTTTAAGTTGTCTAAGTGTGCAATTACTTTCAAAATTAGTATGGATGAAATTTGAATGTCTAAATTAATAATAATAATAATTAAGATTTTGTGATGCACACCATAGATGTGTTCTGTTTTATAATTTTTTTGGTTTTTAGATATAATTGAGTTGGTTATTGTGGAATAGATTTGTTAGAGTAGATAAAGATTGAATTTCGATGAGTTGAGATAATATATTTTTTTGTATTGATTAATTATAATCTTTTGATTTATTTTGTTTATAAATAGTTGTGAGATTGATGAGGTTGTTTGGATGTTAGATTTTATTTATGATTTGTTCGGTTTCATCAGCATTCCTAAATTTGCATATGTTTTTAGCGTAAGATAATTTATAATTATATTATGATTTTTTTTAACAGGAGCTTTATTCCTCATTATTATATTAACTCAGGGAAAGTTAAATGGTTTTCATTAAAGAAAATATATAAATTAATGAAATTAAAGCAAAAACAGTTGGATATGGCCGTCACGTTGAGTACATGACGGTTAAAATATGAAGCCATTATGATGCCACGTGGACGACCTATAAATATCTCTCCCCGCTCTGTGATTGGATCATTTGTATTAATTTCATGGATGGCCATATAAATTCAAACTTATTATTTTTAATATTAATTTATTTTACTTGGTAAAAAAGAAAAAAGAGTTATCGAGATTCATGCTTGAAATTGTAGAATGTTCCAACTGGGTACCGAAATGAATTGTTTATCACAGATTAGACCTTTTTTTATTATGTTAATCATATATAATCATTTTTTAAAATTAAATATTTATTTTTTTGAATGGATTAATTTTAGAGGTGATGGATTCAATTTATAAAAGTTTGATTCTATAAAAATTTTTCAATCAGCTACTAGAGTAGATTTAAGAAGTGTTCGCATCATGCATTCGAACATTCATAGTTTATAAATCTACTGTAGATAAATATTTTTTAGACAGAATTTGAATTATGATGTTCTTATTTGTCATCGAAATGTCTTACTTTTGTATCGTGTCCTAGGGGCTAATTATATACAATAAATGAAGAGATGGAAGATGATATAAAGGTTATAATGAGTAATGGTGTCAACAAGTGATTATGTTTATCTCAAGTGTCTATTATTCGTCCCATGATTAGATATAGACAAATAAACTAGGTATCAAACATACTCACAAGTGGAAGGATATTTCACACTTCTGTATCGTGTCATAGGAGCTAATTATATATAATAAATGAAGAGATGGAAGATGATATAATTATGCTCATCTAAAGGGGTTTAGTATTGTTCATCCCACGGTTAGATATAGATAAATAAATTAGATATCGAACATACTCACAAGTGGGAGTATACAGGGCCGGCTCTAGGCATAGGCCACTAAGGCCTATGCCTAGGGCCCCCTTTTAATTGGGGTCCAACTTTCAATATATTAATATATATATTAAAAAATAAAAATTATTAAAATAAATTTATTAATTGGTTTAATCGATTAGAGTCCCGAAAACCCCTTAAAATTCTCAAAAAATTCTAAAAACCGTTCACCTTCCTTCCGCTCTGAAATATGAATCCCCGATTTGAACCGAAATTTCCAAGTCGCCTTCGCCTTCGCCTTCGCCTTCGCCCCGCCCTGTGGCCTGCGCGGCTGCGCCTTCGCCCAGCCCTGCCCTACGAGCCCTTCGCCCGGCCCTGCGCCGTCGCCTTTGCCTTCACCCGGCCCTGCGCACCTTTCGCCCCGCCGGCCGGCCCTGCGCCTTCGCGACTTCGCAGCTTCGCCCGGCCCTGTGCACCCTTCGCCCGACGGCCCCGACCCTGTGCCAGTGCGCCTTCGCCTTCGGCCGGGCCTGCGCGCGCTTCGCCTTCGCGCCTACGGCCTACGCCTTCGCTTTCGCGCCCTAACCCTTCGGCCTTCTCGCCTTTGTCGGTGAGCAATGATTTTTTTTATTAAATGATCTTTATTATTTTATAAAATGACTTTTATTATTATGATTTATTTCATCATTAAATTGCTGGCATGTTTTGATGATTCAACAATCAGACTAATTACTTCATTTAATTTGATCAATGACGAGATAATTCTGATTGAAAAATGGAATGAAAATATAATTTTCATGTTCATGAACGAATTGAATTAAGAAATAAATATATATTGATAGAATATGTAAATAAAATATTATAAATTGATCTTTCTTCTGCATATTAAATAATTTTTTAGGGTAAAAATTAATGTATCTGATTAATGATTAATGTATGTGTTTCTTCAGGGTGAAAAGTTTTTAGAAAGTTGAAAGTCTTGAGGGCTTATTTTTCAAAATTAAAATTAATAAAGTCTTATTTACGTTCAACTATGTCTCAAGAAAGATTAAATAATTTAACAATGTTATCAATTGAAAAAAATTTATTATTAAAACTTGAATATGAAAATTTAATTAATAATTTTACTTCTAAAAAAGCAAGAAAATTTAATTTTATATAAAAAATTTATTTTTAAAATTAATATTTTAATTTATTTTAAAAAAATTTTAAACCCACCATTGTCGATCTCAAATCCGAATAAAAAAGAGTGAGAGAAATTTTTTTAAATAATAACAATTATTTTAAAAAAATTGAGCCGCCCCTGGTTGTCGGTCCCAAATTTGAATGAAAAAAGACGAGGAAAAATTTTATATTTAAAAAATATATTAAAGGTCTAAAAATAATTTTAGCCTAGGGCCCCATAAAACCTTGAGACGGCCCTGGGAGTATATTTCATGCTTCGGGGTATAGTTGAGTTGGTGATGACGGAGCAGATTTGTTAAAGTGGACAAAGGTCAAATTTTGATTTCGTAATGTTCTCTTCCATCGTGACCAACTACAACTTCTTGATTTACTTCTTCACAGATAGTCGTGGAACCATTAGAGTAATAGATTTTATATTTTGCTCCATATTTTTTCTGAAGAAAAAGGGAGGATATTTCATGATTATCACATTTCAACTCTTGTTGTAGGTTGGCAATTCTATCACAGCCTTATCTAATAAGGAGTAATGACCATCACGTTTGAGGGCGTCACTCGCCTCTTTCACCTTTAATAAAAAATAATTACAATTGGAATATTTATTTACGTTATTCTTTTTTATTCATAAAATACAATAATAATAAATTCCAACTGTACATATTTAAAATTTCCTCGTAAATTTTAAATTCTTTCTAAATTGCCCTTAAAATATTAACATTATTAAATTATTCCTCCTCCAGAAGGAGCAAGCTTCTGCGATGAAGTCGAAGAGGCCGCAACGGACTTTCCCACGCGAATTAACAGAAATATTTTATTTTATTTTTTAATTTCATTTATTTCTCGGACGAACCCTACCACACCACGTGAAGCGAAGCGGGAGAAGCCGAAATCTAATTCGCAGAGGGAGGAAAGGAAAAAGATCGAGAGAGAGAGAGAGAGAGATAGAGGGCGTCCATCTCGGGGGAGACAATCAGAGAAGGCGTGCCCGCCGGCTTCCATTCTTTGCCCATAAGTCCGTGTCGCGAGTGGACTGTTCCATTGCGGGGTCTTCTTGCTTTGCTCCACTTGGAACGGAGCTGGGGAGACTTTTAAGCTTTCGCTCTAGATGCGTCAAGCTTGTAGATGCGGTCGTCTTGAAGTCGGTAGAACCAGTCGACATTTATTTTTATTGTTGCGTCTTTGTTTATCTTAAAGCTGTCTGGTGCAGTTTGGAGTTGATTCGATCAAAAAGTTGCAATTTTTTTGGAGGGTTGGAGAAGGAAGCTGGGGATTGCGTCAAATATGAACTTAAAGGAAAGCAGATGGAAAAAGGTAACCGTTTTTTGTTTAGGAGATTTTTTTATTATTATTGGTATTTGATGTTACGATCTTTCCTGCGATAAGCTTGCAGAAGATTTCGTTCATTTTTTTTGTTCTTAATTCGTTTTAGTTTGCTGTTTCAATATAACTCTACAAGTGAACTAAACTTGGCAATCTGCCTCGCGTCTACTCTGAAGAGAAAGTCGTGGCAATCTTATTCCAGCTTCTAATCTTGATCTTATTTGCAGTTTTCGCTTTGGAATATTATTCGGATCAATGATAATAATGTTAGGAACGCAAGCAAAGGTACCACGCCAGGTAGGTTCTGGGTTTGAATTATTAATTTGTGGATTTCGTAACTTTACTGTTTAGTTTGGTCATAATCGATTTATATAAGAACCAACCATTGATCTTGTAAATAAATAATTTTTGCTGGCCTCTCTTAGATCGCTGATGTATACTCACAAGGATCATTTGGATGATTTTCTTGGAATTTTTGGGAATAAATAATGGATTTGAACATCTGCATAGATTGGTACAATTCCAAAGATAAATTAAAAATATTGCCTTTGCTAGGGGTGGACATCTATAACCTAAACCCAATAAACCAAACCAATTCAAACTAAAAAAGTTGGTTTATCGGTATGCTTTCAGTTTGGATACTAGGTAAGATTATTGATCTTGATTTGAACTCATACAAACCATTGAATGAGCTGTTTTTCATAATATGTATATATATGTTATATTGAAAAAGAAATAGAATGTTAATTATTATGATTTCTTATTGCTTTATATTTTTATGTTCCTTAATCAATATTAACATTAAATTGTCATAATGTTTGTTTTTAGTTTCGGTTGAATTATTGTTGTGAAACTATAATTGGTTATATATATATATAATTAATAATTTAAAACTGAACCAAACTGAAACAATTTTCGTTCGGTTTTGGTTTGGTTTTTGGTTTTCCTAACCAAACAGAACCATCCCCACCCCTAACCTTAGCACAATTCCTCACTCTTAAGATTAAATATATTCCACCGCCATCAAAGAGCAGAAGGAGAAACCAAAGCTCACTCATTTCAACTAATAAAAAAGCAATGACAACAAAAGCATATTGCAGAAAGATAATTCAACTGTCTGCTTTTTGTTTGTAATTTTACTTATTATAGAGATCCTTTCTATGTCAGCCACAAAAGATAAGATAATGTATCTGAAGCACCAGATATCCTCAAAGACCGGTTCTGATATTATGAATGCTTGTTTGTTACTATAATCCATCTGTGCTTCCCTTACTATTTTTAATATATAAATCAGTTGAATTTCGAGGAAGACCACATTTCTCGACCTCTTCAGTTGCCATTGGGAATAGCATTTCAGGTACAACCATATATATATATATATTCTTTCTGTCCATTTGAACATTTGGTATGGGTATTTTGTTGAATATCACTGTTATTTTCGTGTCAATGTTGATTGTTCTAAATCATCATGCTGATTGAATTATCCTCTAGTGGGTTCATTTCAAGTTTTGAAAGAATGATGGTTGCAATTTGCAAATCACTTGTTAAGAATTTCTTTTAGTAAATTGGAGGGTTTTATAGAATAAAAGAGGACACTTAAGAGAAATCTTGTCAAGGTAATGCCCAGAAGCCACTTACAAATTTGAAAATACCACTACTATTGTGTAGAATAGCGAATAACAAAATGATAAACCACCTCCATTTTTTTTCACCCTTAATCACAATCACCATGATGGTTGCATTGCCTATACCAAACATGATATGTATTTACTTAGTACATTCTGATTTCCAAGCATCTTTCTTTGTAATTTGTCAGTAATCTCTTTATTTCTGAAATATCATTCAAGAAACAGATTCACAGGTTGAGAGCGTGATTCTCGGTGACTATCTGTCTAGAGCTCCCAGCACCATAACTAGCAAGGCAATCAGGTATGATGATATCCCTTGCACTTTGTATCTTAAATCTCACCTTTATGTTGCTTACTTGTCGATTTATATATTGGCCTATTTCCATTATCATGGCGATTTAGGATTTTTGTGGCAACATGGAATGTTGGAGGAAATACTCCTCATAAGGGACTTAGCCTAAGTGACTTCCTCCCCTCTGATGATCACTCAGATTTATATGTTTTAGGGTAATTTGGATTTTATATCTTTTCAAAGGAAAGCGATGGATTCATATCCTAGCTTAATATGTTTGGATCCTCTTAGAACCTTATGTTTCTATTTCTTTATGGTCTTCCAGCTTTCAGGAGATAGTACCTCTGAATGCTGGAAATGTACTTGTAATTGAGGACAATGAACCTGCAGCAAAGTGGCTATCACTAATTAACCAAGCGTTGAATGGTCCAATTGATTCAGAGACTGATATTGAATCACACACATCATCTCCTTATATCGACTCTACATCGTCCCAGGCTTCCAACATTAAGACTCAAATATCTAGAGAGTCAAAATCGTCAGGCGGCTCATTGTTCTTTCAGAAACCATCACCCATAGCTGTTAGCAAAACTTTCAGAACAGAGGAGGGACGCTGTCTAAGGGCCTGCAACTGCCCTGCTGAAGCAACAAGGAAGTACTACAGGGAGTCATGTTTTAGTTGCCAGCATGCTCACTTCAATGACAAAGACTCAGAGGAGGAGGAAGAAGAAGAGGAGGAAGAGGAAGCAGGAAGTTATTCTCTTTCAGGTTTCCCTGTTACACCGACAAGAAGTAAGCAGAAGTATAAGCTAATAGCCAGGAAACAGATGGTGGGGATTTTTGTAACTGTCTGGGTGAGGAGAGAACTTGTCCAGTACATAGGACACCTACGAGTCTCTTGTATCGGAAGGGGCATTATGGGTTATCTTGGTAATAAGGTGAGAGGAAGGCTTGTCAAAATTTTCATCAGCTTTCACTTGCATTCTAGTGTAGTATTTTGTTTTGAAAGCTGTTCATTGTTTCACCTTTTAGGGATGCATTTCACTGAGCATGTCATTGCACCGAACAAGCTTTTGCTTCGTTTGCAGTCATTTGGCTTCAGGGGAGAAAGGAGGTGATGAGTTGAAAAGAAATTCTGACGTTTCAGTAATACTGAAACACACACAATTCAGGAAAATTTGCAGAAGAACTGGTCGAAGAATACCTGTAAAGATTCTTGAGCACGAGTAAGATTTTCTTATAAATAATTGTCTACGCTAAATGAAACAAAGGACCACTAATCTTGATTCACTTTGTTGATTGCTCAGCCACATTATATGGTTGGGGGATTTGAATTACCGGATTTCTTTGAGCTATAGTGAAACTAAAATTCTTCTTGAGGATAATAACTGGGATGCACTTTTCGAGAAGGATCAGGTAATTTATATTAACCTTCTCTAGTAATCAAATCCACAAGTGAAAAACATGCATAACAAAAACAAATGTCTATCTAAATGAATCATCTATTTTTTCCTTTGCAGACATTTGTAATACTCGTAGTGTCTTTTATCATTATTATTCTGGGTCATCATACCATTCCATGTAACATTCTTTCCTTATACCTGATCCAAATGTTTAGCAAATGTGCTTAGGAGTTTCTTCTTCCTTTTGCTAAATGGATCCTGTATGACTTGTATTACTCGACATCTGTGGTGAAAAGCTTTCGGCTTGGTGATTTTTCATCCAAATTGTTTTGATAGCTTAAGATTGAAAGAGAAGCTGGGAGAGTGTTCAAGGGATGGAATGAAGGGAAGATCTACTTTGCTCCAACTTACAAATACTCAAACAACTCAGATATGTATGCGGGAGAGATTGCAACATCAAAGAAGAAACGGAGAACACCTGCATGGTAAAATTGCTGCTAAATTCAAACTAATTTGCTGAAAAGATCTTTTAGCTTTATAGTTTACTGAATCAAATACTAAACTATTGCTGTTTTAAATTCTACAAATGCGAAAAGTTTTTGAAATATCACTAGCACTAGGCGATCATAGATTAAAGAAGTGACCCTCCAGTCTCTATTCATTCTTTGGAAACAACATGAGGTGCACCTAGTGCTTAAGGGCACTCACATTCTTTTGATTGCAATCATGTAGGCATGACTAGAAAAACACAAACTTCTGTGACTGTTTGATTCATGTTAGAATGTACCAAACACCTCGTTTTTCATAATTTTCCTTCAGTTGGTTGAATAAAATGAATCCAACAAATTTGACAATTTCAGGTGTGATCGCATTCTGTGGCATGGTGATGGAATTGTGCAGTTGTCTTACATCAGAGGGGAGTCTAAATTTTCAGACCATCGACCCGTTTGTGCAGTGTTTATTGTGGACGTTGGGGTGAGTGATGATAGGTCAAAGAATCTATCCACTCCTAACATGAGAGTTGGTGCAGAAGAAATTTTGCATCAGAGAGCCAATTGCTAACACATACAAGTATGCCAAAAGCATGTAAAGCATTATGCGAAACCGTAGTGGTTTCACTTTAGATAGCAAGACCTCTTCGTTCTTGTGGATCTGTCTCACAAGTTGCTTCTTTGCACAGCATGATTTATACAATTCGCTCATAAGGATACAATGAGAATAAGAGAAATTGGAAAGGTATCATTAAGTTACTGAAGCTAAAGCTTCAATTTTCTGTATTACCAAACTGTAAAGTATTAGAGATCATGCCACACAAATGGGGTGGTCGCGAACTTTGAATATTTTGTCCCTGGACCCAGTTGATTTAACCTTCTTTCTTATTGTAATCATAATGCAGAAAATTGGGTGTTTGATCAGACATACAAAAATTTTGGAGGCTCTTTAGTCTCATTCTTTCTGCTGGCTCTTGCATTTTCTTCTATGAAAAAAGAATATTGGTTAAGCTAGTTGAGTGCTGTTTTTAATGTTCAAATAGTTTTCGCATGCTTTGTTTCCTTCATTTGTAAGTTCATTTCATATAAATATTTAACTGAAACTTTGCAATTTCCGTTTTACTTTTTTATTTTGAAAATTACAGTTATTTTTCAATTTTGTAATTTAGTATTGGGAATGGTTCCGTGATTAGTTCATGGTGCTGAAGCTGGAAACAAATTTACTTTGTGAAAACAATATTTCCTTTCGGAAAATTGTTAAAAGCGTATAATTCGTTTTCAAAATCATAAAAGCAGTTTTCTCCATTTTTTTAATTATTTATGGATATTCCAAATCCGACTTTTTCATGCATTACTTCTGTTTAATGGATAATGGATGTGATTTCTTTTAAATTAAATTATAAAATTAATTTTTTATGGATTTAAATTCAAACTTATACTTTTTGAATGTGTTTATTTTTATTTTTATATATCCTAATCGCACAGTTAAATTTATTTTTCTCACTTCTATGGATATGTTTGTGAAATTGTTTTTTTTATAAATTTAAATTTTTTTTACAATCATAATTTTCAACATTACAAATTATTTTGGTATGCAGCTAAATTGATATTTATATTTAACTTCAGGTTTTTATAGTTGTGACATAATTTTATAGTGTTAAGTACTTTGTAAAATTATAAAATTGTTACATATGAATTTAAATTTATAATGTCTAAAAAATTTAAATTTGAATCATCTTTTTATAAAATGAGCTCTTTTAATTTTTACACTTGTTTTTGTTCATATATATTTTTAATAATTCATGTGTCCAGATTTTATTTAAATTCTAAAGGTAAACAACCTTCCCTCTCCATGCTCACCTATAAAGTAAATCTAAAACCTATGCTTATTATCTACTCATCCGTTTTTATAATGAAAGAAGTGGAATGAAACATTCGATCTCTAATATTAATTGGAAGAATTATATAAACTAAGGCATCAGAAGGGGCATAGACAAGTCTAATGGTCTGAACAAACAAATCAAATTAGATGATCCACAGAGTCAAAGAAACTGAATGAGAGCGATGGAGTGGAAGATTTGGATGGGATGAATTCACACAATAGGTCAGGCGATCCCAATGAACCAAATGAGTAACTTTACCAACCTTAGAACAAAATCAATCGATAATCCATCGCCTTCTTTAACCAGAAGACATTAATTGCATAGGCATAGGCATAGGCATGCAAAGTTCAACATGTATATGATCGATCTAAACCATCTGATAGGGCGAGGGAAGGGATAGCATTCCAGTCCTAAATAACAAAGAAAGAATTCAAGAGACAAGTAGCCAGCCTAGATATGAAGCAGGGTTTTGTATTTTCATGGCAAAATGAATCAAGCATATGGACATGTAAACGAATTATCCTTTTACATTAGACCAATGAAAAACAACTACAAATTACCTCGATTGGTGATTGCCAATGATCTTCTGATCTGCATCTCCATAACAAGATAGGAACCAGGGTGCACTATGCCTCAATACACAAGCCCATCATCTCATCTCATGATCCCAGTACCCCCAAACACTTAGCAGATAACTCTCATAGCTCATTTACATGAATCTACGTGACCTGCAATATCGTATGAAACAATCATCGCTAAAGTGGCTCAAGGGTTCCACTTTTTAGTCTCTCCATCCTTGCTTGCAACCCGGACAATGCCTTCTCATCCATTGGAAGGATATTGCCCTGTGTTGGGGCTTCCCCATCGCCACGTTCTACTCCGTGGAGGGCATTACAGTTGACATGTCCAAATGGTCGAGCTGAACCATCCAAATTGCCAGCGGCAGCAGCAGCCTGTATGCTTTTCATCCGTTCTCTGATGGCATCAAGGGTCCCCATTGTTACTGCAGGGGCTGGAAAGGCTTGAAAGTAAGAGCATGCACACATCATTCTAGCAATATAGGATGTAAATTAAGGCAAACCTACACTCACAACTTCATGAGTGCATTTTCACACACCTGAACATAAAGAAAGAGATGAGAGTGAGTTACCAGCAGGATATCGGTCCATTCGTTCATCTCCTAAATGAGACCTAAACTCTGAAAGGTCAGTTTGACTTCTCAAAGCAGGAGTTGTTCCGGCAACACCATCATCTGTGTATGCACTTGGATTTATGCTTTCAGCTTTTGCAGTAAGTGACTTTGTGTGTACAGGAGAAAGCGGTCCAAACTTTGGAGATGAAATAGTTGCTAGTGGTGGTGGAGTAGCTATGGGAAGACTGGAAGGTGTCCTTCCAGCTGCTGCATTCTTCTCCATCTGGATGGAGAAATAACAAAATCCAGATACAATAAACACAATATTCACGGTGCTATAAAGGGAGCCTTTTGGGGAAATCCTACAAACCTGAGCGAGTCCATCTCTAATATAAGTTCTAAATGCTTCACTCGCATTTTGGAGCTGGGCGAATATATCTACCTGTAAATAAAACCAGATGTTTCAGCATGCATAGTACAACAAAATATGCAAATGAATGAAACAATATTAGTAGTATTTGGAACAAGGAATTCACCTTGGGATAGAGTTGAGTAATTCGATAGAGTTCATATAATCCAATCGTACAGGTTTGCTTATCACCAATTTTCTTAAACACTGCAGCAAGTTCTTGCTGTTGCAAGTAAAATTAAGACTAAAATCAGTTTCAACAGACAAAGTAGAAAAACGCTAAAATAAGTTACAGAATTAAGTTCTGCAAAAATAGATCGCCACCTTTAACAATGACAAAAAGATTAACAAAAAGCATAAGGTACGATTAAAAATTGATGTCACTAGCAGGCAAGCTGCAGTTAAACACACCTTCAATTGAGAGTCTGCTGAATGTGTTGCAGGAGCTGGACTATTAGAAGCACTGTCACCCCAATGTGTTTGTCCCATGGGACCAGATGGAGTTAACATTCTAGCGGCGGCAAGAGTCTAAAATATTTGAGGAAAGTCAGTCAATTAAGATATAATCCACTATATATATATATATATATATATATATATATATATATATGACCACAATTTACCTGAAGATTTAGGTCAATATAAGCAAGGATGATCGGCTGAGGTTCAGTGTCTATAGGTACCATAGACAGGTGACCCTTTATGGCTGTACCTCGGAGTTTCACTAATTCATGCAAAACAGTTTTAACCATCCTAAGTGGTTTATCATCAGCTCCAGCCCTGCAAGTAACATTGAGCACAATCAAGAGGATTATTAATATGTTAATTATTGAACCATCATAACTATTATGTGGACTAAATTACAAGAAGATACTAGAAGTTATACCTCCTTCGAATCTCTTCCATCCCTAGTCCTTGCAAGTACACATGAATACTTTGAAGAACATGGTCAAGATCAACTTCATAAATTGTACTCTGCAGTACCTGTATGAACAACATTGGATGAAGCAAAGAAACAGTCAATACAATGCAGTTTTATACTACTGGATGGTACCTTTGTCAGCTTGATTAGACATTTAACAACTAGATCAGAGAATTTCTGGTTTCTGATGATGAGAGCCTCAGATGATGCAGGGGATGGCCACCTTGATGGATCCAAAGGTCTCAACAAGTTAATTAACACCACAAAAGAAGATGTTCTTTCTGCATTATCCTGCTCAAACAAAGATAGTTAAGGATACATTTTCTATTTCATGACACTTCATGTAATAACAAAAAAAACCTTACCAGAATTTTGAGCATCAATACATTAAGTGCTTTCAATAATTGACTACCATCATCCATCACAGGAACTCTTTCATCCAAAAGCCAAAGAAGAAGTTCAGTGATGAGGTTGTCTAATGTATTCTCCTTCACAGCATGAGCAAGTTTTTTGATCTGGAAGGTCTACAGAAGAGAGTTTTCATACATGCCATCCAAGAAATAGATGGAAAAAACATCAACTAAAAGATGAATACCTGCATCATCGTGTTAAGCACATATTTACAGGATCTCGAAGAAGCTCCAGAAAGACTGAAATTAAAGGTGCTAGGAACCTGAATAATTTGAGATGTATTAAGCAAATAAACAGTAACATAGTTCCTTAAAATCACAGAAAATAGATCAAACTACCATTGTTGCTAAGCATGAAACCAATCTATCAGCATCTTTAACTAGCTCTTCAATTGCACTGTTGTCAGGGTCAGCTGTGACCTGTGTCAGCTCATGGCATATAACTTTCATGCCTTCAACTGACTGCACCAAGGCAAAAGAGAAAATCTAAAGAAGAGTACGATTATCAAAAAAAAAATCAAAAAGGAGAGGAAGGGGAAAAAGGAAAGCAAAGAATACAAACAAAAAATGTGACTATGGTTAACCAAAGAGTATGTGGCATTATTATAATTATAATTTATAATTTCTATACAGTACAAGCATCAAAATGAGTTTCCTTCTTGTAGAATTAGAAAAAGTAGATATCTAAAATAAGATATAAAACAAACAGAAAGGATTTCCTGGAGAACAGAAATTTCATCAAATTCAACATCAATATCCAAAAACCCAAGACTACATTCTTAAGATATTGTTTAAATTTTATTTGACTTTGCAATACAACACAGAACAGGAGTTGTAAACCTACCAGTCTCTTCAAAAATGTCAGAAACAAAGACTGGAAACCTTTCTTGAATGTTTTAGCAGTTTTCTCAAGCATAATAATTTCATAGTTTCCTAACATGAAATCTTAATGTTTATATATTATCTATTTCAAATTCCAGTCTAAAATCAATCTTGATAATCTACTGAATGACACTTACCTGAGATATTCATTTCTACATCATTTATGTTTCCCATAAAAATAATTGATAAACAAAAAAATATAAGTGGTGCAGTGATAAACCAACAAAGAACCTAGTTGTTAAAATTCTAAAATTACGAGGCAGAGAAACAGAATGGTATAGGTAGAGAAAACTGCCAATAAAAGTGAGTTTAACATTTATCACCAAGGATTGCAACAAAAACATTTTATCCTAATTGATATGTACCAGCATCAGAGATATAATACAGGCAAATGGAAACCAATAGAAAATTATGAAAATAAAAATAAAAAATTGAGCTGAAGGACACTTCACGTTGTACCAAGCCAAATGTTCCAATTTTGATAAATGATCGAACCAGTATACAAGTGTGAGTAATTATTTCAAATGTTGTTCAGAAAGCTCTAGGCTACAGAAAGCAAGAAAGATAGAGACGTGAAACAATTGAATGAGGCTCAAAATTTTTAGACCCAGCAATTTCTGCAGAGGGATGAAACCACTACAAAGGCCAATTATTATTTCTTTATGGATATCATGGAACTAGTAAATAGTATCTGACTCTGTAAAGAAAAAGGAGAATCACTTGTGCAAATACAAAGTTGCATTTAGTTCCAATGTTTTCAATTTCAAATTCATATAGTGAATCATTTTGGTGATTCCATATTGTGAATGTACAAATCATAACTTGTAGGATTTAAAAAATGATAGAAAAGGTAGATTTTCATATACCAATATAGGATCATGATTTATTACCAACAATAGTGTTCATATTTACCTTGATTAAAATTTATGCAATAATGTCTTTTCATGGAATTGGAATTGAAACCTCCTGAAACAATGTAATCAAATAGATAACATGACAGCCATTCAGGTGCTTCAACTATAGGCAGTGATTGCTGACTCCACCCTCATCACTGATTCTGAGTTTCCATGTATATTGGCATGGTTGATGTGAGGAAGGAAAAACTGTTGAAACATGAAGAGAGGAAGAGGAAAGCTGATTCGATGAATTAAAATTTCTTGGTCACCGTCAACTTCGAGTTGCAGCAAAATTTATTCTTCTTCTTAGTCATCATTGCATATTGACCAATTTTATTCTGATGGATTTTCTTTTTTTTCCACAATAATAAAAGATGATTCATGTCCAATGTTATTGAGACGAATCATCATCATTCGTTTAAGTTTTGATTCATATATAATGATCCATATTGTTTTAGATTTAAATTGTTATACAGTGCTAAAAATTATGAAAAACCCTACTTGTGGGTCTGAAAAGGAAGCACTCAGTTAAAGAAAAAGATCTACCTATTATTTCAACACACTGGCTGAAAAATGACTTACTGAAACTAATAATAGCTGAAAATTTTTGCAAATAAAAAACCTGTTCAGGTAGACCCAATGCAATGATATCAAGAGCTTCGTGCCAGTCAGTAGGACCATTTGCGGTAGCAAACTGTCGAGCTAAAATGTGCCTTTCAGCAGATTCAGCATAACCAAAAGTTTCCCTGCTGTTAAGCATTATCAATAAAAGACAGGCAAAAACAGGAAGGATGGTTGTACATGGAATATGTGATTGCATGTTTGGCACAAGAAGCAAATTCTATTTTTTTTCATGAATTACCATACCTTGCTTCTATTGGAACAGAAACAACACGTGAGTAAACTTCTCCACACTGCTCTGCTACATCTAGCCTGTGAATTCAACATAAGTTTAGGCATCATGACACAACAAAATTGTGAAAGATCAGTGAGACACTGAAAAAAAAAAAAAGATTAGAAACAACAACTTGCGAATCAAATTAGAAAAATTATAAAAAAACCATAGGAAAAATTAATTTCTTTCTAGCAGAAAATTTCTGATGCTTTAAGTAAATACTTCCGCACAGATTAAGTAAGACTAGTCATTTGAAATATAAATAAAAACAAGATAAGCATCTAGCAAAGCAAAGAAAGCAAGAAACCATATATTATAATCCACAAACCTTCCTCAACAGAAAACAATGATATGTAGAACGATGAAAAGGTGAAATAGTCCTCTCATATTTTACATTGCCAACAACTATCCAATACATCTAACATGATACATCACTACTATAAGACAATAAGACCCTGATGATTGCACATTTGGCTCATCCACCTCTAAGACACAAGTGGCAAACTGATGACTACCCAACAGATCTAGAAGCCCCAAACAGCTTATTCCTTTCAAAGAGCCTTAGTGAATAACACTAACCCCTCATAGATAGTAGGAACTTGTCTGTATCAAAAGTTGCAAAAAAAAAAAAAACAGGGAAAATAGAGTGGGACAAGAAGTGGTTGCTTACCTAAATATATAAGCTACCACGTAATCAGCATTGTATTTGTGATAATAGAATAACAAAACTCCAAAGGTATCATAAAACAAAGACACAACAACTGAAATGCAAGGGCCATTAATATACAAGCTAATACATGTGATTCACTGCTTCTTTCAACTTCATCCTCCAGACAAAAGATAGAAAATAACCTAGGCTGTCAAAGTGGGAATAGCACTAAATTTGGTAGCTTTATAGTGAATAGTATTTTCCATGTAACCAATCCTCGTCACTTGACAGATTCCGTGAAGGAGATCATTCAGATGTCAAGCTAACAGGCTGTAATGAAGATTTCTGTTGCACAAATGCTGAAACACAAGGATGTTATGTGTGACTTGGCATGCTTTAGCTAGAGATAGGGCCACTATGTCTCATTTTATTTTCTTTGAAAAGGGTTGCCTAAGTTCATTTCAACTTAAGTAAAACAAAGACGAGCAATAGATAAAAGCTCTGGCCTTATGATGATAAAGTTGGTTTAATCTTTTGCTTCAAAGGAGTATAATATTCATAACTTCTACAACCTCCCTCAAACTGAACGTACCATAAGGATTTTATGTTTGCAAGCATAGGGAAAATATATGCTGAATTTCAAATGAGAAAGAAGAGATTACCGTTCCTGTGTCTACTCTTAAAAGAAGAGGAACAAACATCCAGAGCAAATGACTAAATGGGTAAAAGAACAATACACCACATGAGAAGAGAAGATAACAGAATAATGAGTAGAGCTACATATTTTCTTGAAGAAGGCACAGGGGCTGCAATCAATTAATTGTGGTTTGTGGAGGGCAGAGGATAAATGAGATGTGGAGAGATTAGGAGGGAAAGTGCCGAAGGGAGACAGAGGCTGCACTGATTCTTTATCAATCTGCAGCCTTGTAAATGGAAAAACCCTAGAAATGCAACCTAACATTCACCACTTCCAAGCCCAAGTTAGAAGAACGAGAGCAATATATGAAATAGGCAAAAGGATAATCACATCCGAGTCATATATCCTATCAGTTCAAAAAGCAAAAGGAAAAAAAAAAGCCTAATCATGCTGTATTCTTACAAAAAAAACTCATGTCAAATATATATATATATATATATATATATATATATAGAGAGAGAGAGAGAGAGAGAGAGAGAGAGAGAGAGAGAGAGACCCATTCTCTCGGACTGAACGCCTTAGAGCAGCTCTAGCCTCGCCAGGCTTGCCTTCCTTTCTCTTATCCATTTCTCGAGCCTGAAAATGAAAGGATTAAAAACACATACTAGGGGAATAAAAGAGAGCATGGAAAACAAACCACCAAAAACAGAAAGTAGTCATCGCGATAGAAATTATTATAGTTTTATAGCTTATGGCAATCCTATGATATCTCAGTGATCATAAGATGGAAAGAAGCATGCACTAACCTTCCATTTAAATCTGTCATCTAGCATACTCCTTTGAGCATCAGAAAGCTTCCCAACATATCTCCAGACATCTTCACCTGTTAAAGAACAGACAAGAGCTTCCACAAAAGTACCAAAATGCAGACATCATAAGGTACCAACATGGCTATCTTGAAAGATATCAGAAATCATATCCATCATTGCAATCAAGGTAACCTGAGCATCAGCCAGATAATATTTCAAAATTTAGGGCACAAAGGACATACCCAGATGTTTATAAGCAGTAGCCAATGTGTTAAGAGCAGCTTTCCTGATTTCACCATCACGCTCAGATGTTAAACCAGCAACAAGTTGCAAAGATTTCAACTGTCCACTAATCTAAAAAACAAGATATAAGAAAAACATGTAGCTGATAAACAAATACACTGATAGTATGATGACTATAAATTAACCTCAGCTCCATAATGATCAAGTAGGTATTCAATGAAATCAACACATTCTATCCGAGTCCGATTATTCTTTGATCGCAGGCCTTCCAAAATATAAGGAAAGAACTTTGATGCTGAATAATTAGTAACAATTTTCTTCATCAATTCACGCATCTTCTCCCGGACTTTTTCGATGTTATGACCAAACTGCAGTGAGAAATAACTTAGCACCATAAGATAAATAGTTGAATGCGGCAACCAAGCAGTGAGAACCAAATTAAGAAAGAAAATATAAATGTATTCCACTGTGGATGTATTTACTCTACAGGTTTAAAAATTGATAGATAAAGAGAATCTTCATGGCATCAAAGAATATATACGACCAAACTATATATTTAAAACAACCTTCTCAACAAGGCATGGAAGGAATATTGCAGCTTCAGCCTCAGTAAGACTATAATTTTCATCCTTTAGAACATCACAAAGCTCTGGGAGGAATTCAAGCACCTACAAGTAGTAGTCAAAAAGAAAAAAGATGATTTCTTACTCAACACTCTAAGCAGCAAAACAAGCCAGTCAATTACCATAAGAAACAAAATATGTTTTACCTTCAACAAGCATGTCGTATTTGACTCGCAAAATCGTAGAACGAACCATCTCAAAAGTATGTCAAGTAGTTCATATATATCAGTCCTATGAGATGGCAAAGCCTATATAAAGACAAGACAATTACTCAAAACAAATCATCAATGAAAATATACATGCACAATCCTTTATTGCTAACTTAGGAGGGAAAAAATTAATCCACCTTTTGCAACAACTCAAGTCCATCTATTTGCCTCTTGAAGTCTGGGCTTAAAAGTCTCCTATGGAGATCTTCTCTGAAATGCTTCATGAAATCATACTGCAGTAGAAATTTTAATATCATAACAAGGAATGCTTAATATCTTATCACATAAAAACAAATTCTCTTCTAAATTTCTAGGAAAAAAATTCTGCATGTTCACACCATCACATGAGGGTAGTGCCACCCTTGCACACAGGTGTGGCTCACTGCAAAGCCATGAGCAGTAGCCAAATAATGTGCCTAATACGATAGTACAGTGATTCCTAATGTTTATCCTAAGTGTTTGAATGTTTTCTTCATAATGCAAATAAACATAAATAGCATGTTCTGTCATATTTATGCTATTTCTTTCCATGTGTAAATTTATCACATGGTACCTTTTTTGCTACTAAAGATTTTGAAGCTTTAATTTTCTAGACGATGCAGAAAAATAAATGAACATGTTTATAAGATTGGCAAAGCTTGAGAAGCAAAATATAGAGATTTAAAGATGCATAAAAGATAAAAATGACTGTTCTTGTTGATGATAAATTCATAATGCAATCAAGATTAAAATTTTACTACACTATTAATGAGCAATCAATAATGAAGATATGTAATCATATATACTTGGACAATAGTTTTATTAAAATTTAGAAGAATTTAGGAGATAAGTTAATTTGGTTAACCAAGTTATTCAACAAAATTTTGAGAATTAAGATGTAGGAATGAAGGAAAAATTTTTAGTAACACTTAATATGAAGAAAGTGAAACACCATGCCTGTGTACTTATAGAAGAATCAAACTAATAAGTCACACCACAAGTCCTCAGGAATTGAGAAGAGAATGAAAGATGAAAAATAATCAATTTGATCATGCCTGAAAGATCAGACATAGAAATTTGCTTAACAATAAGAGATGAAATGAATATTTTTTAAAGATAATTGGTTTATACCTGAACGTCCAACATATATGCTATTTATTTGGACAACTAATAGAACATATCAAATGTAGAGAAAAGGATTTTGGAATGATTATTGAATTAAAAAAAACTTAGGATAGAATCTCGAGGCAATGTGGTGAATTTTTGAGAAGGAATACTTAGTAGTCATCTCAGTGTAATAAGGATGCAAATGATAATATAATCATCAGTGTCAAAGCTATTGGCTTGTAGGTTCACATCAATGTCATCTCCAAATCTTTTGCATTAATATAGATGAACTCACCAACATATTCAACATGAACATCCTTGGTGTATGTCATTTGTGCACTATGTTGTGCTAATTGACAAGAATGTAAATAGGTTAAAATCAAAGCTTGAATTATGAGAAGAAACTTCAAAAGTAAATACATATTTTGAATATTTTGGACATGTTACTCAAGAAGGATATATCAATCAATATCATTAATAGAAAAAGAGCTTTTGTGTGATATTGTTATATGGCCATTAGACTAAATGAAAATTGTATAACAACATTGGTCAGTAGCATGGCCCACTTTTTTGTTTATTGAAGTGAAAGACAATTAATAAACACGTCGAACAATAAGCATAGGAGAAATAAGACCACTAAGATGGATATGTAGTTACTATAAAAAAATACTACAATTAGAAAGCAATTAAGTGAATATCTAATAAATAACAAGATGAGAGGAATAATAGATTAAGGTAAAAACATGTTTAAAGGTGACTGATAGAACAAGTTAGATGCTTTGTGATTAGACTCTTCATCTATCCCCTTTGTACCTATGTTAGAATCCAGACACCCCTATTGATCACGTGACGTGTACAACCTTTTACAAATAGTTGCCAAACATTTAGATCCATGCCTGTATCAAATATCATACCTGAGTACAAGCAACATAGATAAATTGAATTGATTACATTTGAAGGTGGCCACATTTGAGATGCTAGACTTCCAATATCCACATAGGTGTGAGGTGACACACATATGCACTCATATATCAATATACTACTATTTATTTAGAAGTAATTAAGTGTAGCTTCAAACATTTATATATTCAAAGATGACTAACCAATTAATAGTTGATGAGTTGAATCAATTAGAGTTAATGGTCACCAGGAGGAGTCAAGAAACTGTAGTTGATGTAAAAAAAGATTTAATTAATTTGAATTTTACTAGTGAGGTATCCTTACGAGTATTTAAAGGAGGGAAACAATCACCAACATGGCTTGATGATGTATTACTATCAGCCATCTGCTCCGAAGATTAGATGAATTTTTTTTTCTCAAAATTGTGGATAGGAACTTTTTATCAGACATTTCTCACTCATTATTATAACAGTTTTAAACAAGCTCCAAATTGTAAAAACAAAAATAAATAAATATATCAGATCTTTTGAATAAGAAACCTCTAACTCCTGAATTTGTTCTGGACGTGGCTCCTCAAACTTATATCTCCGAGGAACATGCTTCTCCCTATCTTCCTGCATAGTATTCATGCAGAAAATTTTGAGTCATAAATAAATACATGTTCAAAATATCGGCACAAATATAAGTATTTTCCCCATAATAAACCTTATTGGAGTCTTTAATGTTAAATAAAGGCTGTGACTGGACAGCAAGATCTTGAACAGAAGCAAAAGGGTCAAGTTTGGAAGCCCTTGTTGGAACATTTCTCTGGCAAAACAATAATATCAAAAGTAAGCACCATCTGCTTTTGAAGTTATTTTACAACTAGGGAGACAATCACACCGTTGGCATCATCTTGCTGCCAGGTCTACGGTCATTGCCAACATTTGATACTAGCTTTCCATTCTTCATGGTGGACTTGGAAGTCAGACCACCAGAAATCACTCTTGTGGATTCTGAAAATTCTGAAGGCAACAAAGTATGATGAAACACTCAGGTTGCATTCAAGACATGAGACTTCAAGTAAGATACCTTCAATAGCACCAGATGGCTTTAAACGCTCAAGTACAACAGTCAAAGCAGGTCCCTTCAAATCCTTCATACATTTGGTAGTCTGCAAAATTAGAAGACAAATGGAAAAAGGTGTCGATAATCCATGTCATCATTGTCTGAAGAAGAGACCAAAGGTTTAAAAAAAGTTTTGCATACTGCTTCTTGCCCACAGACTCTAAGAACTTCAATAATACAGGACTCAGCAACCTTGCGAACATCTGCTGATTTATCCTGAACAAAGAAATGTATTTGATAGGAGTATTTCTACCCAAAGAAAGTGGACCAGATGCAACTGTAACTTAGACTTACAGTCATAGCAGTAGAAATTGGCTTTAAAAGTTGTGAAGCATCAGCTAAATCATTTTCCTCTGACAAATGTCGTGTTAACCAATCAAAAAGATCTTTCCGGCCCTCAGCGCCAAGTTTTGCATCAGCCAAAGCAACTGTAATATATGGAATCTATAAAAAATGCATCAGATAAGGGATATTAGCCAATAAAAGGAGACAGCAAAGGAGATCACCATAGATAGAAAGGTACCATTTTATCAAGGTGAACTGCAAGGATCCATGAATCTAAAGTATTCAATGTGCATTCCCTCATGTGCTTCTTATTATCACCCAAACACTTTAATACATCTGATAGAATCCCCTATATAAGAAACAGCAGCAGTGGTAACATCATAAAGGCTTAAAATAGGTTCAATGAAAGAAAAAAGTTAAAAGAGTTGGTTAAATTGGACTGCCTACCCTACTAGATTTCTCAATAGGAAGGCCCATTGCTGATGCAAGACCACCAATAGTAGCCAAAGTTGACATTATTAAGTTTTTGTTACTATCATATAGACGGCTTCTAAGAGCACCAAACAACTCAACTGGCATTGGACAAATAAAGTAGGCCAGTGAATT
>NC_133864.1:17580086-17590105 GCF_044706935.1 Curcuma longa
TATATATATATAAATTAAGCCCCAATAAAATTGGGGCCCTAGGCCTAAAGTCGGTCATGATGTAAGAAATTATGTTGATTCATGGATATACAAAAGAAAACTTACCTTTCTCTCCCCTTCTTCTCTTTTAATTCACTTCATTTCAAACAAAAGTCAAGATTCTCTTTTTTCCTTCTTTACCCTTACCCTTCTTTCACTTTCCCTTGACCTCAACAAAGAACTGTGAGATCCACTGTTTTGAATCGATTAATTCTGAGACGGATCTAAACTCTAATTATTTTCTTCCGTAATAATTCCAGTGACAGTACGTTCCGATTAATACGCGATATATTATTTATTAAAAATTAGTTAGATTTTCGAAATATTTTCCGCATATTTCTCAACAACCTTTTAACGTCTTCTATAAATACAACCTCTGTACCCTTCCGATACTCCTATACCTATACGAACTCCGTACCAAGCGGAATATACGACAAAAGTCTCGATGGAGGCAGAGGGAAGAGTACACGGTGCGCAAGAACCGCGCACGTCGCCGCCGGAAGGAGGCGGGGAAGGAACGCAGCCGCGGAAAACTAGGAAGAGAAGATCGTGGACGGCGGAGGAAGACGCTGCGCTGCTGGCGTACGTCCGGGTTCACGGCGCGAGAAATTGGGATCAGGTACCGAGGATCACCGGACTGGTGCGAAGCGGGCAGAGCTGCCGCTTTCATTGGCTTAACAGCCTCCTCCCCGGCCTCAAGGACGGCGTCGCCTTCTCCCGCGACGAGGAGCTCCACCTCTGCCGCCTTCATGCGGCGCTCGGCAACAAGTGGTCTCGCATCGCCTCCGAAGTACGTCGAACGATATCCTCATTATTAATTTCCATCGATCGATCGATCTGGTTTTTTGTTTTCCCTCTTTTAATTATTGATTTTGTTGTTATGTCGCAGATGGAAGGCAGATCGGAGCACGAAGTCATGACCTACTGGTTTTCCTACGTCCGTCGACGCCAACAGGCCGGCCTCAACGTCTACCCTCCGGAGGTGCAAGCCGCCGCCAGACAATCTGTCTTCCACCAACCACAACGCAAAAGGCACAAGAGTCAGACTTCTTCGTTGCCGCAACAGCTTCCGCCGCCGCCGTATCTGCCTCCTGTCGGCTATCCCAATTATCCCGTCGTCCCCACTTATCTGCCGCAACAATTCGGTGCCGTTTATCCTATGCCAATGGCAATCGCTCCTCTTCCTACTCCTCTCCCAGTCATGGCTGAGGCATCGTCCACCAGCCAATTCTCGACGTCGCTCCTGCCACAGTCGAATCAGATTGTTGAACAGGGGATGCAGCCACATCCGCTGGCGCCACCGTTGGGAAACACAACGGAATTTAACGAGAATGACCAACGCTCGGCATCGCTCCTAGAATTTTGGAATCTGATTGATGAACAGGGGAGGCAAACACAGCCGCCTGCGCTACCGTTAGGAGACGAGGAAAACCAGCTCCTAGCGTCGCTCTTGCCGCAGTCGAATCAGAATGTCGAACAGGAGATGCAGCTCCAGCCGCCGACGCTACCAATGGAAAACGCAATGGAATTTAACAAGGAAGGCCAACCCTTGACGTCGCTCCTACCATTGTCCAATCAGAATGTCGAACAGGGCTGCTGGCAGCCACAGCCACCGGCGTTACAATGTAATTTAATGAGGAAGGCCAACCCTAGCTTGACGCCGTTCCTGCCATTGCCCAATCAGATTAATGTTGAACAGGAGAGGCCGGCGACCACAGTCGCCGGCGCTACCTTTAGAAAATGAGACGGAATTAAACGAGGACGGCCATCCCTTGACGTCGCTTTTGCCACTGTCGGATCAGACTTTTGAACAGGGAATGCAACCACAGTCGCCGGCACTATCTATCGTTTGGATCCGCCGCCAATGTCTTAAATAGATTTTTTCCACGTTGATGCTTGCATGGTTGATAGATTCTTTTCGGACTTCTGGTTCCAAATCTGACTCTGGTAAAGAATTAATTAACAAACTACGTACGGAGCTTTGTTCAATATTTTGGGCTTGAAATATCTTCAAACCAAGAGAAGATTAATTGAGTATTTTCAATGCATTTCCAATATTCATCTTTATCTTTTTTGAAGTAAAACTTTTCCCTAGCTCGAAGTGATTATATTCTTATATGCAAAAGAAGATATACTTGAAAGTTGAAACTGATAACAAATTTGTTAGATTAATTTATATATGAAATTGAAAGGAAAAAATAATTAATCAAAGTGTGGATGTTGCCACTTCTTTGCATAGTTATCAGAATTAATCATGCATGCGATCGATTTACAATTAATTAAATCGCGTAATTAGATTTGTACTCAAAATTAATGGTTCAAATTATATTGTATGGGACATGATTCAAACCAAACCAAACCAAACCAAATCAATTGATTCTTTAATATGAACTTAGCCATTAATCAGCTGTTCTAATCAAACAAACAAAAAAATTATGCATATATATATAATCTTCAATTTACATGCATGCATGCACATTTTATAATTAAATTAATTAGTTTGAGATAACTCAGGCATGCATGATTAAAAAGAGGAACTAGCTAGGGCAACTGCAGAGTCAATTCGACAAATTATTTAAAAGATGATATTAATTGATCTAATATTGAACAGAAATAAAATGAATCCATGAATATATATTAGCTTTTCTTCCCGAGGGAGCCGTGATTATTATTGGTTCTTCCGGTGTAATCACCCAGCGTCTTAGCTCAGTTTTCCCACAGACGGCGCCGTGAGTCGTGATCAATCTATTTATGAGACATAGTTGATTACTGTGAAACAGATTTATTAAAATGAATAAAGATCAAATTATCGAATTTCATTTTTTTGTTAAAGTGAGTCGTGATCAATCTGAATAGAATCTTTTTTGAACAATAAACGGACGGTAGACAGTAGAAGTTCATAATTAAAGTTTCCGGAACATAGCTAAATTGGTTATGATGGACCAGAGTTGCAGAAAAGGATAGGGGTTCGAATCTTAGCAAAGCTGAGATGATATCCTCTTCCATCGATTTACTTTCTTACAGATGATCGTGAAATTGGTCGAGCCATTAAGATGGTGGATTCCACCATTTGCAGAAGAAATTCATGATTAAAATAAATAAATTGAATTAATATGTTTATTAATTTATAAATATAATGGCATGCATTTATAAAATTTGTGCGATGATATTTTATTTTTAAAAAATTAATCATTTTTAATAAGCATTATTTAAAAAAAATAAATTAAATTAATTCCCGCGCGGTTTGGTTCTTTATTGTCTGTTAAAAAGCTAGTTAATAAATTAATTAATCATAAAATAAATTAAAGAAGATTTTTAATTCTTGTTAGCTAGCTATAGCTTTTAATCAATTTAATTTGTTTGAGAAGAATATCGAAGGGAATTCAATGCTGTGATCGAGTACTCTCCTTTAAGAATCTGATGCTTCAACTATAATATAAAGACATCCTTTATTCTGAAAGCTAATCAACCATGCAAATTAATGGACAGATTCTCTCTCTCTTTTTTTCTTTCTTTCTTTCTCTCTTTTTCATCATATCGATCAAAGCTTAGCCAAAGGGCACAATATTTATGCATCAACTGCAACTCTGAGCTGATACATCATTCGAGCTGAGCAAATGGAACCCAGCCACAGAAGATCTCGTCTTCTGCTGGCCGTCATCGCCGTCGTCGTCGTCTTGAGGGAAGGCGGCGCAACATCCGCGGCGGCGATCAGGGACCGCAAACGCAACCGAGGACGGCTCGTCCTTGTGTGCCAGCAAGTGCGGCACGTGTCCGGTGATTTGTGGACCGCCGCTATCGCTGCCGCCGCCATCTCCATCGTCCTCGTCGTTGCCGCCGCCGCCGCCGCCGGAAGGAGGAAAAGGAGGAGCCTATTACTATTTTTATACTTCCAAGGCTGCGAGGTTTAGGGGAAGCTTCTCTGTTCAACGCTTTTGTATGTTTCCGGTAGTTATTATCTTGGGTGTGTGTTTTAGTTGAAGCTTATTTTTGCAATAAGTTTTGTGTTGTTAAATAATATATTTAAATCGTGATGACTGGACGTCTTAATATCACTAATTATTTGAATGCTACTGATTTGATAGGATTATTTAGTGATACGTGGACATCGGGTATAATAAAGTATAAGGAAAAATATAGTGAAAATAGATATCAATTATTAATTTTCTAAATCCCGAATGAACTTCCGGGGTTCTCCTCCGATCTCGGTGTGCTTCCTTAAGCATGTGCCGAGATCATCTTCCGGTCTTGGTGTGCTTCCTTGAGCATGTGCCGAGATCGTCCTCTGGTCTTGGTATGCTTTCTTAAGCATGTGTCGAGATCATTTTCCGATCTCGGTGATGTGCTTCCTTAAGCATGTGACGAGACCGCCCTCTCGGTCTCGGTATGCTTTCTTAAGCACGTGTTGAGATCATCTTCCGGTCTCAATGTGCTTCCCTTAAGCATGTGCCGAGACCGTCCATCGGTTTCGATATACTTCCTTAAGCATGTGCCGAGACATATCCCCCAATCTTAGCATGCTTTCTTAAGCATGCGGAGCCACACATACTCCTACTCGGGCTTTAGCCTGGGGCCCATTCACAATTGCATAAGATGAAGGAGAGGATGCAAGTGAAAAAATTAAAAATAATAATAAGAATTTCTATTATAGCCCAGGTAGAGGTTTTTGGTTAAACCATTTTAGCTCGGACACAGGTATAAACCTGGCTCCGCCATTAATCAAGACCGTCCTCCAAGCTCGGTGTGATTTGCCGGGATCCAATCTCGGTGTCATTCTATATTTAATCCTCTTCTTTTTGAATGCTTTTCATGACCTCTTTCTCTCCGGACAATTCTCTTCAAGGAGCGTGCATGTCAGTCAAATCTTGAACCAACATTTGTATCATCCACGGTGTATCGGCATGAACAGCCGCATATTTTTTACTACTACACTATTGAATATTAAGACTTTGTGCGAGTTAAACAAAATTAAGATTTTAGCAAATTAAACATTGAATTTTCTTTCCAACTTTGATTTATTTACAACCCACTCTACTCGGATGACACTATTCTAAGTGTGGGATATAATTAACTCATGCATTTTTAATTAGTTAATTTAAAAAATAATTAAGTGGCAAACACTAGGCATCTGAAATTTAATATTAATGTGATATTGAGTTGCACCTAATCATTATCAGTAGATTCCATCAACTAAAAGTCATTAGAAGAACTTTTTAAAAAAATAAAAAATAAGAATAAGAATACTATCTTTTGTAATGTACCTAAATAAATCTTCCTAGCTATCCTTCTAATTTAGAAACTATACATAATGTTTGATTGTGTAGAAGTCAAAATATCTAAATAAAAAAAGTTAAAATTTTTTTATGATGAAATCTCTTTAAAAATAATAATTAAATATTTTATGGTATTTGAAATTGAATGTTAGATTATAACTTGAGCAAATGAAAAGATAGTTATTAAAATAAATATGCAAATATATAAAATAAATAAAATAATAAATAAAAATATTAGAGAGAAAATAGAGAATGCATATATTGAGAAAAAAATTTAAGAAACACATTTAAGATAACTAATAAATATTTCAATTTATCAATGTGAAACTATTACAAATATACACAACAAAAGGAAAAAAAAGATCAAATAATATTTGATTAATAATAATAAAATAAAATAAATTTATTTAAATATATACGATAATATAATAGGGTATAGCCTTGTGATATATACAATGAGTAGTCAAAGTGTTATATGGATCTACATGTTTATATCTAAAATTTGAATAAAAAATGATCATATAATTTTTTTTAATCAAAATTACTTTTAGACCATTTAATTACTTTTAAAACATTAGTAAACTTCAACATCAATTGATTCAATTCAAAATTTTAAGATATATAAAAATAATGAACTTCATTTTAATAGTCTTTTATAGCACATTTATATATTCAAATTTAGATAATAATAATAATAATAATTTCCACCAAAAACATTACTATATAATATATATATATATATATATATATTAATTAAAATTTATGTATTCTCATATGTGTTGTAAATTTATACCCTTCTTTTATTGATAGAAATGTATAGAAATAAGACTATCAGGAGTAGGGGTGTAAACGAATAAGCTGCTCGTGAACTATTCGAGTTTTGGTTAAAAAAAAATTCATTTGAATTCGTTCGATTACGTTAACGAGCTGAGCTCGAGTTTGATTTCGAGCTTGAAAATATTATCGAGCCGAGCTCAAACTTAACAGTATTTGATTCATGTATATATCTATATATATATATTACATGAATTATAAATATTATATATTAATGAGTTAAGTTCGAACTAAGCTCGTTTAACTTTTAAGCGATTAAACTCGTTTAATTTTAAAACAAGTCATTTTCGAATCGAACTTGAGTCGTTCATGAATTATTTAATTTCATTACGAGCCGAACTCGAGTTTAAAAATTAAAGTTTGAATCGAACTTGAGCTCAGGAAAAATGAACCGAACTCGAGCTCGAGCCTCTCACTGTTTAACTCGGTCCGGTTCGATTACACCTCTAATCAGGAGGGGTTTTTTAAAAAGCCAGTAAACTTATAGAACGTAAATGAAATTTGGCTTTTTATATTGCATATTTAAGGACAATTAAATTGACTAACCAACTAAAAGCCCTTGTTAATTGAGATCAAACATTATTTTTTCAAAAAAGAGATTAAAATAACATTAAATTATAAAATGAAGAAAATGAAGCTTCACCCACCTCGCTCGCTCCCCTTCTTCCTGTTGAAAACTTGCAGTAGAAATGAGCGAAAGAGCCAGAGAAGATTTGAAGCAATCTGATCGATCGTGCATTATTGAGAAGCGAGAAGCTCAAAGATCAAAAAGTAAAAGGGAAAATCTGTGGGTGTCCGTCCAATTCCACAGAAGAAGACTCCAACTTGAGGTACCTGACACCGCTTTCTCATTTGCTTTACAGCCCATACAGCAGACATCCTCTTTCTCTATCTATCTATCTATCTATATATATATATAATCTTACTTCTTCGAGTTCGTCCCTGCCGTCGAGCTTTTCCGACATTTCCTTTGAGAAATCCGCCGTCGGATTTGCCTGGGGTTGTTCGGGAAGGGAGCGAAGAGAAGAGGTGGGAGAAACAGGTAAGAAAGTGAGAATTTTTCTTCTACATTCATTAATTTCTTCGGGGTTGTCTGTCGTTGACCGTTTTTAGGATTTTTCTTAGAAAAGTTGCTGGTTTTAATGCTTCTGGGCGAGAAAGGACCCTCATTTGGCTGTTTGATTTTGACTTCGGTCGGGCTTGTTTGGGAAGTAAATCACATATTAGGGAGAAGAGGAGGCGATCATGTGGGGAATGATGATTGCTTAAAAGGTGTTGAATTAAATTATCGCGAGATCGGGAATGCTTGAGGCCACCGATCTAGAGCGATCGGAGACCCGGTTCATCAACAACGACTTTGGGGGCACCTGGCAGCGCCTTGTTGAAACCCCATTAGATTTGTTTGGTTGAGTGGGATTGTACATAGATGATGAGCGAATGAAGCAACATCCTTGTGAGTTCAAATCCTCGTTCTGGAAAAGATTGCAGGTAACTAGTTCTTCTTCCATGTAATGGTTTTTGATCCTAAAGTCCTTTGTTTTGTGTTATACTGAACGTGGCTTGTGCGTTTCATTTTGTAGTCCAATCCGTTTTTACTAGTTGAATCTGCTCCAACTGTAGTTCTGAATCTTGGTTACGTAACACTTTTTTTTTGGATTGGCGAGGCTTTGAAATTTCAATGTATGCAACTCCTCTGAACACATATTTAGAGCTTGAGTTATTTGGTTGTTGCATAAATCTAGCATTTTGTTTGACTACGTGAGTTTCTTTACATGATTTCTTTCTTCCAGTCATCTACTGGATGTAGATAACCTGATTAATGCATAAATCTGTCTGCATTTTGTTTGACTACACGATGGCTTCTTTAGATATTTCTGTCTTGTCACTAATGGATGCAGATAATCCAATTACAAGCACTTTGGTATTGGATACTATCTCATGGGAATCATTTCATGCTTGGATTATGAAGTAAGTAGTTGATTCTCATTATCCTGATATTGATGGTGTAGGATCATTATAGTGTACAGTGCACACCGGTAGAGGGGTAAGCGTGAATAGCCATGACTTAAAAATAAAAGTTCTTGCAAAGACAGTCAAATAAAGGTGTTACTTCGTGTGAGGTGCTTATGTGCGAGGTGGTTGATCGGGTTGAGTATTGCTCGCTAAAAATAATGAAACAATATTAGTTTACATGGTTCATACTCCACAGCTTATAACTCATTGGGTGAGTCATTCTTAATCAATCCACTACAACTGCTCATTTACAAGAGGCAAGCCTCCTTACAATTCCAATCCTTGGATGATTACAAAGAGTCTCTTATCTCAAATAGAAATGAAATTATAAGCTTATGGAGAGAAGATTACTAAGGACTTGTTGAATAAGCCTTCAACTTGATTCCCAAACCCTTAGAGAGTAGTTTCACTTGAGCACTTGATCACAACAAAATCTCATATATTTTCATGCACCCTTGACCACTCAAGAAACCTCTAAGGCTTAAATAAAAGTTGTTCCAGTGGCTCTAAGGCTTATAAGAAAGTTGCTCCAAATGGCTTTATTCTGCTTCCCTCCATTGATTGGAAATCACTCTAGAACACTACTTGGGCAAATGTAGAAGTTGAACAACCAATGATTATCTAGGGAGCCAATTGCTCATTCTTTAATTGACTATATTGAACTTTTAGTCAACTCGTTGGCTAAATTCAAGTTCAGTCAATTGTTGCTTAGATAGAAATATTTTGTTCAGTTAACTCTTGTGTTCAGTTGACTTCTGAGTTAAGTGAACTCTCTAGTCAACTAAGATCAATCTCTAGTTCACTAAATCTATTCAGAGATTCCTTCTTTACTCATCTTACACCATTGTGAGCCTACCCGAAGTCTCATGATCAAGTTTAGCTACAGATTACAACTCAAGGTTTACTATCCCTCAATCAAATGCTTTATAAAAGCCACTAGGCAGCGCAAACCCTACTTATGCACATCATTTCTAATAATGTTGCTCAAAAGCAAAAACCTAAAATTACACTCTCTCTTGTAATCTCTCATAGCTCTTCAACATGGTCAACACTCTTCATTGCCCTTAAGCTCACCTCGTGTTAGACCCTTAGTTCCTTGGATGGAACTTGGATGCACTAAATCATCCTTCATCCCTCAGCTACTATCCAACTTGCTTCATGCCTCCTGAAAGTACACCTAGAATCAGTCTCTTGGTTCCTTGAACACACCAAGCTCTCTAAACTCACATGTCATCCTTCTCCCCTCGCATTCCGATCCCATCTCCTATTAGGTGATCAACCATCAAACCATCCACAATCAAACAAGTTGACTGCATTGAGTCATCAAACTTTCTGACCTCTTATGCACATTGTTTCAAGTCTTTGCACACTTGATGCACATGCCAACAACACAACTCAAAGCTAACTTTAATGGCTTGCCAAACACATCAAAATAACTCGACCACTTGAGTGTTCCGTGCTTGAAATGTACTGAAATGATAAGTGTAATGTTAACATCATCCACCATATTTGTATCAAGAAGGCATTGGTTCTAACCTCATGCTCAACCATGCATGAATTTGCTGCATGGAAATTTATGGTTAATAAATATAAGTTAGTATAACTTCTACTTGCATTCTTGTTTTTGGTATGAGCCATGAGGTGTCTCCCATTTGGGGCAAGAATGATAAGGTTAAACCCTTGCTAGTAATGCTATTGCAGCTTCTAATGAGAGCGACAAGGTTACTTGCAGTATTGTTTTCCTTTATCAAATACTCATCTTTGCTTTACTCTTTCACACCTTGTTTATTGTTTCAGCGATTCATGTCATGATCATTTTCTTTTGATTTAATTATTTGGACAAATATATTTGGTAGATAG
>NC_133864.1:17590205-17634935 GCF_044706935.1 Curcuma longa
GAAAGGGGTAAGTTCGAATTGGCAGAAGGGTAGCCACCGGAGACATAAAAACACAAGGAAAGAAAAGAGAATATATATAGGGGGACGGCAACCCTATCAGGAAATATTCAAACTTCCACAGGAAACATTCCGCCAATATAAGTTTATCGCCAATACAGGAGAACCTCGCCCACAACATCGGCGCATATATCTTGACAAATTCATCAGGAAAACCACTCCTCAGCGGTTAGGGGAAGAGCGACGAGCCAGATCAGAAAACGGTCGAGACCCGATCCAACCAGTAGCCCAGGCCCACATGAAAAATAACCCAAATAACACAAATCCGGCTCACGCCTATTCAACAAACAGGACCATATCCAGACAATTGTGCCAAATCAGAAAGGCTAAGTAAAACCAAAACATCCACATCAAGCCATGCCCCCCAAAAAAACCAGTAGGCACATAACACCCCAGTCCCATAACAATCCCGACAAAATAATCTTATAGGACAAAGGCTAAAAGAAGTAAGCTAACGCCCGGGCTTGTCAGAATCAGGCAAGTCCTCCCAAACCTTATGAGGAGCAAGGAATTTCAAATCGGAACCCTTAGGTACCACCCCGGACTGGAGGAACTGCTTGACGGCTCCGTTAAATCCATGCATTAGCATGCCTCCTGCCTTGGTACCCAGCAACGCAAGGAACTCCGGGGATTCCAAATAAACGGCCAACCTCTCCTGCCACTTGGATTCTTCGTCAGCCTTCAGCTGGGAGACCTCCTCACGCAGACCAGCAATCACTTGCTCTAGCTCCCGCACAGTCGATTGGAGGGTATCCCTCTCCTGAACGCCGTCCGAGAGCTCTTTGCGAAGCCCTTCTTGTTGAACCAGTTGAGCGGATAGACCCTCCTCCAATTTCTGCCTCCCCTCCTGCAGGTCCTGGACCTCTTGCCGTACCTGGGCTAGGTCCCCTTGACAGGTCCTCAAGGAGGTTTGCAGGGCTAACTTCTCCTGCTCTAGGTGATGGAAGCGGGAAGCGCGAAGCTCAGCCTCGTGATCAACTCTGGCTAGCTCCGAGGAAACCCGCAACAGGTCAGCCTGGGCTCGCTCAGCTTCCGCAGCAGCAGCCTCTGCCTGCGCCTTAGCACGGGCCAGCTCGGCCTCCAAGGGGGACTCCCGCAGCTGAGCTTGAAGGTCGGATACCTGGAGGTGAAGCTGATGGTTGGCTAACTCCAACCGAGGTACCCGACGATCCAGCTCTTGACAGCTCATCAGAGTCTGATAAAAATACCAAAGCTGGTCATCCTTATACTAAAAATGAAAGCAAACATATTAAACAAAACATACCCTAGCAGCAAAGTCCAGTATCTGCCGGCGCAGCACGTCATTGGACATACGTGCGAAGGTCAACCCATAGGGAGGATTCTCCCCTTCCGGGCAGAGAACTCCCTCCTCAGGACCCGAGGAAGAAGTAGCAGGGGCGCCAGAGGGGCGAGAATCTCGGGACCTTTTTCTCCCCCTCAGAGCCTCTGAGGTCGGAGCAACCTCAGAGGAGAGGACCGGCGATTTCCCCCTGTCTTGGCGATGCTTGGTACGGAGCTCGGCAGGGGAGGGCTGCAGGGGAGAAACAGCCAAGGGCAACAACTGAGCAAGAGGTAACTGGTCTTCAGAAGAACTGGAGTCAGGAATGGGGACCAGTGAAACCTCCGGTTCTCCCACAGGAGCACACAGAGAAGCCTCTCCTCCATCACTCCCCGGAAGGAGAGCCACCACAACTTCTCTAAGGGGAGTGCCCGCAACCTCCGGCATTGCAGCAGAAGGCCCAGCCTCGACAGAAGAGCCCAAGACCACCGGCACAACTGCAGGTGCTCTCCCAACTGGCTCCACGGAGGTAGGAAAAGAAAGCAAAGCTCCCCCCACCTCAGTGCCGACAATAGGAGGAGCCGGTTGCTCCTCATAGCCGATAGCCAGCACCTCCTCTGACCCAACAGGGGCCGAACTGCCATCATTAGGAGTAGCCGTGGAAGACCCAGCAGCTTCGTCCGGCACCCACCACTTATCAGTGGTAGTGAGATCCCATTTCAGCGCCTTCAACAGGGCGGCTTCCATCAAGATATCCCCTAAAAACCATAAGCATGAAAAGGTTAGTGAGTATAACGAAACCCCAGAAGCAAACTATGGAAGACCTACTCAGGGGAGCCTCCAAAGAGACGTCGTTGGGGCTGAGGCCAGCTTTATATAACAAGGCCTCGTTGGATATAAGGGACTTCGCATTGAAAGAGAGGCCGGAAAGGGTCTCTGAAGCGGACCGGTAAGCCGGGCTTTGCATATATTGGCCAAGGCTTGGTGATGGGAGAGGAGCAGACCGCCAAAAGGTGGGCCAGGTATAAGGAGCAGGCGGTCTGAGGAAAAAATACTTGTCTTTCCAATTTTTCCAAGAAGAAGGATACTTGTCCAAAAGGTGAAAGCCGGGTCGGGCAGCAAGATATATCTCTCCCCGATTCCCTTTCTTCACCCAGAAAAAGTAGTGGAAAGTAGTGGGATCGACCGGAATCTGATAAATCTGAAAAACAATAGAAGCGCAGCAGGAGAGCATGAAGGAGTTAGGAGGAAGCTGAGAGAGGGAGAGTTGGAAGTACGAAGACAGGGATTGAAGAAAGGGAGGAAGAGGGAAACGAAGACCCCCTTCCATTTGACCTCGGAAAAAAGTCACATAACCAGGAGGAGGCCGATCAGGTCTCTGGGCAGGGGTAGGAATCAGAATCTCATGGTCACTTGGGATACCATAGTGGGCTCTAATCAGAACCTCGTCATCTATAGTAAACCTAGTAGGTTTACACCGGGCAAACCAAGGAAGTGAGTCAGACATCAGAACAGACTCCCCAGAGGGAAAACACGGACGAAACCTAGACCAAGGAGAAGAGTGGCAAGGAAAAAAGGAAGGAGAAAGAAAAAGCACAGAGCTCGAGTTCGACGAAGAGAAACAAGGGGTGCGAGACAAAGCAGAAACCACTGCAACAGTGAAGGGCACCCGCGCCCTAGAAATCGAGTAGAGCGAGCAAAAGAAAAGAGCCGCCGAAAACCAAGGAAGACCACTCGAAGAAGGGAGCAGTAACTTACGGCGACGTGCAGAGGTGGTGGAAGAGGAAGCGGCGAAGGGAACCACGGAGGCGAGAACGATGGAAGAAACAGCGAAGACTGGGCAGTTAGGGTTCGGCGAAAGCGGGGAGAGAAAAAGAAAGGAGGTTTAAGACAAAACGGTCGGCAAATCGCGACCCTTGAAGCGTCCACCAATTAAAGAAGGCAGTTGAGTGATCACACCAACCGAGCATCGCTTCCGTTAATCCTAGAAAGATGAATCAACGGGTCAGGAAAAGCCTGGCCCCACAAGAAAAGACGAGGGAAATAAAATAATAAACCCAAAACAAAACCCCTCGCGGACACGTCAGGAAGGAAATGCAACCGGCGGGCAAGATAAAATTCGAGCTCACCGCGGGTCCCCCCGAAACACACGCAGGTCGGTACGCAGGTCGGATCTCACGAAACGAGACCTCGACCAAAGGAAAGACGCACAACAGATCCTACACCCGTAACATAGTGAGCCTAACACAAGCACATCTTACACACCAATCTGTGCCAACAACCAAAGACAATCAGAGGTGCAAAAGTAAAACGATCACTCCAAAAGAACGAATAGCGCACCAAAGTTAACTTCCCATAAAGGAAGACCTCAAAACAGGTAGAGTATCTGTCATAACACCAGAAGAGAAACTTAAAGACTCGGCTTCGCAGAAGCAGGAAGATCCCCCCAGACCTTCTCAGGATTCAGGAAGCCTAGATTAACATCCCTGGGTAACACACCCGACTGGATGAATTGTTTTACAGCACCCTGAAATCCGTGCAGAAGCATGGTACCAGTCTTTTTCCCCAGCATTGCCTGGAACTCAGGAGAGGTCAAAAAGGCCGCCTTCTGTTCTTCCCCTTGCTTCTGAAGATCGGACACTTGTTGCCGAAGAGCTTCCACCTCAGATAGGGCCTTATCCCTCTCATCAAGCGCCCGCTCCCTATGTTCTTTCTCTTCGTTCAGGTGGGACTCCAGCTCTTGCACCCGAGCGGTGGCCTGTTCCAGGTCCTGATGGAGCGCCCCTTTTTGCTGATAAGCCAAAGCAAGGTCGGCCTCCAGCCTTAATCTGGTCCTCCCCCAGAGGTCGAGGTCCTGCCGAGCTTTCCCTAACGCAAACTGGGCTTTGTGAGTGGCAGCTCTACTTTCTTCTAACTCCTGCTCCAACTCTTGAAGCCTGGAGGTCCGGAGCTCAGCGTCCAACTTTAAGCGATCAACCTCTTGTTGAAGCTCAGCCCCCGCACGAGATGCGGCCGACCCAGCCAACACCTCCAGCTGCTTTTGCAGCTCGGCCACCTGAGCCTCAAGACGTGACTTGTCCAAGCTAAGGAGAGGCACTCTACGATGGAGCTCCTCACACTGCTTTACCACCTGGACAAAAAAGGGAAAACTCAGATCAACTAGACAGGAGAAAACAACAACCCTAAGTCAAAATTCCATACCTTGCCTAGATTACCATGCATATGGATAAAAATGGAGTCGTTGTCGAGAGTAGGCAACACCTCCCTAGCATACCTCTGGAAGTCCCCTTCAGAAGATCCCTCCACATGAATGGCCAGAGGAGAACGGGGAGGACGGATAACCTTAGACTTCTTATTCTTCTTCTGGGAAGCACCGGCCAGGGACGAGGATGCCTTTCTCTTCTCAGGACACGGCTGGGCAGAGGAAGAGGGGGACAAGAGTTTCGCAGGAACATCAGCCGTCGAAGGCTCCCCCTCAGGAAGGGAGACCTGCCCAGACACCTCGACCTCAGGAATGTCAATCAGGATGGGCTCAGAAGCCCCAGGAGTGGCCAGACGCTTGCTCATTTCCTCCCGGATCCTCTTCCTAGCTCTGGTCTCCCGGACCACCACGGGAACCGACTCCTGGGGCACCGAAGCCTCGGACACCTGATCCGCCGGAGAAGGGGAAGCAAGCCCTTCCTCCTCGAGGCCAAAAGAGGCATAGAACTGGCCGGAACTCTCTGGAAAAGTGGAGGACGATGCCCCATCCCACCTAGCCACCATAACGGAACTCGTAGGCTCCTCAGCAACCACAGGACTCTGCGGCTCTACAAGCCCCGCTTCTAAGCCCACAGGCCCACCTGGCGCGAGGGGAACATCAGCACCAGGAGTGGCAGTTGAAGCCCCTTCCATCTCCGTAGAAACCCACCAGCCATCAGTATCGGATAGGTCCCACCGCAAAGCCTTCCGTACGGAAGCATCCACCAGAAGCTCGTCTGTAACCAAGAAACAAAGGAAGAGAATTAGTTAGCCTAAGAAAGAAGCTATAGCAAACACAGGCAACTTACATAAGGAGGAGGTCAAAGGAAGGCAAGTAGGGCTAAGGCCCGCGCGATATAGAAGGGCCTCATTAGATACCAGCTTGTTGGCATCAAGCAATAGGGGAGATAACGTCTCCCTAACCCGTGAAGTGGACGGATGAGAACCCAAAGGAGGAGGGGAAGGCAAAGCAGCTTCCCAGGCAGTAGACCAAATGTAAGGGATTGGGGGCTTAACGTAGAAAAACTTATGACGCCACCCCTTCTGAGACTCAGAGCAACCAGACAAGAACTTAACTCCGGACCTGGCAGCAAAATACACCACACCGGGCTCACTCTTCTTGGGATGAAGGAACTGGTAGAGAAAAGGGGGAGTGACGGGTATCTTGTAGACGTGGAAGACAATAAGGGCACCGCACAGTAAGCGGTAGGAGTTGGGAGCAAGTTGGGACAAGGAAATGTTGAAGAAGCGGGCCAGGTCATGGAAAAAAGGAGGAATAGGGAAACGCAAGCCAGCCTCCAGCTGGCCCTGGAAGAAGGTCACATAGCCGGCAGGAGGCTCATGCGGGCGCTGAAGGGAAGTGGGTATCCTGATTAGATGATCGCGAGGAATGCCATAGCGATCCCGGAGCACCACAGCATCATCAGGGTGCAGCAAAGAAGTGACGGACTCGCACCAAGGGATTGAGCTTCCCATTGAGAGTACGAGAAAGACAGTAAACCAGACACAGAGAAACGAACAAAGAAAGGGAAAGAACCGAAGGATCAACAAGGAAAGAAGGAAAGAAAAATGACGCCCCAGGACCCGGAACCAGAAAACAGCAAAGCAAAACCTAACTCAGAGGAGAGACTTACTAGGAGGAGCAGACATGACCGAAGGGGAAAAGAGCCGAGGAGCTAGAAGGACGCGAACAAGACCGGAGGGAAAGCAGGAACGCACGGACGCTAGGGTTCGCAGAAGCCAGAGAAGAAGGCGGAGCGAAGGGAGTTAAGTTGAACGGTCGAACCATCCGGACCGTCAATAAATAAAAAGAATCAAAGCAATCCAAGCGGTCGAAAAAAAAAAAAAAAAAAAAAAAAACCCCAGTAAATCAGACAAGCCTAGACGACAGAAGGTCGAAGCAAACAGGACTTAAGTTCAGTCAGTCGAACTACGTCTCCTTCGACTAAACTAGGTCGGGAGGCTTGTGATCCGGATGGAACGACGTGGACAAAACAGGTAGGATAAGGGGGGCCCCCAGAAGACACGTGGCCCGAATCTCAGGCACACACTTGTCCCAGAGAGCGGAATACGGACACCTCAGCCCCGCAGCCAGGAACAGCACCCCTCACATGCCACACAACCAACCCCGCTAAAGTAACGAACATCTGCACCGAAGACATCGCACAGAACCAGGTAGGCATACTAGCCCCTAACCCACCTCCCAGTTAGGGCAAAGGCAGGACCAACACACCAGACCAATTCCTGCAGACCCACCTGATACCTCACAAGGAAGTAAAACCACAACCAAAGGACAACCTCCTAAGTAGGTCGCCGCAACATAAGCCGACCTCGCCACCAGGTCGCCGCACTATAAGCCGACCTCATCACCAGGTCGCCACATCATAAGCCGACCTACACCGGAGGCCGACAGATGCCAGGGGCCAGCGCCCAACTGTAGGCGCCCGGCCCAACCTAGAAGAGAGGTCTCCTATTGGTCTTCTCCACTACGACCCACATAAGAAGGCCCAAAGGGACCCGCCTACCTACACCGCTAGGAACACCAGCTAGGAGCGCCTCACAACAGCACATTTCACCTCCGCAGGTTGGCCACACCCAACAAGGGGATAACACCAAAGCTGAGAAAACCAAGCTCCTTCGCAACATCTATCCACAAGAGGCACTCCAGCCAATCGCAACCCTTCAAAGAAGATAAGAGGCAGGGGAGGACCGCCGGATCTGAAGAACTTTTCACACAGCGGACCCTGTCAGTCCGCCATCTCCTCCAATCCCAAACAGCTAGATCCGAAGATATCGCCCCCTCCTCTTGCTCTATATAAACCGCACAGGTACGACATCAAACCCATCTTGAATCCGAGGGGTACATTTCTACTTTTCTGTTGATCTGACTTGAGCGTCGGAGTGGCCACGCCGGGATCCCCCGGCGCCCAGCTAATCCGTGTTTCCAGTGCCCCCCTGCAGGTCCTTTCTCCTCCGCGGTCTCGGGATTGGGCGACGCGGCCACCCCCCTGTCCGGTGATTCTGCTGTCGTCGGTAACGAGCCGGAACACCTTTGAAATAACTTGAATAGGAAAGGAATCCACAATTACAGGGAATCAAATGATGTTGCACAGCTTTTAGAAATCAGTCCAAATGGGCATCTACTTAACAAAGACACTTGTGAAGTTCTCTTTAGTCACAGTATCAAAGAGCTCCTATCTTAGACACATCTTTGGAGTTGGTGGCCATCCAAGTAGAGATGCCAAATAGACCGAAGATAATGCCAGTAAGAAAAAAAATAACTGGGAAAAAAAGGAGACTGAGAACATAAGTTTAATATTGCATCACTGAAGTGAGTATTCTCCTGTGATATGCTACTGTCAGGTCGCATTGAGGTCCAATTCTTAGATTCAGATTTATCTTTTTTTTTTTGAACTTTTTCTTCCCCTAAAATATTTTTGCAAGGTCATTTGGTGGAAAGGGAGAAGTAATAATGGGTGTCTAGGGATGTGACTCTCCTTCAGGATTCCAAGTGTGTCGTATCCATGAGGGACCATGATTGGGAATACAGAATAGTATTCAATGCAGAAAAAAGTCTCATCTGACAATTGATACAGAACACAGGCAAGCATTGGAAAGAGGACACTGGGAAAAAGTACTAAATTACAAGCAAGCAGCTTTTCTCACTTTCCAGTCATGGTACAATGTTTGAAGCTTGGACCTGGTAGTTGGAGCAAAGAAGAATTACGAGAACACAAAAAGTAAACTGTTGAGTGAGTATTACTAGATCTGTGTCCATGAGATTCTGGACCACGAAGAACATGATCAAGGCAGTGATTATTGCAGTGCCCCAGGACCATGATTAAGGCAACGATAATATATATGTTTAAATTATACCATGGTTGTATATCTAAAGAGGCTATAGAGTTCTTGGCATTGTTGGGGTTCACTCAAAATTAAGGGGCGGGAAAATCCTTCCTCTCCTAAGGAGTCACAGCTCACCTGGTTGCTAGGGATTTTCAGGATTCACTTAATTAGGAGATGTTCATGGTTTTGGTACTACTTACCCCCAGTAGGTATACGCACTTGCATTAATAAATCTCTGATGCAACTCTTGGCACACATAGCAATCTTCCAATCCCGAGAACATGTCTTTAAGCAAATGGCACAGTAAATAAAAGCACTTGAAAGTTTGCAACCTTTTGCTTCTAATCAAAATCAGTGGAAATTGTTGTGTTAAAGCTTAAAGGATTGACGGTACGCACCTTGATGCTAAGGGAGTAGAGGGCCATGGAGTCGAGGGTGGTGGTGACACTGAGATGGAGTACGCTAAGCCCGAGGTTTTGAATCCCAGACACCATCTTGAATAGCTGGCCGAGCCGCTTCGCCGACAGTATTCGGACGCTCGCGTGCGTCTCGACCAAGATGACCTCAATGTCGGCCAACCCTGGAAGTGAAAGCCGAGTCTCCTGATCATGCACGGCGTGAAGCCAGGAATACTGGGGAAACGAAAAGAACTGAGCAAAGGGAGGGGAATCCGCGATCAGACCGTCGCCAGTACCGCTACTACTGCCGCCGCCGCCGCGGCTGTTTCGGATGGAGGTGTTAGTATAGCTTTGTGCTCTTGCAGACTTGGATGTAGGATATTGCCGAAGTGCTCTCTTCTGCGCTTCAAGGGATTGGAGAAACTGCTCGAGCTCCTTGATGAAATCAATGGCTCCTCCAACAATCGAAGCTTGGTCACCCTGAGAAACCCCATTAGATTAGAACTCACGATGTTATGCATTCTCACAATCGAAGTCTGTATTCCACATCCATCAATTGCAAAAAAACAAAGAGTCAAATTTGGGCATATGCGACTTCGAAATCGTCCACACAGAGGGCAAATTGAAAAAATAAATAAATAAACGAAAAACGAAGGTGGATATGAGACCGACCAGATTGTAAAAAAAAGGCGGAAACCCTACCCTTTGGACGTAGGACTCCGGCATCATGGCGCGCAGCATCGCAAGATGCTCGTTTATCTGGCGGCGACGGTTGCGTTCGACGGCGATGTGCGTCATCCGCTGGTTCTCCGCCTCCTCTTTGTTCTTGTACACCCTGGTGCGCCTCCGGCTGCGTTTCCCAGTTGCTCCGGCACGCCTTGGCGGCCCCAACGCGGGAGGCGGGGAGGAGGGGCAGACTCGAAGGCTCTCGAAGGGGAAGGCAGAGGGAGACGATGGCGCGGCGGGCAAGGGGGAGGCGTAGCTCGCGTCGTGAACAAAGAACATGGAGAGGTCGGCGGAGGTAGTCAAGGCCGGCATCGTCATTGCAGTGGATTCCTCTTCTCCGAGCTCAACAGCATTTGAAGGAGAGCACAGGAAGATTTGGAGGAGAGCATGGAGCTATTTAAAATTGGGTAATTTTTAAATCACACATTATATTTTATAATTTATCAAATACGTTACTTTGCTGTAAATGAATTTAACCGAGTCCAATTTTCTATTATTTAAATTTAAATTTATTTAATAAATAATTAAACTAAATCGAGTCCAATTTAAAATAAATTAAGTCATTTCTTATGAAACTAATTTAATTCAAACTTGTACTTAATTTTTTGTCATAGAGTTCTCAATTTAAATTTTAAAAATTTTATATTTTGGTTGGTTAACAAACTTAATATTATAAATTTTTATTTTTATTTTATTTATAAATTTGATAAAAAATTATTGATGAATATAATTTATAAATTTTATTTATAGATATTGTTACATGTAGTCTCTATTCATAAACATTAATAACTTGAACATATCTATATTTGAAGTTTGTTTATTTAATTTAGTGAGTGAATCATTTAATTAACCTTATCTATATTTAATTAATATAAATAAATTTTTATCAAATCCAACATCAATCCTACTCCTAAACATTTAGTTGATTTATAGCCTTACACTTCTTTCCTAAATTAAAATAAAAAACTAATTTTTTGTTTAAACATAAAAAAATAGTAAACATATTGATGATCCAAATTTTATATTTTAACAAAAGTAAATTTATTATAAATTAGGTTACAATGGATTTTTTTTATCAAAAATACTCTTTCAAAACATCAAAATATTATTATTCTAATTCGAAACTGTTAATTTTAAAACTGAAGCTAATTAGTAAATTAACTTGTGGCTAATAAATATTAAAAATAGAAACAAATTCGTTTATAAATTATGAATCTGATTTACTAATGTAAGGATTTGTACATAAGAATTTGGACCTGCAAGCAACTAGGACATATTACTTTTCCAATATCTAAAAGCATTTAATTTAATTTATAAATAGTTCCATATTAGTTTAATTTGTAATCAGTTTACACCATATTTTATATTAATTTTTAATATGAAAATTGAAATAATTACTAGAGTGTCTTTTGGTAGTTTTTGAATTAGCAATGGTGTGTTTTGATAAATTACCATAATGATAAATTACCATAATAATAGAATAAAAAGTGTTGTACGTGACTATGCTTGCTCCATAAATTGGATGGAAAATGTGTTTTTTTTATAGATGTTTATCGCGTTTTCAAACATATAAAGGTGTCTCAAAATAAGAAAAGTTGTGTTTTGCAAATATATAAAAATTTCTCAAAATAAAAAAAAAAGTGGTTTCGGATTGGAGATTAATAATCAATTGAAAAAGGAAATTTAATTAAAATAAATATCAATAATATGAAAGAGTAGCCTCTGGCACGATGAGTTGGTTAAAAGAGAAACGGTTGAATCTCAATGTGGTTCGATTCTCTAACAATGTATTTATTAGATGTGTGCGGTGCTCAAAAATCTAGTGTATTAGGATTCTCCAATAATGTATTTATTAGATGTAATCATGGAACGATGAGTCAGTAAGGATTGGGCATCAGAAGAAAGTCCTGAGTCAGCTTAGATTGCACTCATTTCATCTCCTGTGAGTTTCTAAGGTCAGATGGAGTCCAAAGGTATTCACCATTACTTGTTTTGAGCTCCCTAGAGGTGCTCCAATATTATATTAACTTTCAGCTTGAATGCTTGGGCCTGGTCTCTTGGAGATCAAGACCACATTAGGCTTGATCCAAGACCAAATCAACATGGTCTTAATTTTTAGGAGATCAGGCTCAAAGATTCTAGCTACATTCTAGCTGAAAGTTGACATAATACTAAAGTACCTCTAGAGAGCCCTACATAATTAATGGTAAAGGATTCAAATTAAAGTTGTGTGGTGAACTAATAAGCTGATCTGAGTGTGCTGGTAGCATGGAAAAGTCTTAGTTGAGGATGGGCAAAGAAGTCCTAGTCAATGGATCGAGCAAGGAAATCCTAGTCAAGTAGACCGGGCAGGAAGACTTGGCATATCAAAGGCAAGTACGAGAAAGGAAGTCTAAGTGGGTTAGAAGACCAAACGTCTAGTAGAACGATGGATCAGTAAGGATCGAACATCAGAAGAAAGTCATGGGTCAGCTTAGATTGCACTCATTTCATCTGCTGTGAGTTTCTAAGGTCGGATGGAGTCCAAAGGTGCCCATCATTACTTGTTTTGAGCTCCCTAGAGGTGCTCCAATATTATACTAACTTTCAGCTTGAATGCTTGGGCTTGGTCTCTTGGAGATCAAGACCACATTAGGCTTGATCCGAGACCAAACCAACATGGTCTTGATTTTTGGGAGATCAGGCTCAAACATTTTAGTTGAAAGTTGGCATAATACTAAAGCACCTCTAGAGAGCCCTACATAATTAATGGATGACTCCTTTGGACTCCTTACATCCTTAGAAATCCACACGACCTAATGTGGGTGCAATCTGAGCTCTCTAGATTTATCAGTGAATTTTGATCGAAACTCATTAATGGACTTAGACTATTTAAGTTTATGCAAACTTATACCCATCTGGTAAGATTAAGTGAAAGATAGATATGACGTCAACCTTTGGTTTTAATCAAGGGTTTGGTGTGGGGAGCGCAGGCTTAACTTGGGGCTAATAGGTTTTGATCAAGAGTTAGGGTTATTTGTCTCTGTCATCTTAAGTCTTGTCCTTAAAAAAATTTATGGAGAGGATCGACGTCGATATCGTGGAGTGTGAGCGATTGGGCATTAGATGGTAGCAACGCACATTATATGAGTGATGGTACAAAGACGAGATATCTAAATAGATTAGTTAATTTAAAAATTAATGTTTTAAAATAGTGATAAAATTGAAATAAAATATTTTTTGAGTTCTCTTTCCCCTTCCTAATTACATCCCAAATCAGAGTATAAGAAATTTTAATAATTCATAAACATGCAAAGGTAAAACTTATCTTTTTCTCCTCTTTCCCTCCTTAACTCATTTCATTCCAAACAAAGATTAAAATTCTCCTTCCACTAAATTTATTCTTCTCTTCCTTTTTCTCACCTCCTCCCAAACAAAGCATAAGTATCTAGTATGCTAGCTTTATTTAGGCATTTTCCAATTTCAAAGGCTTTACTTGGGCAATTTAATGACGAAACTAAATATTTAATAGAATTAAATCTCCACGGTGCATGCATATTATGCATTCTAAATTTATTCAATAGATATTAAAAAAATAATTAATTGCATCCGATTTTTCATAAAAGGAACAACTATGGAGCCTTTATCAAAGTTTCTCTCAACATCATTACTTTCCACATTATTAGATTCGCACGTTGAAAATAGGAAAAACAATTCATGAGTAAGTATAATTCCAAGGATCAACTATGCATATTCACCATAAAATATGACTGTTTTTTAAAGGGTTAGGTGGGTTTATTTCTTTTGATATTTAGACATGTTATTGATAGATATATACAACATGAACCAGACTAGGCTTATTATTTTACATGTTAATTCTTATGCAATCAATGTAAGCAAAAAGGTGGATCCGCTACCTTAGCGGCCCCCTAGTCCCGGCCCCACAAGTGTCTAGAGGGAGTAAATACGGTCATTTTGGCCTTTTTCTCATCATGACTAGCGCAGGGGAGGGAAAATAAACTAATAGGATGGGAAGCAAATATACATTATGAGAGAAAATAAACTAATAGGATGGGAAGCAAATATGGGGAATATAGGAAAAGAAATAGAGAGTACAACACAATTAATATTCATCTAAGTCAGGCGGCTGATGGTTGAGCATCTGGAGATTGACTCTGGGAGATGGAGATCAACTTAGATCTGTATTTATCTACATCTCTGTGGACCCGTCCCTTTGCAGTACCAACATCAGTTGAGTTTGCAGGCAACACATTTGCAGCGAGACTCTTTTCTGGTGTCATCTGAGAGATCGCAATCAAGAACTCTCGAGCAATTTCCCGTGAAACTCGTGTCGTGGGAGCGATTGTATCCATTGCAACCTACTTAATCTGAAAAAGAATCATAAATCATTGTTCTTATTATCAGAGATTACATGAAAATTGTTGAATTGAAACGAATTCAACTTTAATTTATTTATTGAAAAGCTTGAGCAAATAATCTCAAACTTGAGCAGTGAATTTCCTAGTGCTTAGAAATTGAAAAACCGAGATTTGAATTCAATGCGGTCTCTTTAAAATATATTCAATCCACTTTCAACCGTGCTTTGAGGTTGTCATGGGGTGTTATTTTCTAGGATACAACGACAAACCACAATTCACATCAAACATTGATGGTCACGACAAACAAAGAGATACTCGAATATTATTACAGATATTCTACTAAGCAAGAAATGAACGACAAAGAGAATGAGAGTGAGGAAAAATGCAAGTGGACGAAGATCATTTTGCTATATCTCGCTCCTTCTGCTCAAAATTTTTATTCCTTATATAACAGCACCTCCCTTTTGGCTATGTTAAACAACCGATAAAGGTCATTTTTGACTTTTAATGTCCGGATTAAAACGTTGCCATCGGCCATCAATAATCGATAGGTTATAGATTCACAATTAATATTAATTCTTCCATTATCTTTTGAGCAAGTAGCAAAAAACAAATTCAATTAATTGATTCACTTAAATAAATTTCATCCTTATCTATCCGACATTATTTGTGCTCGCATATGAGTTAATTTAATTCAATGTAATCCGGATCATAGATTTATACCCTTACGCATCCACATGTGAGAGATTTATACCCTTACGCATCCACATGTGAGAGAGAACATAAATCAATCATCTAACCATAAAACTCCTATCGTGGAACTAAAATGTCATGGAATCTTCTTTCGATTTTGCCTAGTCCATTCACATTTCTAACGATGGTAACTCCGTAAGGCAGCCGGTTGAATATCTCCCACATTCATATCAACCAGCCCAGCAGCAGTTCAGGGTCGTCCATATTATCGTATTAGTGGGGGATAAAAGTTTCTACAACGAGCAACCTTAAATGATCTACAAAGATCCACCCTATTTGCCGATCGAAAGACAAAAGGGATATATCGAACCAGGGGAAACCGATCATCTAACTCCCCTCGTTCGAAATCACAGATTGAATGACCCAAAAAACATAAGAAAATTAAATCAATATACAGAAACTAACCCCAACCAGCGGATAAAGAAACCTCGATGGAGAGGAACTCTCTGAAAACAAACAACTGGAATAAGATTGAAAAGCAACATGGCACGAGAGGATTAAAAATACAGAAATCGAAGAAATGAAACAAGAATTCTCTGAGCAAGTACTTACGACGATGGAGACGGAGGGATGCCGTCTATTTGATCTTCCTCCTCCTGTTCCGCCGGCCTCGTGGATCGGATGAAGATGGCGACGACGATGCGACGCCGCCAAGGGGTTCGGTATCGAGGAAGAAAGACGACGAAGAAAGGTAGGGCGACTTGTTTATAAAGAAATCGAAATAATTGTTAGGGTGGTCCTCCTTTTCCTTAGGGCTCCGCCGCGCTGAGGAGGAGGAGGAGGAGGAGGAGTTTAAAAAATAAAAAGGCAATCGGCCGATGGTAAATTAAATCTGTTCTATTGTTAGTTTCCACCCTAGGCTGCCCTGTTTTGGGTAGGCAGTGGGGTTTAAATAGACATCCAATCAAAAGATAGGTATGGGTGGGTTGGAAGTAGTTCGTTATGTCGACTTGAATTGAAGTGGCGTTAACGCGGGAACAGCATGGTGTTTAACGAATCGGAGAAAAGTGGGAAGGATAAATTCAAGTGGATAAGAATTTTTCGGACTAAATCTTTTATATTTTATTAAAAGACACACTTTTTAAATGTCTTTTTTCCTTTTCAATAAATAATAATAATTAATTTTATTAAGTACTTTTTCTGAATTTATCTTTTTTATTTTTAAGTTTGAGTTTTTTTAAGTTTATCGTTGAGTTTTAACATGATATTAAAGAACTCAAATTTATTTTAAATTTATATCGTTGTATTACTATAAACATTTATATTTTTTAAATTTGGAGTCTTTTAAATTTATAGATTAACTTTTTTCCAAAGTTATTGATGATATTTTTATCAATGAGTTTTGAATAAAAATACAGTAAATTTTTAAAGAACACATTTAAATTTTTTTTTTTGCCCGAAAGGTGTATCTAAATTTAAGAATTCTCAAAAAGGCGTATTTGAATTTTTCGGACTAAATCTTTTATATTTTATTAAAAGACACACCTTTTTAAATATCTTTTTTTCCTTTTCAATAAAAAACAATAATTAATTTTATTAAGTACTTTTTCTGAATTTATCTTTTTATTTTTAAGTTTGAGTTTTTTAAAGTTTATCGTTGAGTTTTAACATGATATTAAAGAACTCAAATTTATTTTAAATTTATATCGTTGTATTACTATAAACATTTATATTTTTAAATTTGGAGTCTTTTAAATTTATAGATTAACTTTTTTTCCAAAGTTATTGATGATATTTTTATCAATGAGTTTTGAATAAAAAAAAACAGTAAATTTTTAAAGAACACATTTAAATTTTTTTTTTTGTCCGAGAGGTGCATCTAAATTTAAAAATTCTCAAAAAGCGTATTTGATTTCGATTTTATCTCTCTCTCAATCACTTACTTCATTTGTGATTTCCCAATGCACCAAAGTCCTATTTTAATTAAAAATTTATTCGTTGGTTCAGATGGCAACGTTGAGCCCCATGCTTATCTTACTTCTTCCTATTTCACATGCAACATATACCAGCACAAAACACCGATGAAATTTCAATAGAATAAAAATATCGATGGGAAGAATAATCAAGTAAATTCTAAAATGTGATCTAAATTTCAATGTCACTCAAACTTTAAAGACTAGCTGTTCTATGAAGAAGGTTTCAGCATAGCAGCTCGCTCGATATTTTTTCATCGATTCTTTTCACGATTTTCTTTTTTGGTTAATTTGTTTATTTATATCGATTACAATAGAAAAGTTTGTTTTAGGATTTTTTTCCCCCTCCATTTCTACATATTTAAGGTTTTGTAAACTAAATACAATCATCCCATTATAATGTGTTTAGTTTTCTGTATGAGATATTAAATGGTTAGCAAACGAAAAAAATATATTGTATATTTAGAGGTGTAAGATTTTACAACTTATTAGTAGTGTTTTATACAACTTGGTTTTAAAATTTCAAAACCTGAAAGATGTATAGTAGTTCAAAATTCTAATACAGTGGTACTGAATATTATATTCCAGCATCATTTTGGTTTTAAACTTTCTAAGTTTCAGTATCATTCTAGTGCTGAACTTTCTATTGTGGTATTAATAATTTTAATTTAGTACTCTATTGGTTCTGTGTCAATTTACACCATATCTATCCACACTCATTTCTTCCATTTAAATACCCTAGATAAAAAATCATTAATAGACTTAGAGAGCTCTAATTGGACCTATTTCAAGTGATATAAATTTCTGAAGTGCCCAAGAGTCTATAGTCTTTATGTGCCTAGGTTTTTGATGATTTTTAAAAGTGTATGACTCAAAGTCATTGACACATACATATAACATATCCAAATTAATTTCATGGGATGTCAAATTAGGCATGGACACCATAAATACCTTCTACAGACTTATCTCTTCCATTAGATAATAAACTTTTTAGAAATCCAAATCCCCTAGGTCCATCAATGTGTAATACCCGAAATTTCCTTCGATAATTTCTGGATATTTATGCATAAATGATAAATTGAATATGATAAAAAGAATGAATACTTATGTTTTAAGAATGACCTAAGATGTTAGGTTGAATCCATGGAGGCTTTGCAAAGGAAAGAAAAAAAAAAAAAAAAGAAATGTGGAGGTGCCAAGGATTGACCCTTGGACCCCCAATATGTAGCAAGCCTTAAGTAACCATGGGAGATAGTAGTTAATTCTTGTTAAAGGCATGAGGGAAATGCTTGTTAAACCTAAGGGTTCATGAAATTTCATTAAACCAAACGGAGAGGCAGTAGTGGGGTTGCATCGTGGGATGATGGAGTTCGTAACTTCGACCCTTTCCCTTTATAAACCCTCCTCCTCGAGCCTTTTTTTTTTCGCTTCTCTGTTTTTTCTCTTCTCTGGCCGAAGGTGGCTGAAGCTCCCCGTTGCAAGGAAGGAAGAAAGGAGAGGAAGGCGATCGGTTGGTATAAGGGTCAGGAATCTCGAGAACTAGGTAAGTTCCCTCACCTGCAGTATAATAGCTCTGTATGTATGTCACGATCTTCATGTAGGTTATGGTTTACATTAAAAAGGTTTTAAGCAGGCAAGTTTTAGAATCTGTTAGGATGTTTTCGAAGCTGTTTTAGATTTTAGAAAGATCTTTTCTCATATGGTTTAGGTTCTGCATGTTTTAGTTTCTTTGTTGTCATGGTATGATCTGTATAACATGTTGTATGATTACGAATGGAATGTATTTAAGGTAGATGGTGGTAGGAATTGTATAAGAACACGTATAAACGAAACCGTAGAACAGAAGGGTAGGTAATCGACCGGGAAATCGATTACCATTAGGGGTAATCGATCGCCCGATCGATTACATGCTTTATTGAGGAACGGAATCCGCGACTCTTAATCGATCACCCGATCGATTAAGAGGCCGTAATCGATCGGCTGATCGATTACGAGGCTGTAATCGATCGGTTGATCGAGCCTACTGTGAACACCGTTACATCGATTAAGCGGTAATCGATCGGTTGATCGATTACAGAAGCTACTGTGACGAACTGAATGAACCAAATCGATTTTCTGATCGATTAAAGTCTAGATCGATCTACTGATCGATTACAGAGATAGATTAAGTCGGTTTACAGTTGGGTTAAAGTTTATGAAGCTTAATTCTATGCTACCATGTGCAGAAAACTCATCAGAACCTAAATTAGAGCTTAATTGACCTGTTGAATGTAACGAATGATAACAATTGGTGTTAAGAACCCTAAGAAGACTCTAGTTCTAAGGAGTTAGGGTTAATGTTGCTAGACATAGGATTTTATAATACCTTATGTCAAATGTATGTATGTAATGCCACGTGGATGTTCACCATGTATGAAAGAAAAAGGTTAAGGAACATTCACGTGAAAATGAAAAGGAAATTTATAAAAGTATTTTACTTTAAATGAATGGCTTGTACCGGAACCCGAAAGGGATCCAAGGGATGGGCTCCAAAAGTTGCCCCTAGGTCGAAGGACATATGAGAAGACCTAGTAACCGTGTAGTCGGGATTAGCTACCTCGCACTACTTGGTATGTATGCGCGCAAAAGAAATGAATGGGTACAAGCCAGGGATCCCCAAAATGATGATGATTATGTTTACCTATTTTCAAAAGGAAATGATTTTCATGTTTATGATACAATGTAAATGATCAATGATTGGCTATGCATGTTTAAGAAATGTTGATATGCTTTTATGTTTTAATGTTATGATGTTATGTACATTGGATTTTGTGAGTAGGAAAGGAACTTACTAAGCTTTATGCTTATAGATACTTTCCTTATATTGCAGATCCAGTTAACAGGTACTAAGCAATGGGAGGCAGCAGGACAGGGCTGAGAAGATGTGTGTGGTGGTGACTTGACCAAGCCTCGGCCATGCAATTAATTTTATATATGCATGTTAACCAATGTCTTAATTATCATGTTCAATAATTTAATTATCATGTTTAGAACTTTGTAATCTAGAATTGCCATGCAACCTAGGTTAGTTTTTTTATTATTATGCTATCATATATGAATTCCCGTTATTTAATAGTAGTTATGTTTCCGCTGCAAAGTTTAGTTTTAGTCTTCGTATATGATAGTAAATGAATGTATGAATGAATGTAAAAACTGTAGCGTCCGTCAAGGGCCCACGTAAGGGCGGGCGTTACAGCCTACGTGTCTCAGTAACAGGATTGAACATCATGTATACCTTCTATACAATATTTGGATCTAATCCGAAACTCGCTCAATACCCAAAACCCATATGCCAATTAACTTAAGTTTGGTTCAAAACTAAACCAAGTTGCTCCAACTTGATTCAAAATCAAATCATTTGATTCAATAATCAAAACACCTCCAATCAGAATCAAACCAATTTAGTTTATTTTATCTTCATAAGACGATGCCCCTTTTTTGCTTCTGGTCTGCCAAGATATATTTCATTAGAACTAAACCAATTTGGTTCATTTCATCTTTATAAGACAAAATCCATCATTTTTATCCTTTATCCAGTTCAACCAGACTTTATTTCTCTTGATTTAAAAATTTAATTCTCAAACTTATTTTAAGTCATTCGGAGAAGCTTATAGTGTATGTGATCCAATAGATTCCTGACTATGTTGGCCATCTATAATTAACTATTAATTCCGAAATAATCATGAGTGACACCTAGTAGTACATTATAACGCTCAATTGACCAAAAAATTAACGATTGATTTTAGAACTATTTCTAAACCCTCCAGCAGCTACAATGAAATGTGTCTTATTCCTTTCATTATCTTATACCTGTAGGATCGAGTGCACGTGAGAGGGGGGGGTGAATTACGTGCTTTTTAAAAATTCGTTCGTTTAAAACCAGAGTTAGAAAATTTATGCTTTGAAAAGCATGCAGCGGAAAATGAGAAATACGAAGCGGGAAATGCACACAAGAGAATACAGAATGATTTTACTTTGTTCGGAGCCGTTGACGACTCCTACTCGAAGGCCCAGGTCCCTTGGACCTTTCCTGTAGACAATCCACTAAATCTCTCTACCAGACAAAACTCTGGTAGAGTAGGCGAATACAATGATCAAAAGTGTGACAACCCCACACTTTTGACTTTTAAATAAGTGCCAAAAATAACAAAAAAAAACTTTATCATTACCCAACAATAGAAAATTCTGGACGTGCTCGGATGTTGGGGGTGATCTTCCGGTAGAATTTGGACGTGGTTGTGTCGAAGCTCGGGTCGCCACAGAAGAGTAATGTTGATCGAAGTTCTTCCATTCATGCACTGACCGCAGCTTTATATAGGCACTATCAAGTTTATCTAGATCTGTAAATGTTTAAAAAAAATGTAAAACTTGATCTACACCTAGCAGTTTATCTTATCTAGGATCAAAGAATAATTTAAATAATATATATATATATATATTATTTTTATAAGAAATTTTATCCTCTTTAAATAATTATTATAGAAATAATTTTATCATTTAATAAAATTTCAGATTAGAAAAATAAATAATAATGAAGATTAATTTTGCAGAGTTCACATGCAAAATTAAATTTGTCCATATTCCAATTAAACTCTATAAAATAGATTTAATATAATAATAAGATATACTAAAATATAGACTATTTAAAATTAATTAGATCATGTCAATCCAGACCAGGATCTAACCAGGCCTCAACTTAGATCACCCAAGTGGGTCTAAGTTGGACTGCACCTAAAGTTCCAAAATGGAACTCGTCCTCACTGGTTCGCTCCTCCAGTGACTTACCTTACTTACCTTAGTGCAGATTTACTAGACTTCTCTAACCCACCAGGTCTTTTGCCAAGGCTCAACCACTATGGTCTTCCTGCCAAGTCTCCACCAAACTTGGTCTTCAGCCAGTTGTCAGGTCCCGCGGACCCAACTGGACTTCCTGCCAGGACTCAACCATCCTGGACTTCAGCCTGGTGTCTGGTTCTAAATCTTTCAACCCTGCACACTTAGGAAAAAGGTTAAACACATAACAAACCTAACTTTAACCTATTTGTCATTCATCAAAACTTGAGTTTGCACCAACAATACTCACTTAATTCAGGATATAATCTATATGTATCAGTCTTCAATAGGCCAATTATATCACATCTAGCTCAAACTTGCTTTCTTGTCCTATGGATTCAAGTTACTCATACATATGTCCAAAAGTACCGTACTCTTGACAAGCAATACTTGGCTAAAGACTTCTAGTAACAATCCTGGCAAACGGGCGCAGGGTATACATCTTAATTTTCAAAGAGCGGTATGTTGGTGCAAGGAGCACTAGTCTGTCCTTAGAGTTTCGATATTTGACAATACACCTATGTCTGGTCTGTTTGACCAATGATTGATCCAAATAAAACCTAATGTTTGGAGATGTGAGTGGAGTCTAGTCAAGTCAAGATTGACCAGAAGACTAGCAAGAAGTCCTAGTCGGTTAAATCGAGCAAGAAGAAGTCCTAGTTGAGGCTAAGTAGGGAAAGTCCTAATTGGAGGCTAGACAGGGAAAGTCTTATTTGGAGGCTAGGAAGAGGAAGTTTTGATCTGGAGGATTGGGCAAGGAAGACTTAGTTTGAAAGACTGGGCAAGGAAGTCCTGATTTGGAGGATTAGATAAAGAAGTCTTGATTGGAAGTTGGGCAAGAGAAAGTCCAAACAGGTCAAGGGTGACCGGATGTTTGGCAAGTGAGAAGTCTATCTATAGAAGTGACTAGTCCTAACTAGAGATTAGGCGAGGGAAAGTCTAAACAGGATATTTAGTAGGTGGGAAGTCTACCTATAGAAGTGACTAATCCTAACTGGAAGTTAGGCATGTTAGTAGTAGCCCTAGAGTCAATTATGTGATGATTGACTAGGGACTTTTGTATCATATTCTATTATTAATAAAGGTAAGGTTTTTTTGTTATTATACTTACTTTATATTTGTGTCAAATAACTAAGTATAATAATATCCTTGGGTAGCTAGTTCTAATCTACATCATATCAATTGTTTGAATCGATAGTGAGATGATGTAGAGAACACTACTCTTAATCATTCTAATCAAGCATTAATATTCAGGGACGATGCTAATGTGTTGAGACTAACATGTGGGTCAGCTGGATGACTTAATCTCACAAGTCATGGATATGAGATATCGAGTTGACACATGAGTATACATTAGAGAATATATACTGAATTGATCTACCATGAAAAAGTTTCATGGATCATTATATGAGTGTCATAAACTTTCTCATGTGACTATTGGTATGAATAGTCCTTAGACTTAAAGTCACTACGGTTCCCTACATAAAGAGTTATGTATGTTGGTATCGTCAAACGTCATCCGTAACAGGGTGGACTATAAAGGCGATCACTGGGTATGTAATAAATTATGCGGAGGGATGTGAGTGATATAGATGTGATCTATCCTTCCCATATAACGGGAATGATATCTTACGGCCTCTTGATAGAGTAGGACCACGAAATATATGGTCATGCTCAAATGAGTCAATATGAGATATTGAGTTCATTTGCTTGAGTGAGTCTACTTGGGCATCAATAAATATAAAGATTGATAAGAGAATGACACGGTCTATGCCTCATTGATCAATCTAGATATCGAGGATAGAAGGACATGGTCATACATTATCATAGTCACGGAGGTTATGTCGGATCTCGACATTCTTGTCACTAGGGTAGCCATGATACATTGCTAGATGTCACTCATTGCTTATGTTTCTAAAATGGTTTTAAAGATATTGCCAACGTTACAAGAACCTATTGGGTCACATACAAATAATACTCTATTTGGAGATGGGTTCATTTTAGTTTGACTAAACGAGCAATTAAGCTCATTGGATGACCTAGACTTGAGTTAGACTTAAGTTGGTTGAATTTGAGTTAGACTCAAATTAAACCAAGTTGATGAATGGATTTTAATTCATCATGCATGATTAATATGGATTAATCATGGAAGATGAGGTTACCATGCATGGAGGTTATTGAAGAAGATGAGGCTATCTTGCATGGAGGTTATCATGCATTGATGAGGGAATACCAAAAGCCTAAAAACCTTTGGTATTCATGGCTTGGGTATAAAAAGAGTTTTTCTACCCTAAAGTGTTGTTGGATGTTCATCTTCTTCTCTCCTTCTTCTTCTTAGCCAAGCTCTACAACAAGAGTTGCTAGCACAACCAACTTTCTCCAAAAAGTGAGTGTTAGTGTGAATATGCATAGAGGCAAGGCACGGACACTTAAACGTGCTAGAGATCTGACAACCTTTGGACGAGCGGGATAAGCGAAGGACATCATCAAATGTAAATCGTATTAGATAGGATCTTATAATCTAAACTCGTACGGATTTTTTGCATGGATCGCTCAAGGGATCCTATTTTTCACTGCGCAATTTTACTTTTGTCGCATAGGATTCATAACAATGGTATCAGAGCCACTTGCCAAAGATCGTACAAGTTTTTCTTTTATATATGATATAGAAGTAGGGCATGTTGTTATTATGTGTTGCCTACTTATATGAGTCTTTTATTTATATGCAAAAGTTTGTGTTGATCAAACTAAGAGGATATAACATCATCATGTTGACAAATGTGCAAATATTTGTCTAATAAAAGTGTGCCATAGTCCGATTGCATTTGACAAAATTATTTTTGGCGAACATAATAAAATTGATGTCCTAGATCTATTTATTATATGATTATTGCTATGGTGCATGGTTATGACCCTTGACCCGAATGTGATTGTGGTTGTGTTATGTATGCATGATGTAATTCATAATACAGCCTGCGTGTCGTGTCTTTCTCTCTATTTTCTTGTTGTAAAATAGATTTAGACTCGAATGTAACTTGAGTATTCCTATTGTAATGTACAAAATGAGAAATGGAAAGTCCATTGGAGGCACTAGAAGGATGCCGACAACACATGATGACCAAAGGAAGCACTTGGAGAAGATGTTATCCCTAGGTTGACCAATCGATCTTTTCATTAGCTTGAGAGGATCAAAGAATGCGGGCCATAACCATGTTACGTTTAAGTATATGTTGATATGTTATATATGTATGTGATGCATGTTAGATAATAATTTTTTTATCTTAATTAAGTCAACTCGATATGCCTATCAAAGTTTGATACTCACTACTATCTCGATCAATTGTTGTTGGATTTGCCAAAGCAAAGTGCACAATTTATTTTGATAGAGTGCGAGAGGACAATTGTGATGTCCCGTTATCGAACTTTGGGTGCTAGATTCCATATTCGTACCATTTTAAATATATCTCTCGAAAAATTTCTTTTCAATAGGTGTAAATTCGACTTTTATTCTAATATTCTCATATAAAGATTAAAAAATTCTCAAAATATATTAAGGCAAGAAGAACTTCTCTTAATGGAATAATAAGAGGACTTTTATACTGCATACCCTCAATGCCCGCCCGCGTGGTGCCTTAGGGGGTCGACCGACGTGGTAAGAGGGGTGGACCCCCCACATGGGCACCCCCCTCAGGTGTGCATATGGGGTGTGGAGGGGGGCATGTAGCATATCAAAATTCTCTATCTATATATAACTCTTGAGGTGTGTCCACCCTAACTTGAGCCTCAAGGGTTATGGTGCGCTAGTAAGAGGTGGGATATGTTTTTTGGACAATGAAGATTTAAATTTCACCCAAAGTACATTATGTTAGTTCAATAAACACTAAGTCTGACCTTAGAGTTTCGATGTTTGACAATACACTTAGGTCTGATCTGTTTGACCAAGGGTTGATCCAAACATGACTTAATATTTGGATATGAGTGAAGTCTAGTCAGGTCAGCTTGACTAGAAGACTAGCAAGAAGTCCTAGTCGGTTAGACCAGACAAAGAAAAAGTCCTAGTTGGAGGCTAGACAGAGGAAGTCCTGATCTGGAGGATTGGGCAAGGAAGTCCTAGCTGGAGGTTAGGCAAGGGAAACCTGCAAACTGGATGTTTGGTAGGTGAAAAGTTTACCTAGGGAAGTGACTAGTCCTAACTGGAGGTTAGACAATAGAAAGTTCAAACTGAATATTTGGTAGATAGAAAGTCTACCTATAAAAGTAACTAGTTCTAACATGGAGTTAGGCACGAATAAGCCAGTAGGTTAGACCTACAAGGTAAGACTTACGTAAGTCTGTAGGTTAGACAGACTACAGGTAGATTTAGGTTGTTTGTTTATTTGTATGTTAATCTTGCAGGGACCAGAAACTGGAAGCAAGATGGAGGAATCATAAGTGAAGCAAACAAAGACAGTCAAACCAAGTCCGGGGTCAACTCAGGTCAAACTTGAGTTGACTGGATCCGGACGCTCGGATGTTATTCCAGGCGCCCTTATGAGTTTTGGGCACCCCTATTATGTTCCACGCGCCCTTATGGGTTCCAGGCGCCTAGATTCAAAATAATTAGCCTAGATAAGACCGAGGAGATTGGATCGGATCAGATCGAATCTTATCTAGGCTCCCGGATAAGAATTCAGACCCCCGGAAGGGTCTTTATAAGGAACCTCAGCGTGAAGCACCAGAGATCATCTCTCTACGTCATTCTCTCCATCCCTAGTGCTGCTGAATGCGAACAGGGGCAAACTCGTGCAACTGGGAAAGTTTTAGGAGGAGTGCGTGGCGCTCAGGACTTCCAGATCGGCTACTACACGTGTTTGATTTATTCTTTTCTCAAGTCTTACATTGTCTTTAATTTATATTATTTGATTGGACTGTAAGACGAGTTTCTCCACCTCCGAACAAGGTTCAGAAAGGAGACTACTAGTGGACGAGCGCTTTCCGTATATAGGTCTTGGATGTACTAACTCTGGAAGTTAGAAACCAAGTAAAATTTACGAGTCCTTGTGCTTGTTTATTTAATCCGCTGCTAAGTTTCTTTGATAGTACGAATGAACAAAAATGAATGAACGAGAAGCACGCGCTATTCACCACGCGCTATTCACCCTCTTTTAGCGCGTCTTAGTGTCTTACCAATCCTACACATAACACCTAGGGAGTTTGAAAAATTTATGACGCTAGACTGTTCGTCATGACCTATTTATATATTTTAATTTATCTTGGTGGTCAATGAAAAATTTTTATAGAACCAAATTGACCACACTCAAGATTAATTAGACCATAAAAATTAAATATTAAATTATAAAAAACATACACACACACTAGACACCACCAAGCACTTTTGTTTGCTTCTCTTGTCTTTGCCACAGGGACAAGGTATATTCCAGTTGCCTTTGCATGGGAGAATCCCACCCTAAACCATTTTCATCTAAATCTTTTCCCTTGCAATCTAGGGTTTGACCAGTGGATGAAGTAGGGTAGGTGGGGGGAGTGGCACAGCACGAGGTTTAGGCATTTAGGGTTTTGTACCTTTGATATACTACATGCACATGCAAAAGATACCTCATGTGGTGCAAAACCCTAGCTACTTTAATTTGACATCTCAATGGTTAGTTCATATATAATTCAAGGGCCATTGAAAACTTGTGTGTTTGGTGTACAAGAATGAACTAGGGTGGGGTTGAAATGATGAGATAAAAAGCAATAAGCTAAAAAGGAGTTCGATTCCTTTAACTTAATATGATTCGGAGACCTCATTTCAAATTCATGACTTACCGAAGAATTACCTTCAATTATTCGCTCGAAATCACCCCCTTCATAAAAGTTTGTAGGACAAATCACATGAATTTCTATAAACACAATTTATTTATCATTTCATTTAACCAAGAAAACTTCAAGCTAAACATTTATTTATTTAATTTTTTCTTATTAATATATTTATAATAACCATTAAATGGAAAGCACTAAGGTCAATGGTGGTGAGTGAATTTAAGGTTGGATTCAAGTTGAAAGAAAGAAAATCACTCATTATCCACACCAACCTTTTCCTTTTCCTTGTCCTCCCTATGAACTCATACCACATCATTGCATTGGAATTTTTGGTCCTCTTCATCATTAACTCTCCCTCCCTTTCTTCTCCTCCACTTCAATTTATTGTTCAAATTGTAGGTAGTTTCAACCATCCAATTCCCACAATAGGATTATTGATTGGAGGACTAAGTACCTTATTATTTTGCTTAAATTTAAATTTTTCATAATTGCAATTGTTACCTTTTTTATTATTAATAATCTAGGTACTTGAGGCTTAGGTCCAACTAATCTGGAAGGTGGACGACCTTTCCCTGATTCATCCATCGGATAAATTTAGAAGCATAGTAGCTCTTGAGACAAGCATTACGGACATAAGTTTGTCTAACATGAGATACATGGGTAAATCATCGTGCCTTTTACCGTTGCGCTGTGCACGGGGATAAACCCTAAGAGTGCGTTTGGTTAAGTTATCATACATAACATTGATTATGTGAAGTAATCACATAACCAAAGTTATATGATATAAAACATAATCTAATGTTGTTTAGTTTAATTTATTTATTAGGAGAGAATAAAACATAACCAATTTAACATTTACTATATTATCTTTTATTTAATTAATTTTTAAAATAAATTAAATTAAATTAATATTATTAAAATTAATAATATTAATGATGATAATAAATTGATAATATATAAAATAAATAAATAAAATTTATTTATAATTCTTTAAATTTAAAATAAATTTATATATTTTTAATAAAATAATTATTTTAATAAAATAATTTATTAAATTAATAAATATAATTCATTTAAATGCATATGACAATGCCATCGATATGATATCAAATATACTAATCTTCAATTCGGAGGAGAACTAGTATTCAATTTTTATCCTTAAAAAAATTAGGATTTTCCTAATTCTGATAATCTAAATGCAACTTTTAAAATTTAATTTCAATAAAAAAAGTATATTTAATTTTTATAATATTATTAAATGCTTAACTTGTTTCTATTTTAATGTGGCCGTTGTTCTTATGCAATGATATATGTTAATAAATATACAAATTATGGAAGTCAAATTGAAAAAAATAAAATAAAAATTATAGGGTGTTGATGTTTCTTTGAGTGTGTACATATATATATTTTTAAAATTTTCTTAATCATAAAACAATAACAAAATATATTTTTACGTTTGCACGTGGAGAAATATCTCTATCCCATTTGAGTTTATCAATTGAATATCAATCATTTGTCACCCTTATTTATCATGGGACCTACATCCTTGACCAACCATCAATCATCGACCATTTCACCGATAAGTTATTGATGATCCGACTAATACTGGATGCGGATGGTCCGGTTCCATAAACCAGCCACTAAGTAAATTTGAAAAGTATAGGTGAGTCATATGTGGTTCGAACTCTACGTACATTCGAAAATGCTCATGTGAAATTCAAATCCTCATTGCATGAGAATCAATCTTTTCTCTTAATATTGCGCTGTGCCCCAGAAACTTCTTTTATTTTAATTCATGTCGATATAAAGTTGAGGCAAATTGGAGATCAACATCCAATTAAACCAATTGGTAGGATCCAATGTTCACATCACTTTAGTTGGTGTGTTGAAAAATATACACCAACTTATTTTTTTATTACTTATTTTGAATAATCTTTGAAAACTTCAACTATGCTTGGTTTAATTGGATCACCTTAGGAATTAAAAATTGAGATTAATGATAGCAAGAGGAATATAATCACCAATTAAATTATACCTTTTCAATTTGATTTAATTTAAAGAAAATATGAAGGAAAAAAACATGATAATGATTATAAGGACAAGGCACAATGGTTCATTAGGATACCACACCCTCATCTAGGGCGGGTCACGCCTAGCATGACCGATTCGCGTGTTAGGTCAAGTTGGATGGAATCATTTTACACCTCTCCTAAATTATCGCTACCAATATTATCGATTCCTTGCGAACCTAACCATGCCATAGAAGATCGATTGCCTAACTTTTGTGAGACATTTAGCAAGATAACCATGCTCATTGCTTGCTACAAAGGGATGCCCTAAAAACATATTTCCTTCCCTTTCCTTGAAAAAGAACCTCAACTTTATTTACTTCTTTCAATTCATTTTAAAGCGAAATTTCCTTCTATTAAAAGAAAATTAAAGAACAAATTTAGAATTGTGGGCCTTTTTTATGGAAATTGTGGCAAATCAAGATGTCTCATTGATAAAAAGGAAAACTTAGGAGAAATATATAATTAAATCTTAAATAATTGTGAAAAGCATATAACATTTATATGATAAATTTTTATTAAATAATAATGATATTGTTAGAAAGGTGATTACTTATCTATTATAAATATTGATGCAACTATAATGTTATTTTATAATAAAATAATAGTAAATATTGATCTGATTTTTAAAGTTTTAGAACATTATCATCATCGCAAACAAAGTCAAAACCATCTCATTCATTATGATTATTATATTGATTATTACCATCTCATTCAAATAGTTTAATAGATTTAAAATGCCATTACTCTTAAAATCTTCTATATGATTAATAAATGATAAATCAGTCAGTCTCATGGACTCAATCCCTGAGAGTGGCCGGCTCAGTTCTATAGAAATTTCCCATCGACCACCAGGGTAAATCGGAAAACGCATACGGCGGCCAATTTAGATGACCAGCATCCTTTGATTGTGTTCTCCATTTGGAAGAAAATTCTTACAAATACGTCGTAGTTGGGAATCGAATCGCGAATCCCTGAGTCACAACCCGAACGTCCTACCGTTGCACCATTGTCCCCGGGGCAATGGTGCAACGGTAGGACATCCGGATTGTAACTCAGGGACCCGCGGTTTGATCCTTAGCTACGAATTGAGAATTTTCCTCCAATGAGGAACGCAATACTGAGATTGGCCGCCGTATGCATTTCCCGATTTACTCTGGTAATAAAACTTTCGTGGGACCGAACCGACCACCCCCAGAGATGTGGCTACTGGGAATTATAATACATAAATCTACAGAGGATAATTGCTATGGAGTTTTATTATTAACAAAATAAACGGCACGTGGGAGATTTTGTAACCGCATATGCTTCCTATGCGGGAAGCGGGTCCGCACGACAAGAGAAAGTGGGGGCACAACACAGGCACAGTGGCAAGTTCAGTAAATAAGTGTATGAGCAGGGGCTAATTGGTAGAATGTGTGACGTGGCGCTTTGAAGTTTGAGCTATTTAGATCGAGCAGAAGAACGGTAGAGGTGGAAAAACGCGAGAAAGGAGTGGCGGCGACGGCGGCGAACGCGACCTCGACGGCGAACGGCGACGGGGGAGGTGGCGGATGGATGAGGCGGCGGAGCTGAACCAGGTCGTCGGCCGCATCCAGGAGCTTTGCAAACTTTACGCCTCGCCCCCACTTGACTGGCCTCGCCACCTCGATCCCAGGCAAAAGTCTATACCTTTCTTTCGGCTTTCTGCTCTCTTGTGCGGGTTGGTTTCGGCCCTTTACCTCTCGGTATGGAAGGCGGAAGTTGGATTTGAATGCTTAGTCTTGGAAATGATTGACTTGATATGCGCTAGAAATCTCGTATGCTTCTGCTCGATCGCTTGACTTCGGAGCCGTGGATGCACGTTAGGGTTTGCAGATCCTTGGGGTGCCTAATTGAGAAAGTTGTTTTTTTCTTTCCTATTCGTCTGTAGTGATCTTGGAAATGCTTTCTTTATGTGGATTTATGCTTAAGTTTTTTTTAAATGTTATTTGTAGTATTTCTTTCTCCCAAAGTTGGCAGAAGTAGGGGTGCCTATGTTGTCGATTTTGTATTTTTCTTTCTCATTTTTTTTCTCAATTGCTGCTTTCCTGTTGAATTTTATTCTCTAATAAAGATTTTGATATCTATAAATTGTAAGTTTTGTAAGGAAGGATTGGATAGGAATCTATCATTTATGCTTTTTTGCCACAAAATTTCTCGTTATCCTTTCTTTTGATTTCCTGTTGTTATCTTTGTGTTGCTGAATGACCCTACTGCAGCATAGGGTAAGTAGGGGTGTAATCGAACCGAGCCAAGCCGAACAGTAAGAGGCTCGAGCTCGAGCTCGAGCTCGGTTCGTTTTTCCGAAGCTCGAGTTCGGCTCGAGTTCGATTCGAGTTTTAATTCTTAAGCTCGAGTTCGGCTCGAGTTCGATTCGAGTTTTAATTCTTAAGCTCGAGTTCGGCTCGAGTTCGATTCGAGTTTTAATTCTTAAGCTCGAGTTCGGCTCGTAATGAAATTAAATAGTTCGCGAACGGCTCGAGCTCGGTTCGAAAAAGACTCGTTTTAAAATTAAACGAATTCAGTTCGAGCTTGGTTCGAAAATAGCTCGTTTAAAAGTTAAACGAACTTAGTTCGAGCTTGACTCGTTAATATATAATATTTATAATTCATGTAATATATATATATATATATATATATATATATATATATATATATATTCGTGAATCTTTTAATAAACACGTTCGTGAACTTTTAAACGAACATGTTCGCGAACACGTTCGTAAGCCTTTAAACGAACATGTTCGCGAGCTCACGAACCAAATACTATTAAGCTTGAGCTCGGCTCGATAATATTTTCGAGCTCAAAATCAGGCTCGAGCTCGGCTCGTTAACTTAATCGAATGAACTCAAACGAAATTTTTTTTCGAGCCGAGACTCGAATAGCTCGTGAGTAGCTTGGCTCATTTACACCTCTAAGGGTAAGACCTACACTATCTCAGTCATCCACTTTTTAATCCTTATATATGACTTTCCTGATTGCCTTTTGAAATTCTTTTTCTTGCATAGAAGCAGAATCTTACAATTTGTCAGATTCACTGTGAAAACATAATTTCTAGCGTTTGTAGGGTTTCAGAAAGTCTTCTTCAACGGCGAACCTTGCTATTGATGCTCGGTGAAACAAACACCAAGCACAATAAAAAGATTTCAAGGTTTTTGAGTACCCACTAAATTGTTGGTTGTCCTTCACTTGTCAGCCTAACCAAGAGGCTAGTTAGTTCCTCTTTTGTTGTATGTTGATTCTAGTCGCACAACAAACTCCATATAACTTAAGTTTCTTTTTAAACTTTTTGCCACACTTATCATGCAAACATCGACTCTATCTATTTCCATTGCACTGAAGGTGATTGTTTGCAACACTTGAAAATATGTGAATATAGACACCAAACATCAGTAATAAGGTTTTCTAAAGTGTGATCCTCGTACAAGAAAAGCTCAGAAATCAGTGAAGAAAATCACAATAAGGAAAGAGTAGATGATTGAGATAGTGTGGGCCTTCCCTTTGTTGCACGAGGGTCATCCAACAACATAAAGCTAATAGAAGATAACACGGAAGGCTAAAAGAGAAGGTTTTAGGAGAAAAGAGATAGACGACAGATTCCAATTTGAGTCTTGCTGACAAAACCATTAAGTTGTTGGATCAATCTTTACTTGTGAGCAATTTTATGAAGCAAAATCAACAGCAACAATAGAAAATGTGACACAAAACAAACTAAATACAAGATGGATATCCATTTCTACCAATTTTAGGAGAAAGAAATTAACACAAACACTCAAGCACACACAAGAAAGACATGGGCCTAAAAAAAGGTGGTTCTAGGTTGTGAATTCAAGCATCTACTGAATCAGGTTGATGCTTCCGGTGGTTCTTTTTGGGTGCTCTAGTGGTCTCCAACCCCAAGATGAGATAATGACAACAGCTATGTTCTCCAGTATATCCACAACTACTTCTAGGATTTGTCATTTTTTCTGGTTCCAGTTTGGATTAATGTACTACTATCTCTCTTTCCCTTCTTGGTAGATCATTGATGCAGCAGGTTGTTATCAAGACACACTTAATGATCTATTTCAATAGCTATTGATTATGATATATGTTTGTGGTCATTTATTGATATGTACTACTATATTGGTATGCTGAATGTTTTTTTTTTATCCTATATGATGTTAACACCTGTTAGGGAAGTGCAATAGAGATAGACAAACATAAAGATATTTATGTATGATGTCGGGTCTTTGTATTTACTTGATGCAAACATCTTTTTCCAGTACAGTAGTAACCATAGTTTGTTGTAGGTTCATCTTCATCACTACTTCTAGATAAGTTTAGTTTTGGATTTGGCATCACTGACTTTAGTAATAGTCTAATAGAGAAGATTCTTGAAAAGTGAGGTCAGAAACTCTAGCAAAAGTGTATCAACTTAGGTAGCTTCTTTAGGCAAGGGCTGCTTGAGGAAACTTCAACTAGGGGAGCAACTGATCTCATTGAAAAGTCATCTTTCACAACGTTTAAACTTATGCTTGATAGACACATTTTATCATGGACTAAATATAGAGGTGTAATAGGTTGTGTTTGGGTTGGGTATGACCCTGACATGTGTAGACCTGGTTGAAACTTTGTCGAGCACAATCAGTGAAAAAACAATTGTGTGGGACTAAACTGGCTGACAAAATCTTTCCTACTTAAGGCTTGATGACATCCTGTCAAGACCCAAACTATAACTCATGGCCTAGAATCTTCCATAATTGGAGGAATGTGAAGCCCAATGGTGGCTACACCTTCATGCAGGTAACCCTTTCTAATATCTCATCATGTCTAGGATTAGGTCTACTCCGATACCAATTGTCACAAGAATTGATTCATTAGCTTTTCAAGTTCAACCAATGGCTCAAAATGTTTAGCCTAAGTTAATAGTAGCTAACTCATATATGCTTATAAAGCTTTTTATTAGCCCACAACTCACCATGTGATACTAAATTCGAGCGGTACTCCTGGCCCATGAGTTGTATTCACTTGGCTCACGTGCTGAGCTCAACTCAGTTGACGTGCTATAATGAGCCCAATCTAACCCTATGATGTTTCCAACACAACTTGATTTCATACCAGGCAGGGAGAGTTGCACGCAACACAACCCATCTCATTTAATGTTGGATAGGGCCACATAGCCTGACCCATTTAACACTTCTGAATATTTCTTTTTTTCTCTGAACCAACTCAACAAATGTTGAATCTTTGACTGACAATCTAAGCTAGAGAACAATTGGTGTTGACCAGGTTATATGGGAAAATTACTTCAATTCTGATCTACTATTACCCACTTTAACATTTATGCATTAAGATTTGTGAGGGCCAATTTTGAGTCTAATCTGACTTATTCTTGAGTACTAAAGCAGGATTTAACTTGATATTATTTTCCACATCTGCAATGTTGCTAAATATTTGTTGAAAAGAAGTAGGTTAAAATTTCAAAAGTTAGATGCTAGTTCATTTACATGCGACCATAGAAATTATAGATGTTAATGTTTTTTGAGCATCAGTCAAGCCATGGCATTCTCAGATCTAAAGTATGTCACATGTTTTAAAGCTATGTAATGCTCATCTTTGCAGTTATTGCAAACTTAGTTTACTTCGAAACAGAAATTTTTGCTTACCTTTTCTAGTTGACACAGTAATCTGGTTATGATCTTCTGTGCCAATGAAAGGTTGTTGTAGATTCTCCTTGAATTGTTGAATGCCAACTAGAGGTCATGTACTAAGGTGAATTTGAAGCATCAAAGTGAATGACTGATCATAAAAAAGTTGAGTTAGAGTTAGAAATAAGAAGAATGATTTGTGTTCATGCTGGTTGTTTTTTCACAATCAATTTACTGGGGTTAAAGTCATGATGTTTACTCATCTCTGCTATTGATTTGTCAGATATACCTGCTACATTGCATATGTTGAAAAACACTTAAAATTGTATATTGTTGGGAATGTGTCTTTGCCAATATTTATATCTGTGTTTCTGTGCAACTAGTAAGTTTTAGAAGGGAAGTTTGTGAAATTAAAACAACTGTTGTTTTTAAGCAGGACAAAGTGATTGAAGATTGACATTATCTGTGTTTATGCACGAAAATGAAAAATGAGGTTCCAATAGAAAAATGTTTCAAAAGATTGGTTACTAATTTTTTCGTGTGCCTTATGATTGCTTGGATAAATTGTCCTAGTTATGCACCTCTGGAAGTTTTGCAGTATTGTCAGGTTGTGACTTAATTCCTGTAGAGATGAATAAAAGGTCGTTGCCTTGAAATAGTGTTCTAGGATAAGTTGTCTGAGTAGCTGATACTCCCCTCAACTTCAAGCATGATATTTCAAGAAATCACTTGGATGTTAAAAGGTCAATGATTAATTTTTAACATTCAAGTTAAAATCAATATATTTACTCAATTCTCCAGTAGCATGACTGTTACTTTTTTTTTCTTGCAATGGAATTTGTATTTTGAATCAAGCTTGTTGACCTTCCTCATGAATTTATAATGCAGAAGGGCTATTGAGAAAGAAAAAAATTATTTATACTTGGATTTGGGTTTGAGTATTTGACACTTGTGGATCCAAGTATTCGATATAATCATTTCTACAAGTGTTTATGTGCGATCGATAAGGATTAGGCATTCCCTTAGAGTGTTGATACCTGAGATAGATATATAAGTATGGGTAGTCCAAGTACCAGAGTAATACTAAATGTGAAGAATATCAACTGAAACCATTCTAATTGTCTTTTAGGTACTCTGACTTAAGTATGATACGGATATGGATTCAGGTGTCTAACATGGTTGTTTCTAAATGTTTTTTATTATATGCGATCAATAGGGATTTCTAATGTCCACTCAGAGGATAAGTGTCCGACACAACCAAGGAAGAAGATAAAGTGTCCGACTATGAGATCTTTTAGGTGTGATGTTTGTTTTCTAGTACAAACATATCTTTGATTTGATACATGATATTTGCTGCCATCGACTGCTGCATATCTGTCAATGTGTTATTCAGTGACCAGGCCCACTTGGTTTCTTTTAAAACTTAATTGCATAGAGAAAGCTAGGATTAATCAAGCATTTGCTAATAACTTGTCATGTGCAGGTTGTATATATTGGAGTTGAATAACCTACTAGAATATGACTTCTTTGGTCTTTTGATGGACGATAAGTCTGGTAACAAGATGGTTGAAATTCTCGAATCTCCATCTTGCAAGAGACAGAGAAGGGGAAAGAGCCCTGCAAATGCATCAATTTCAAGTGGCTTGATGGATCAGCAAATCTGGAAAGACTTTCCAGAAGATCTTCTTGAAGCTGTGATCGCAAGACTCCCTACCGAATCATTCTTCAGGTTCCGGACTGTGTGCAGAAAGTGGAACTCCTTGTTGTCTTCATGCACCTTCTCCCAACATCTCGCGGAAGTTTCAGTTTTACATCCTTGGTTCTATTCAGTCACTCATGAAAACATAAGGAAAGGAGTCATGTACAATCCATCTCTGAGAAAATGGCATCATATTTCCATTCCCTTTCTGCCTGCAAAGACAGTACTTCTTCCAGTAGCATCAGCTGGTGGTCTCATTTGTTTCTTGGATTTATCACATAAGAACTTCTACATTAGCAATCCTCTGACCAACTCGTTCAAAGAACTTCCGCCAAGATCTTACCGAGTCTGGTCGCGGGTGGCTGTTGCGATGATTCTGAACAGGAAGACTGCTGGCAGTGGATACAAGATAATGTGGCTCGGATGCAATGGGGATCATGGGATATACGATTCCATTCATAACAGTTGGAGTCGCAGTGCAGGTTTTCCTCCAAGCATCAGGCTTCCACTCTCTTTGAATTTTAGGTCACAAACAGTGTCCGTTGGCAGAACCATCTACTTTATGCACGCTGAGCCCGACGGCATCTTGTTGTATGACATAGCATCTGGCATTTGGAAGCAGTACCTCATCCCCTCGCCCCTGCATCTTACCGACCATATGCTGTCGGAGAATGAAGGTCAGATTTTGCTTGTAGGTTTGGTGACCAAGAATGCCGCCACATGTGTCTACATATGGGAGATGCAGAAGATGACTCTCCTGTGGAAGGAGGTGGACAGAATGCCAAACGTCTGGTGCTTGGAGCTTTACGGTAAGCACGTAAGGATGACATGCCTCGGCAACCATGGCTTGCTCATGCTTTCTTTGAGGTCGAAGCGGATGAACCGTCTGGTTATGTACAATTTTTCTACAAAGGAATGGCAGAGAGTGCCAGAATGTACGCACCCTCACAGCAGGAAGAGGCAGACAATTGCTTGTGGGACTGCGTTTCGTCCGTGCCCCACTGCACTTGCTTGAGCGACAATCGGTTTGTTACAGTGACCGGCCAACCGGCCGGCCGGCGCCCTTTGATCATTTTGAAGAGAGGTATCCTTGTCTTTAGATATGAGAAGCACCAAAATAGATTCCATGTAAGATAGCCAAAAAAACTTGGTGCTTTGTGTTATGGCTCTTTATATTTGCTTTAGCATAAAGTTCGGAGAAACGTCTCATGCCTTAATGAGGCTCAGTTTAAAGTCAATGGTTGTTTGAGTGTATATTTTTTATGTTGTTTTCAGAAAACTGGGTTGTTGGCCAATTCAATTGGAACTGTTGTCCATTGAATGGGTTTTGCCCAAAACAACCAAAGTTTAATAGTTGTGTAAATATAATCAAGCTTGGATGAGCTGATATAAATTTTTAATCTTAACTTGAAAACACATGTTCGTCAAGATGGCCGAGTTGGTCTAAGGCGCCATTTTCAGGTACTGGTCCGAAAGGGTTCATTCTTGACAGTGAAAATTTTCATATGTATGTTTTAAAAAAATATATATATTTTGCGTTTTTAACTTTAATAAATAGGGGTAATTATATTGCACCCTTATCCGTGAGCGATAATTTTTCACTTCAGTCTAAATATTAAATTTCAAATTCTAAAAAAAATAATTATCACTAAAAAAAAAAAATCTCAGTCAGTCTCATGGACTCAATCCCTGGGGATGGCCGGTCCGATCCCACTCCCACCGACCACCAAGGTAAATTGGGAAGCGCATACGGCAGTCAATCCAGATGCCCATCTCAATCCCTGAGAGTGGCCGATCCAATCCCACGGAAGTTTCCCCACCGACCACCAGGGTAAATCGGGAAGCGCATACGGCGGCCAATCCAGATGCTCAGCATCCTTTGATGGCGTTCTCCATTTGGAAAATTTTTTTTCAAATACGTCGTAGTTGGGGATCAAATCGCGGATCCCTGAGTCACAACTCGGATGTCCTACTGTTACACCATAACCCTAAATGTTTACAAATGAATGTGTAGGATAATTTTATTACCTTACACATTTACATGTGAACACTTAGTGTTTTTTTTTTTTAATTTTTACTTCTTTTAACCTAAATATTAAACCTTATATATGCTCATAGGTTGCGCACAAATGGATGCGCAGGTAACATTTCATTACATATAAACACTATAATAACTTTATTAACTTAAATGAGAATTTTAATATATTTAATAAAATATCTAATTGTCACATTAAAATTATGACATAAATAAGTGATTCCTAAGTTATTGTTTATGTCGACTTCAATTAAACTTTATGACTATCTTTTCTTTATCATAAAATCTAGAGTTATATAGAACTAGCAGTACTTTGCCTCCTACTCATATTAAGTGAGACCTTTAAGATCGATGGATATAATTGTAATTTTTGTTTAATAGTGTCCTTGCTGACTCATCAATCATAAGGCTTAGCCTTTTTTCACTATCATCAAGAAGATGTAAGGCTTCTATTCTTTGATGTCTAAATAGAGAGGTTGAGAAAGAGAGGAATTTCTGATCGTATAGTTTTCTCGGATTAAGGGTGTTAAGTTGTTCATTTGAGACTAACAAGAATAATGTAAGACCTATCTATGTATATAAATTCTTCTAATATATGGTTAGAAGTATTATTTATTCTAACTATAATGATATCTAACCAAGAAGCATTTGTTTCATTTTGTCTTCTTCTCACTGTTTGAGAGACGCCTATAAAGGGTTATGTTTTTGTAAGACTCATTTCTTTTAAAGGGTATAAGTTAGAAAAGAGTAAGTTTTGGATTGTCTTCTAAGAATTATATTTCATGTAGATAGATTCTTGAAATCCTTAATATAGTTTTCTATATTTTCTTTCCACTCCGTCACTTGACTTGTTTTCTGTATTTGTATTTCTAGAACAAATAACTTGTTTTCAAGTATGGTTAATCTATGATATAGGGAAGTTAATAAAGCTATTATAATGTTGTTTTGCTGAGTTTGAAATTAGTCACTTTTCTCAGATAAGTCTACAGTGTAATATCCATCTTCCTTAATTTTTGAGAATTATTGTGTATACTTGAAGGCTTCTTCCGTAGTATGTATTTTCAAATTGTAATTTGTTCATTCATACTTGATGTTTTCAAGTAGAGCATGAAGATTTTTTTAGTTCTTTGATTGGAGTTCAAAATTTCATGATTTGTTTTCTTCAAGCAATTTTGAAAGAGTGAGTATGTCCTTTTTCTTAGGAATACTTACTAAGTTGAGCTGACTAAATATTCTATTTGAAGAATCTTGTGATTCTTTCAAATAGTCCAAGGTTTTCATCTCAAGATCACTCATGATTTAGTTTTGTTGAATGAGGTTTTGATTTAGTTGTTCCAGAATATGACAACTATGTCCTTGGTGTGATTCCAAAGAAGTTCCTAAACTTACCCAATAAATATAGTATTTAAGTGAGGGTCTTTAGAATGTAAACATTATGAAAAGATTTTTGTTCTGAAATGATTAGTTATACTTATTGTGATCTAAAGTGATTATGTTTCTACTTCGATCTTGCAGGGCTAAGTCTCAACATTCTAATTTATGAGATTGTAACAGTCAACGTTCTCAGATCCGTTATCCATTTGAAGGAAAATCCTCGCAAATTCATCACAGTTAAGTCTCGAACTTTAGATGCTTAATTTATCATTGGCGGACCTAACCATCGCACTATGCCCCCGAGAGCATGAATTAAATCATTTCTATTACATTAATTGGATGATGACCACAATATACAAATTGAATAATTAAGAATTATCAAAACCATCAACATGCAACTTATACCCCAGTAAGTTCTATGCTTGAACAAAAAACATGACTGATTGAACTAGAAAAACAAAGAAAAGTGATCATATACTTGAAGACATTAGTAAGATACTATACTTTACCTCAGGTTCAAGGATCTTCGAAAGGACATTCAAATCCACAACCTCTCTTCGAGTGCAAAAGTTTTAAAACTCTTCCGATGAAGAAGGATCGTCGATAAATCTATTCCATGAGGCTTTTTCTTCAGAATTGTAGATATGTGTAAAATAAAATGATTCAAAAGCAGAAGCTGGCTGGTACCTTCCAGTTAGCAGCCTTCTTTGTAACAGAACCATTCCGACCCTAACACAATCCCTCTAGGACCTTTACCTTATCCTATTCGAGAATATCTGGTCCAAATAGTTTGTAAATTAGTTAAAACAAGGAGGAGCACAAAGTGAGAAGACAACAGATGTGGAATTCCATGACCACAGCTAACAAAATTCACAAGATATGAACAGGAAGCAAGGTTATGGCACACCGACCGACCAATGACTGCAGTACACAGGACTTACAACAAATATTGTTTGGTTTGCATATTTATGCTGATAACTATAAACTTATTTACCAACACCAGAATTCATCTGCACAAAGAAAAGATGTCACTTCACCTCTGTTATGCTGCGTTTGAGGATGATTAGTCCAACTGCCCGACCTTCTGCGGTAGAAAAACCATGTTTCCTCATTCTTCCAAACCTCATTAGCTTTCAGTTGTTTTATTACCTTCTCTACCCAGCTCTAGCCTGCAATATACATTACACTGTTCCTCAGAAAAGAAAATCTGATATGCTGTTTGCGGAGCACATATTAATAAAATGATAGAAGTTTCTTTTTCGGTGTCCAAAGACCTGAAGAACACGAGGAAATTTAACATTTTCTTAAAAGATACTTATTTTCATTTCGAAGGTGTAAGTTTCTAATAGGCAGTTGCATTAATCTAACGGCGTCAGAAACTACAGAATTAGCCTATATAGTTCACCAACATTTGTCCTGAATTCTGTGTATTCAGGAATGCTTAATGAGGACAAGATCTTTGTGTCTGAACCTGAAATGTCATGAGAAAGCATGTAAGGTTCTAGAAGATTTTCCAACTCTAGTGATGAAACTCTTCAAGCTTATCAATCACTGGTAAGATTTTATTTGCTGATATCCAAACAAAACTCCATCCAGAAGCAGTATTTTTTTTAACTAAATCACACTATAATTAAAAATCACCTTACTCTCATTTGTTACCTTTGCTTGTTGGTAGCTTTCGAGCATCCGGCGATACTGAAGCTGCGCTTTAGGACTCTGCACCACCGACATGATGCTTGAAAGAGCTTGATCTGTTGCTAAATCCACTTTTTGTTTGCGGAAAACCTTGATTATGTCATCTTCTTCCTTCTCATCGATTGATTCTGGCTCAGCATGAAACCCTCTCAAACCAGCTCCTCGTCTATGCCATCGCAGTATGGCCTTATCCAGAATGTTGACAGTCGAAAGGAGCTCCTTGTACTTTTTCCTTGCTAAATGGGCTCTTACATGAGACTGTCATAATGCAAAAGAGCATAATTAAATAAACAATCTCTAACAACTTCTTGTTTACTTAGAGGAGCTATGAAGTATACATATGTTGATGCTTATCAACACAAGACTAGTTTGCCGTAGAGCTGCTTCCAAGATAACTAAATCTAAACTTAATGACCCACCTCAATGTAACAAATTTAAATTTTCTTGGAACTAAAAAAGATCTTATCCCAAGATAACTAAATCTAAACTTAATGACCCATCTCAATGTAACAAATTTAAATTTTCTTGGAACTAAAAAAGATCTTATCCGTGTTTCTTTGCATTCCTATCATCCAGAATCCAGTTAACTTGGATCATCTTCCAAGATTCAGTTTCTGCTCTCAACAGATTTGTAGCTCTTTGAGGTGATTCCATAAAAAATGTTCCACGAGATCAAAATTCAATCAAGGCATCTAAAAAGAGGAACAATTTGGAAATACAATCCATCTTTGTGAGATGACAAACAATTCTCACATTGGTAGTTCATACAATAGCACTGAATACAGACAGGTGAAATTGAGAACATATCTGTCCAGATAAATTCATAGGAAATACTAATTATGAGAAATCAGTTCATACAAATTGTTGTTCAATTGGATGCATGGCTGTAAAGTAGGACATACTGATCAAATTCTATACATTCATTCATGATAATAGGGCAGAAGCTTATCTCATGTGATCCACATGAAGTGAGAAATGAAAAAATGTTACTGAATGATATAACGATTCCAGATGAATTTAAGATCTAAACAAGTAGGCAAAAGTGCAAATAGAGGGGTGGGACTATGATGATGTACAAACTACAATACATATGTCTTGAGATTAAATGAATACCTTGTGAAAAGCAAAGCTATTTGATACATAGGATAAGAATGACTTAAAATTAAGGAAATATTAGACTTGTGCTATTGATATGAATACTCAGGAACTTCATATCAAGAAGCAAACTATATGGTTAAGATACATGAATTATTCCATGCCAACATTATAAATGATAAATCTAACATCAAAGTCCAACACTATAATTGCATGTCGATGGTTAAACAGGTACAGCATCAAATTTGTTCAACAGTAAAAGCCAGAATATGTTGTTTAATTAACAATTCAAACACAAGGAAGATGCAAGAAGCCAAGAATTCAAGTACCTGCATTTTCACAACATGTTTTCGTAGCAGTAGAAACTCTTTTCTGTTTTTCCAACGTCGAAAATTCTTTTGGATCGTTAAAACTGCTTTATCAAACTTATGATCATAAAAACTTTGGAACGTGTTATGCAACCTTGACACAACAGAAACTTTATGCATCTCTGGAGGGAATAGAATGCCCCCGCCTTGACATAAAGCAGCTTTTTGTTGCTTCTTCCTGAAAGAATAGGAACGGAAAGCAGCTTGTATACGGCAGCAGCTCGAACTGCATTTCTGGCAGCTGCCAAAGAATCTTTGAGTGCTAATTGATCTTCTGTGCCACATCTAAATGGCACTTTTCTGAGATATGCTTTCAACACCATAATCAATCTCTTTAGATGCAGACTCCACTGACCTCTCATTTTTTTCAGTTGTCAGTGAAAAGAGATGAGTAGTTAGTGCAGCTTCAGAGAGATATCCGGAAAGACCTTCGTAGCCATTGGCAGCTGCCAAAGAAGCTGGTGTCTTACCCTCTGGATCATGTTCAGTAGGATTTGTGACAGCTCGAGCTGAAGCACCAGCAGCAAGAAGTGCAGCAACCATTTGTTCCCTGAATAAGTCAGGTTCAAAAGTGAGATATACATAATTCTGCTCAAACAATTCAATTTGTAGCCATGCTAGGAATTCGAGATTGTTTAAGAAAAAGACTGCTGTTTCAGGTACCTTCCAAAATATGCAGCCCAATGAAGTGCAGTCCATCCATCTGAATCACGGCAATTTATGCCTATACCAGAGTCAAGAATTGGATGTAAGGCCCACAGAAATCCCAATCCTGCGATTATGTGGATGATGCATTGCTCTCTCTTGGAGAGCTGATATTTGTCAGTTTCCGGTTGATGCTTAGACGATAACCAGTGGTACAAATTATGTTTTAATAGTTCTTGAAGAATTGCATCCATTATATCTTTTGAAGCTACAGAACCAGCTACAAGTTTTTGAATGATTGGTTCCAACTTATCATTGGATCCCTTTAGCTTCCTCAAAGGACTGACTTCCAGTTCAATGTTACTCTCTTGAAGAATTGTCATACTAAAATTTTCAGATAGAAATAACTGAACAAATTTAACAAGAAGCAACAGTTCGTCTGAGGTGCACATTGCAGTTTCTTGTGCAATGTTTCTGGAGCTCGTGTTTTTTAGCTTATCATGAAATTCAAATTCATGTATTTCACTACAGGGTTGTTTGTTGCCGGTTGTAATGCATAGTTTGACTTTGCCAGCAGCATGCGGGGGTGTTAAGCAACGGAAAACACCATCCCGAACAATTTCTAAAGGAACTTCAATATCTCCAAATAGTGCATTCCACGTGTACTCTGAAGGCCTGCAACAAAAGTCCCCTATGATGACAACCTGCAAAGTGGCAGTTGAAATTAAGATGAATCTGATATATGACAAATTATCTTCTATTTTAATCAATGATTGTAACTTTGTTCGAGACAAAAATAAATAAACCAAATTTGAGTTAAGATGAATGCTAGATTTTTGTTATAATATTCTTTT
>NC_133864.1:17635035-17786569 GCF_044706935.1 Curcuma longa
CGGAGATCCAGATCGCCAACAGAAGCTGCAAAGAAACGACGGAGGCGAGCTCAGCGACCACCGACTGCTTGCCGCCGTCATGGCGTCCGCAAAAAGTGACACTCACCGCTAGTCCGTGGCGTGGCGTTTGGGGTGGACAATTTTTCCTATTTTTTGTTTTTTTATTTTTTATTTTTATTTTTTTATTTTTTAATATAACTTTTAGAAAATAGAAAATACTATTTGATATGATATATTATTTTTTATTTTCTAAAAAATAAAATTAAAAAATATATTTAGTTTATTAATATAAAAAATTATAAATAAAATAATTTTTTTAAATAAAAATACGAAATTAGATTAAACATTTAAAAATCAAATTTTAAAATATTCATCTCTATTAAAATTTAACTTCTAATTCTTTTATTTATTCTTCTAACTACTTTCCCATTGCATTTTACCTATCGAGGCTTTGCAATATCTTTTACAAGTACGAGCCTTTTGTCAAATAGTTCGTTCAATGTTTAAAGGTTGGTCAAAAAAAATAAAAAGGACAACACTCCTTTTTTATTATTTTTTTTCAAAAAAATCTTTATTTCTTGAATTTCAACTACCACAATATTTTTCTCTCATAAAATAAAAAATCTAGAATGTTGATTGTTGAGCATGGAATCATATATGTGCACTTTTAGATTTATTTTAGTAGTTGATGAAAAATTTTTATTTTATTCAAGATTAATCAAATCTTGTAAAAAGTAGATAGCTAGATTATGTATATATATATTTGTATTCTAATATTTAGATAAATAATTAGAATATACATTTTACTTATTCTATATTTATATAGTAACTATTACTATAGGTAATATATATAATATAATGATGAAAATACATGGTATTATGTATTATTTTTGGATTATTTTGGATTAATAGATTAATATTGAATAATTTATAGATATTTTCTTAAATTTATTATATCTTTATTCTAAATTTAGTGTAACATTAATAATTAATATTAAAATATAATATCCATCAACTTTTCATCCATCCACACATTTTCCTATGTCTAACACCCATTAATTTTCATTCAACTATATATATATATCAATCTTAATACTATATTTCTTTGGATCATAAATACATTGTATTTTTAAGTTCCTGACTATATATCGTAGAATTTTTAATTCAAATTTTATTATGAATTATAAGTTTTATATTAGATTTTTAAAAAAAAATATGTAGTAAATTTAAATAAATGTCCAAAAGAATACTATACCACTATATTAACGAGAAATGATATGCAATATGAAAAAGTCCAACATAAAATCAACATGACACACTGCATGGCTGTAGGTCCCATTGTATGGATGTGGAAACCTATTATATGCAGTTGAGTGTGTCATGTTAATTTTATGTTGAACTTTTTCATGTTACATATCATTGTTCTATATTAACTTCTTTCCTTTCAAAAAGAAATATAAAAATAATTATGTTGCAGTTATCGCCGAGTTACTTTTTTTTTTCTTTTGCATTTACCGGATTAAATATATTTGCCTTGTAATTTTTAATTCGGTAATTTATCGAAATAGGTATTTAATTATCTTTTTGCTAATATCTGAAATCATACATCACACTTTTATATTTATCAAATTATATATTTTTTAAAAAAGTACTCCTTTTGTACACGTGCTTACCTGACCCTAACCATCCAACCATCGGAGCACATTTAAAATTTTAAAAAATAAATTACATTTTATTTTATAGAGTTTTTAAAGAATTATTCCTCTCTCTTAAAAAAAATGAAACCTCACAATGGACTAAATATAAAATAAAATCAAAATTAACGAACATGATTACACTTAAGAGGAAAATACCAAAATATATTAATCATGCTTTGAATTGAATTTGGCAAACTTATGCTAAAAAATTTACGAAATATATATATGTGCTATTTATGAGTGAATATAATAAATTTAAATCTATCATTAATTTTATAATAAAATTATATAAGATTGGATTTTCTTTAAACTCATTATAATAGAATAATGACTTTTGATTAAAATTCATTAATAACCTTAACCACATTTGAATCAATCCAAATTAGAACCAACGTACGCCGCTTTTTGAATCTCACCTTGCGCTCCAACCTTGGTTTCACACTCTAAATAGGTTATCATGAATTTCTAAAATTTATATAACTTTGAATAAATTTGGCACAAATTCATTGTTAAACTCTTAAATATATAATATTCACTCAACAATAACACCAATATGTTTCTAAGACTCTCCTTATTATAATCATGTCTAAAATTTTAAAAGTTGAATATAATAAATCTAAGTGATTTTATAATAAAATTATAGAAAATTAAATTAAAAAAAAACTTACAATAGACTAAATAGAATTACATTTAAGAGAGTCTCAAAAATCAATGGTCTTGATTTGAATCAAATCTAATAAGCTTAACTTTTGGTTAAAAAACTCACTAATAACATTAGCCACATCCGAATCAATCCAAATTAGGACTAATGCACTTCTAAAAACTTCTTGAGTTTCATCGTGCCCTCTAACCTTGGTTTCACACTCTAAATAAGCTGTAGTGAAATTTAAACAACTGTGAATAAATTTGACACAAAGTCACTGTTAGACTTAAACATATAATATTCACTTAACAACAACATTAATGTATTTTTGTGACTTTCCTAACTTTAACCATATCTAAAATTTTAAAAGCCGAATATAATAAGTCTAAGTCGATAAGTGACTTTATAATAAAATTATATAAAATTGAATTAAAAAAATTTACACTAGATTAAATAGGGTGTGAAATAAGCATAGTTACATTTAAGATAGTCTCAATAATACAATGGTCTTGATTTGAATTGAATCTAATAAATCTACGATCATCAATTGACTTTTGACTAAAACTCATTAATAATCTTAGTCACATTTGAATCAATCCAAATTAGAACCAATGCACTCTTATTAACTTCTGAATATACATAAGCTACATTTCAAATTTATAAAAGTAAATCAAAAAGAAACTCGTCTATCTCCAGGCGAAGCTTAGACACTTCAATTATTAGCATCAAACCTCACAAAGTGTAAATGGTATGAAGGTTGTCCCGGAGCATTGTTGAGTTGATTACAACAGGACAGATTTACTGAAGTGGACAAGAGTCGAATCTCGGCGAAGCCGAGGCAATGCCCTCCTCCGTCGTGGTCTACTACAGCTTCTCGATTTATCTCCTCATAGATGGTCATAAAATCGACTATGTGGGACTGCTGAAGTGGCAGATTCCACTAAAGTAAATGGTATGAAGGTTAGAATTACAGATTTAGACCTAGCATGCCAATTCCAGGGCCCTTGGGTATTGCATGTTGCCTTGCATTTTTTTTTTATTTTCAGAATCGCATGAGAATTGTCAAACAACAATATTTTTGTAACACAAAACGTTACATTCTAGTTTGGACCTTTTTATCTAACACAATACTATGCACATACAGATTCAGACCACAATTTAGGCACTACATTGGCACAAAGATAACACAACTAAGTTCTTGCTTCACCAAACGGACGGCAAACAAATGTTCAAAAATTCCATTTTTGAGACATATGACCAGCAGTTTGATGCAGCTTCCTCCGGTTCGCCGAATTGTTCTGCTTCTTCATGCTTGATGACACGGTCGGGCTGTAAAAATCATGGTTCCTCTGCACTGACACTGATGTTTGCGAATGCTTCTTCCTTGCAGGTTGCAAGGTTTGCTGCTTCTGCAAGGTTGCTTTGGATGCCAATGACATTGATGACCATCTGCTGTAGTTGACACAGCTTCTGCTCCTGCCCACTTGTTGTAGCTTAGTTTCTTTAGTACTCGGGATGTTTCTGCTCTCCATTGTCTCGGCTGAGTACATGGTTTGCTTCTCGCTACTACACTGATCCCACTCATTCAGTAATTCCGGTGATGAAGAGGAGTGCACCTCACTGCAGTGATCTTGCCAAGTACCAACTGGTGGGAGCTTATATTCTGGTTTAGCATTTGCTTGCGATGTATTGCACGGCGAAAGGTCATCAATAGGCCCTTTTACAGTGTTTTCATCAGTTAACTTTTTAAGAGGAAGAGGCAAAAGGATGGATTTTGTGGCCTTCGGAGGGAAGTTGATGTCCAAGAGCTGCACTGGACCTGGTTCCTTCTTTTGAATTGGTCCAGGTATTAGTTTTGGTGATTCAAAAATCTCTGGAGTTGGAATCCCCTGGTCATGGATGCAATCTAAATCGACACCTGGGTCTTTGCCGGGGCAAAATAAAACATTGGAGTTTGATGAGCAGCTTGGTCCAAGTTGATGTCTAGGGTCTACAGTTGGGGATGATGAGATATCATCGTTCACCTCCTCGGACACTTTGAAGACAGGCCGTGTCTTCAGTCCCGTAGATGACAATTGAATTATAGACAACTTGGGCTTGCTAACCTCATCCAAGCTCCCCTCCCAATGCTGATATAACCAATCACATATGACTGAAATGGGAATCCCAAATTGGGTGGAAGTATCCTTCTTCGATGACATAGTTGTCGAAGAAGATGTAGGTGGTCTTCCAGTGGGAGATGATGCAAGTTTCATAGGATCACATATCATGAAAGCTAAATTACCTTGAACATCAAAACCAGCAGATCCAGGATACCATGGCACACCATCTATTGACAACTTTATGAGGTTATCTGTGGCTACAACTATTTTTGCTTCACCAATCTTGAGCTCCTTTTTCGCTGTGTGCCCTAATAGATAAACTAAATTGCCCAAATCCAGACTTGGGTGGCAGCAGGTCTTCAAGTGATTAGGTTTTTGCACCTGCGAGGTCGAATCATCATCCAGTATATCAAGTCCCACTATAGTTAGATCGAGAACGGAACTTGTTATGAAAAATCTGGAAAAGAATAGAGAAACATGAGATGATACAATTAAGATAAATGAGGAATTCAATTAGAAAGTAGAAGATCATCAAGGTTGATTATCCATGAATTGCATAAATCAATAGTTCAATTGTAATAAAGTTTGACGTCAATAATGCAATTCCCATAACAAGACATTGTTGTAACCATATGCCACATTTCTTTCATGTTTCATCCATGAATTGTCATTATCATTTATCAAGATGGTAGTTGAGCTCCATCATATAGGTACAAAAACTTTGGCCCTACCAAAGAAGGGAACAGTCTTGCCATTGAATTGCCAGCTCAACTACTAATGACACAGTTATAGATTGTTAATCCTATCAGAGCCTGTAACATTTCTAACTGGTCTGCCTGCAGCATCGTGTCAGGTCAAGTGACATGATCCGTAGTACAAACAAGTTGCATGGCACGACTTACTTGGAAACAATGTTAGGAGGCTGTGATGAAAATTTGAAAAAGAACATATTGAAATGATGAACAAATCTATAGATGCATCGTAAAACCACCAATGCTAGGCCCAAGCCTGGATGAAAAAGGTTGAGGGTTGTGTTAAGTTGCCAACCAACGTCAAACACAGGTAGTGTTCTACGAATGCATTGATTGTCATACACAAAAGGGTTAGAATTGGTCATATTTAGACAGTTAAAATGGATTAGTCATTAAACCTGTATACAACCCATTTATTTCTGATTCACATCTAAATTTACAACATTCTAAATCAAATTGTGTTGTGTAAATGGGTTGTGTCATCTTTTCTCACCCTAAATGTTCTGATCAAACAAGATTTCTTGGCGTGTAGATCAAAATTGATACATTGGAATAAACAATGAAATCATACGATACTCATACTAACAACTTATGCTACTCTGAGTAGTATTGAATATCTCCAGTTGACACTTTTAATGTTCTTATGGGTCCACATACACAGCCAATCTTCTTTTAGAATATGCTGTCTAAGTCAATATGTCAAATTTGATTTTCTATTGTGCTGCTGGTTTAACAAAAAAGAAGCATATGTCAGACATTCTGCCTAAGAGGATGCATACCTAACAAACAAAAGCGTTTATGACAGCTCCAAGAATGCTAATCCTCCAAAAGTTCTTACATTGTAAAACATTCTGGATGACACCATTAGCAAACTCGATCAGGGAATGCAACTACGACCAACTAGTTTAGTTACTGAGAAACTAACTATGTTCTTATCACTGTACACAGCATCAGATCTGGGCCAAACAGTAGTCTCCAGTGGCACAATTACCCACTTCCACATTTAGCTACCAGTGAATCACCACGCTTCCAAATTCCCAATCCAAATCCCTAAATTATTGAGATGATATCTCGCAACGAGTGTAAAATAAGAATTTAGTGAAGTAACTGACCTCTGAGGGACGAGGCAGGCAGCAAGGCAACCATGACAGAGTCGGATCTCGGCCGCCTCAGCTACCGCTGCAGAAGGTAGATGGGCATGCGTTGTGAGGAGGAGGTGCCGGTGGATGAGGAAACCAGTGCCTGCGCCGCCGCTCCCACCTCGGTCAACGGAGATAGAGGCCAGTGAGAGACCTTTGGACGCGAATATGCTATCTTTCACCCTCTCCGACCTCCCCCCGCCGGAGCAGAAGCACCACCTCGAACCCTCCCCCCAAACTCCCATCTCGCTCTCTAGTCTCTCCCTCCAATTCGATACAAGAACCCAATGTAGAGTCACAGATAGCTTTTACGGGATCTGGTGGTTGCCGGTGGCCGTGCTGGAAGATCGGAGCGCCGGTCGCCACGATACGGCACGGATCTGGCCAGTGACGGAGCCTCTCTCTACGCCGCCTCCTCCTCTCTCTCTCTTACTCTCCCTCTCTGTTCTTGATAACTAATCAGCAAGAGGAAAAGGTTCGAATTTCACTCTGCAAAGAATACTTTATAGGTCGCTTGATTCATTAAGGTAGGCCAAGTCCGACGCATTAATTATTATAAGTGAAATCCGCCACCTAATAATTCTATACGGTTGATTTTGTGATCATCTATACGGATTGATTTTATGATCATCTATGACTATAAAAAGAGATAAATTGAAAAACTGTAATTGACCACGATGAAGGAAGATATTATTTCTCGACTTCGTCGAAATTTGAATCCTTACCTTTTTCTGCAACTTTATTCCATCGTAACCAACTCAACTATACCTTAACGGTTGATCAAAACTATTCTATATTATAATAATTTTGCTTAAAATTGCTTCACATTATAGCATTCTACTTAAAACTTGTATTAAAATATTGAAATAATAAGAGTATCTTTAACATGAAAATAGTGATAATTTTTTTAAAATGAGGTGTCTTTTTAGGATAATGAAGATAAAAAAGGTAAAGATTAAAATGACACTCTTTATTTTTTAAATGATGAATATGACATCTCACTTTATTTCTTTTTTAATCAAAAAAATATCTATCCTCATGTATAATTACTTAACTATTATCTACTATATTATTATTATTATTATTATTATTATATTTTTCATCTAAATCTTAAATTAAAGTACATTATAATAATTATGAAATCGTAATTATATAAATGTGAATGTTAGATAAGCATGGAGATATCATAATTTTCTCAAGACAAACCATGAGACGTATAATATATTAAATTAAAACTCATTTAGAGATCTACATTTGTTATCAAGTATAACTCATAATGGTCTAGTCCTGATCTAAAAAAATATCATTTAAAGATTTTTCAGAGATTCTGAAGAATTTTAATTTTCTTTATTTAAAGTTATTTTTTATATTGTAACAACTATATAGTTTTATAGTTGTTACAACTATTGTAGTTATAACAGTTATAAAATCATGACTACTACAAATAGTACATAATAAATACGATTTCATAGCTACTATAATGCGCCCGATCAATTTTGAATTTAAGCCGGAGATATAGATAGAAATAATAATGAAAATAATATTAGAGGATAATTATATTATTTTACGTACTCTATTATAAAAAATTAAAATGAGACACTCCTTTATGATTCAAAACAAAAAAAAACACCTCGTTGATTTTTGCCCAAAATGAAAAAAGACCATTTTCATTTTTGTCAAACAAAATTAGTGTTAAAATTTTTAGCCAATCTGACATTTCTTATATAAAAGCTAAACAGGAATTACCTTGAAGCATAAATTGGTCCTACAATGACATATTAGTTTCTCTTATTAATTTTTTAAAATTAATTTTAACAGTAAAAAATAATAGAGAATTAGTAACTGTTTTAAGAATGTTTATTACCTGATTATTAAAGAAAAGTTGAACTAAATATTTTATTTAATTTTGTCTTTAATTTAGTATATCAATTCAGGTTGTCTGAGTTGATCCGATCTGAATAAAATTTACATCAAAGTGGTTAATTATAAATATCATTGAGACTTTTTAATGTTGAAAAGCTTACAATTTATAGGATTTATTATAATTTTTTCAACCTTATAATTTCATATTCTTTAACAATTGAATTATAGTTTTTAAAAACTGTTAAAATAATTCAGTTGATGAAATTTTTGCAAAAAATTGTTCTGAAATTTGGACTTCTAATAAAATAAAATTAAAAAAAATATTTTTTTATCGTGTTAAAATTCGTAACAAAAAAGATAAAAGCTTGGAGAAAATAACAGATTAATGCGAACACAGAAAACAATTATCGCCGTCTGTGGGAATCGAACCCACGACCACATGGTTAAAAGCCATGCGCTCTACCGGCTGAGCTAAGACGGCTAATCGTGTTACCGAGTTCAAACATTTATTATAACTATTAAATAAAAATAAATGTTTTACAAATTTTTTCAAAAAACTATATTTAAAAAAAATATTTAAACATTTAACAATTTTTTAAAATTTATAACAGAATTTGTGTCTCATCAGTCTCTATTGCTATTTTAAATTTTTTACAAAATTACACGATTTATTTAAACCAGTTGAGCTTTTGGCCTTTTTTTTTTTACAGATGATAACTTTTCAACGAATTTAATGATATTTATAATAGAATTCTTCGGATAGGGCAGCTTTTCAGTTTTTTTTTTAAAAAAAAAAGAATACACTCCTTAATATTTTTAAAATAATGCAGATCTCCTCAAATTCTTTTGTCTGCCGGGGGAGATGGGCAAGATAATTGTAGGAGAGACATTCTATCTTTTAGTAAATCTTTTAAAACATTTAAAAGAATAAATAAAAAAAATCAAAATTTAAATTTCTGTGCTCCAAATTTATCTGATAAACAAATTAAAGAAAGATCATCTGAATTATATATATTAAAAAGCATTTATCTCTATTTAATCCCCAAATTAATCAAAAGATCTGATGCCAACATTTACTTCTTTGGTTTTAATCAAGAACAAAATCAGAATACTATGGAATTGAGGAATTGCTCAAGCTAGGATGGTAAAGAAGTGAATAAGCATTCTCAAAAGAGAAGAAAAAGAAGAGAATTGAGGAACAACACAGGGCAATACACTGAAAAGACAGACAAGGTAGTTTTTTGAGGAGCAATGAGCAATGAGCAATATCATGAAAAAATGCAGCATGAAATCAACATGACACACTGGTGTTACTAGCTTATAGAGAGGACTAACACTATTTGAATTCCATGTCAATGATCTCTTCAGAAAATAGGCAGCATGAAAAAATACAACATGAAATCAACATGACACAATCAACTGCATGACAGAAAAGAGAAATGATATGTAGTATGAAAAAAATACAGCATGAAACCAACATGACACACTCAACTGTATACTGTGGATCCCACTGCATGGGAAACAAGATTTCATCTGCATGGAATTGAATCCAATTCCTCTGTGCAGCTTTGATTTCTGACATGTCATGATCCTTCAAGGCAGCGCGCGCGCGCACACACACACAATGACTAGGCAGTGAAAGAAGATTGCACATGATATCAAAAAAATCTGGACATTCGATATCTAAGTCATAAAACAAATGCAATGGAGGAACACATGTGACTGGATGCTAGGCAGTGCAAGAAGATTGCACATGATATCAAAAAAAATCTGACATTACTTTTGAAGCAGTAGTTGCTTATTGAGTGTCAAGATTTCTACAAAATATCCAAGGAATGTGGACAGCATACACAGCTAGTGAAGGCGGATAATCAGGGGTGTATCCACTAGACTGGATCAGGCAACTGCACCCCCATAAATCCCTAATATATCAGTAAACTGAATCTATATGTGTAGATATGTAACTCAGACAACAAATGCAATGGAGGACAAAATCTGGTCGCTAGGCAAAGCATGAAGATTGCACAGGACATATAATAATCTGATAATGAATTTTCATTACTTTTGGAGCAATCTCCCCTAATTTTTAGTTTTTTAGTTGCTCATTGAGTGTCAAGATTTCTAAATACATTGATGAAAAAATATATAATGATTTACTTGGATGGATGACTAGGACAGAAGAGGGAAGGAGAGGGAAAGGAACATATGTAGACTGATGCACTGCATGTATGGGTTGGCTTCAGACAGTTCTTTTATATGGCTCTTATTTGCAAAATAACAGTTTATTAATCTATTTACATGAAATGAAAGTTGTTGGAAAGTCTAAACCAAACATACAGTTGGTTATTTCTATTTTAAATGGGATTGAACTACTTGTCCATTCCATCTAACCTATTTTCTCTAATGGATAATCAATTGAAATGTCAAGAAAGAAAAAAAAAACCAAAATCATGTCCATTCCATCTAACCTAATAATTAAAATTGAAATGTCAACAAAGGAAAAAAAACCAAAATCATAAAATTTGCCAAAGATGAATTTTTAAGTTAATACTAGTTCAACTATTAAAAGTGAAGTTACATGCTTAATGCATAGCTGGGCAGATACTTCCAGAATCAGCTTAATCAGATACGTAAGAGAAAACAGGTCACAAAGTATCCAAGCATCTATTGGCTCAATTAGCTACCCATATAAATTGTAAACCTAAGCAGTTTGGAACAAAACTAGGTCATAGTATGCTACACAAACACTAAGTATTCCTTTCAAAACTAAAATTAGATTGTGACCAAAAGCACAAAAACTCTTTTTATCCCCAAAGCAAGCAATTTGCTAAAAAATAAAGAAATTTTACTAGAAGAAAGCAATTCATAATTTATACCTGAGCTTTTGAAAAAAGATGGTGTACATGATTGCAAGTTGAAGGGCCTCCTTCATATGGACTTCATGGTCGACCATATGACATGAAAAAATCTCTGATAAAAATCGATCTTCCTTTGGAAAGAAAAAATCCACCCGAGCATGATTGTTCCACTAGTAGCTTCTGAGTGATACTTCCAGCTGCTCCATCCTCATTGCAAGTTCATGTTTCCCGCAGTGCTTCAATCCGTCGACTACCATATCGAAACTCTGTGACATGGGCACCATTCCCATCTCTGTCATCTCCACCAAATAGTTTGCAGCCTCCACAAACTTCCCACCCCGGACACACAATTTCACAAGCATTGTGAATACTGGCCGGTTGGGTGGATGCCCCTTCACCTTCATGTCATTAAAGAAACTAAATGCATCAGCAAATCTCCCTGCCTTGCACAATGCCTTGATTATGGTCGCATACAAACTTGGAAATGGTTTGTTTCCATCGTCCACTGCGCTGTAAAACAGCGTAAAGGCCTTTTCGATCTTCCCTGACTTGGAGACTGCCGGGATTAAGACCTTGTAGGTCGAGATGTCCGGGCAGAGCCCCATGTCGCTCGCCTCCTGGAGCAGCTCCACGCAGAAATCCGTCTCCCCGGACTCGCAGAGCGCCTGAAGGAGTGAATTGAAGGTGGTGATGTCCGGCAACACGCCTTCCTTGGTCATCCGCAGCACCATCGACTTAGCAGACTCAAGGTAACCAGCGTTGACGAGGCCGTCAATGAGAATGTCACGGCCGCGGACTGGAGGCTTGAAGCCCCGACGGTTCATCTCCTCAAGGAAGTCCTGCGCTTCTCGCAGTTTGCCAGCGGCGCACCAGGCATCGACGAGGATGGAGAAGGTTTGGCGGTCAGGGGGGACCTGCTTGCGGGCCATCCGGCGAATAAGGGCGTAGGCACCATGGAAGTTCCCAACGCGGCAAAGGGCAGAGAGGAGAGCGTTGTAGACGGCGGTGGTCTGGGGACAATCAAACTTGGGGAGGCGATTGAAGACGTCGACGGCGAGATCAACGTGGGAGGCGTCACCGTATGCTTCGATTACAGTCGAAAAGGTGGAGGGTAGGAGCGGGAGGGAAAGGGAGCGCATGTCCTCGGCGAGCTTCCACATCTGAGGCCAGTGGCGGTGACGGGCAAGAGGGAGGATAAGGGCGTCGAACTCGGGGCCGGAGGGGCGGTAGGAGGAGGAGCTGCGAGCCCAGGCGAAGAAGCGGAGGGCGGAGAGGGGGGTGGAGTGGGCGGCTTCTTTGAGGACGCGGAGGACGAGGTCGGAGGTGGGAGGGGGAAGGCGCATGCGTGCGAGGGTACGCTCGAGGTAGAAATCGCGGCGGACGACGCCGGCGATGTGGCTGATGGCAGCGAAGTAGGCGTCCTTCGAAGAGGAATGGAGGACCGGCGCCGGAGGGGCGAACGAGTGGAGGCAGCGGCGGCGGAGGAGCAACGCAGCGGGCGAGCGGAGCATCGGGGAGATGGACCAAAAGCTAGGTATGAGCTCGAGCTGAACCGGGTTTGATGTTGCGATTATTTTCAAAATGGTCTTCAACGTTTAACAGATTTAACAAATCGCCCTTGATATCTTTATCTTAAAAAGTCGAAGCATGCTCTAAGGAGCATTTTAAAAAAAGTGATTTAGATAGGGGGGAACTTGAACATTTCTCTTTCGGTTTTTGCAGCGCTCGATGGAATCTCGGGAAGAGACGATTGAACGGTGGCTGCCACAATGGAGCCTCTGGAGGTTGGGGCTAGGGTTTGAGGTCGAGGCGGAGGCGGAGGCGGAGGCGGAGGTGGAGGAGAAGAAGAAGTAGACGGAGGCGATTTATCGCCTTCCAGGATCCCAATGGCTCGGCAGGACAATCCTTTCGCGCTTCTAGGCGAAGACGACGATGGTGGCGATGTCATGGTCCTCCTTGCGAAGGTCGAGTCTAAGAGCTTGGTCGCGGGAGAAAAACGCCAGCCCAAGGCCACACCCAAGCTCCGAGCCGATGGTTTTCCACCCAAGCCTCTTCCTGCAGCGGAGTTCGGTACGGCTTCTTAACTTCGTCTTCACTTTCAAAGTGGTGGTTATTTTGATTTCGTTGAACTTTAATTTCTTTTAAAGGAATAGTTTCAATTTTGTTTTAATTCAGTGCGGGCTAGGCGGGGTGGAGGAAGAGGCGATCGTGGCCGCGGACTTGGCAGAGGTGGGCTTCGATCTGGAAGTGGGGAAGGTGCTGAGCTCGATTCTGACGAGAAGGTAGATTATGGGTACTCGAGGGGCTTTGGAAGTGATTCTGGAGGGCGTGGCCGGGGGCGGAGTGGAGGCAGAGGAGCAAGGGGGCGTTGGATAGAAAGGGGCTTCTACGAGCATCAGGGATTTGATGGTGTGAATCAATATGGGGTGGAGTTGGAGAACCAACGAAAGAGTGAAGATTGGGTGGATGTGGAGGCTGAGGTGCAGGGAAAAAGCAATGAATATGTGGAGAACCATGGACCTATATTTGAGAGCAAGAAGTTCGGTGGTCAGCACAGGAATTCAGGTTGGGAGGGAAAAGGCTATGACCATGATAACCAGCATTTCAGAAGCGGTGAGGGCCGAGGAAGGAGAGGATTTGGTGGAGGCAGACAAGGAAGCAGAGGTGATGTTGGTCAGAGGCATTTTGAGAAGGAGCCTGTTTTTGAAAGGAAAAGTGATGAATGGAATGAACCTCAGAACAAAGAGCATGTTCCTACCGGAATGAAACAAGTTGATAGCATTACCCTTCCTGCTGATGGTGCATCTGGATGGTATGATTTTACTTATAAATTAGATTGCTTTGTTAGTAAAATGAGACAATTGTTATATGCTTTATCTGTGAATGGTTTGGGTATAAATAGAATGAGAAGCAGTGATCTGATCCTGTTCTCTTTCATTTTGGCTACTCATATTGGTTCATCAGATGATTACTAGATTGGTTGAATCTTTATTTGCTGAGGATCATGATTGTAGTTTCATAGAACACTTGACTACCTTCATTGGAAAGGTTATTTCACACTCAATTTAATTTCCGTTTGGTTCTCTGTTGCTTGCTCTGTTGCAAATTTGGCAAAAGAAAAAAGTGTATATTTATTGCACAATGTTTAGTGCCATTCCAGTACAAGTGGGAAAAATGCAAAACAAAATCAAATGTGCTACCACTCTTTGTTTATATTAAATGACACTTTTTTATATTTTGGTGGCTGTTTGATCTATTTTCTTGTAGACTGAATATAGTTAATTATGATAGAATAACTGACTGAAAACATTTTGAGGCTTGGTTAATATTCTTAGGTCTTTTTTCCAAAATTATTTTGTACGCATTTTACCATCTGTAGGCTTGTACATTCTTGTTCTGGTATAAATTTTGGTTGTTTAATAAAGCAACAGAGGGAGCGATCCACAGATAGATGTCTTGTGTTAAAGCTATTACCCGTGCTCTTATTATCACATATTTTCTTTGTTTTAGATAACTGGAAAATGAATATCTTGTGTTTATTAATAGAAATTCAGTAAAATGTATTAGCTTTATTAATAGTTGAACTGATTGAACTAAAAACTTTCTGGAACAGGGATATTCCTGCAACTGCCAATGTGTCAAATGGTGAAGAAGCAGTGATTACAGATCAAAAGCAATTGGCTGACAGAGAGGTTTCTGATGAGAATGATCCCAAGGAAGAGGACAATGTATTACACTTTGTCATAATTTTTAAAAACTATATATAAGATTATTGTGTTAAGATGGTAGCCAACCCCACCTAGTTGAATAAGGCTTGGTTGTTGTTGTATCATGTCAAGATGGGTTACATCGATTCCAGGATAATTGAACATAGTTAGCAATCCTCACTGAAACAAGGTTTCAACCACAAAAATAAGTCTCTTTATTTGGAGGTGTAGGGTGCTCTCATCTATTTAGATTGATGTTCCATTGAGCAATCCTTAGAGCATCCCCTTTCTTTTTTCATGTGTAGCAATATGATTACTGGATTACTGCACTAGTAGGTTTTAAGTTATTCATTGAAATTTGAGTTGACCATGATACTTCATGTCTAAAAGCTTCTTTTCCATTATAGGAAATGACTCTTGACGAATATGAGAAGCTCCTTCAAGAGAAACGAAAGGCATTACAGCCTCTTAAAATCGAGGAGAGGAAGGTGGTTGTCGACCAGGATTTTGAAAGCATGCAGCTTGTTGAGAAAAAGCAAAAAGAAAATTTTGTTAAACTGGTTAGTTCATGGAGACTTCTCTATAGCATTTTTATTTTTTTCTTTGACATGTTGAAATTCCAAGTAAACAACAAACTTTACTGGTTGTCAGAAAATTGAGAGAGAAAAGCTGAAGAAGGATAGCTTGGAGAAGGAAGAAAGAGTTCGCAAGGTCACATCTATAATTGTGATATAATATCTGTTGTTTATTCTTTCTATCATTTTTTTTTCTGTTCATGCAAGTTTGCTGATGATTTTATAGTGAAATATAATTACTATCATTAGTCACCTATTAATCTCTGTATTTATGCAGAGGAAACACTCCTTGCAGTCACATGCTATTTCAATTGTTATCCATGGATTACAATCACACCACGTATCATTGTCTCCCAGTTCTAACCAGCATCAAAACTTGTATAGGTCAAGAGAATGAAATTTTCGTTGTTACCGAATTACCCCAACAGCCAATGCAATCCTTCTCAAGACCATATAGTCTGCATATGCAATGCATTCATGTTTGATTCATGTAAAAAAAAAAGAGAAAAGGAAAAGAAAAGCGGAGAGGCATACCAAAAAGATGGACAAGTGATGTGAAAAATCAGAACGGTTTTCTAGTCCTGCTATTTCTTTTGGTGGAGGTGAGCGATAGAGAGTAGGAAATGAGGTTTTGTGGCAGAATTTGACATTTTGCAAATCTATCTACGACTAGGTTCCTGACAGTTAGTATTCAAAATTTCCATTTTGTTAATATTTTTCATAAGCAATTTCTCATTGGACTATTCAATTTGTAAATTTGCATACATGAATTGGTATGGGTATTTCCATTATGGAATTCGGATAAATTTGGATGTCTTCACCATCTATGCAGACTTAAGATGACACCATAAATAACTTGTTTATAGCCTAATCAGTTCTGGAATTATTTCCATCCGAAGCTGTTCTACCACAAATGTTGGGTTTTATTTCACTACACTACTTGTTTATAGCCTAATCACTCCGAAGTTATCTGGGAACTCTGTATCCTGCTTTGTTTAGTCTTGACATATAGATTATTCCATACCTCATTTGTGTTGAGAACATGTAGATTATGCCCTTTCCTACTAGTGTAGGGTAGAATCAAGCACATCTCTAATTACTCAGTCATATCATCTTTATTTCATAATACATCCATGCCCAAAATTTAATGGCATTTTCTCTGTTCTTGCAGTCGTTCATGATAACGGAGTTTCTAAAACCTGCTGATGGAGGGAGCTATGTTCTGCCATATCTGGGCCGTGGCCGCAGTGGGAGAGGAGGTCGAGGCCGTGGAGGCCGCGACAGCATCGGAGGTGGGTATGCAGGGCGTGGAGGCCATGCCATTCCTTCCCTCCATTTCGATGATCCTGCCCAGTTTCCTGTGTTGGGTGCTGCAGCCAAGGTATGATTTCCTGCCCAGTTTCCTGTGTTGGGTGCTGCAGCCAAGGTATGACTTTTCAGCTCTGCTCCCTATGGTTTACGCTCGTTTTGTGTGCTAAAAGACTATTTTGTTCGGTTAACTTGCCGTTCACAGCACTTTGAACAGAGTCGTTTTTTAAAGACTGGCTAATTGTTTGGGGATAGAAGTTCGTGCTCATTTGTGTTTTTTAAAATAAATTGATAAATCAATTAGCCTTACTATCTATAAGGGTGATCAGCTCGGCCTTATGGAATTTTTCCATCGGCCATCAGTATAAATTGAGAAGTATACGTAGCGGCCAGTCTAGACGTCAACATCTTTTGATTGTGCTTCCCATTTAGAAGAAAATTTTTATAAATATATCGTAGTTGGGGATTGAATCACAGATGTCTGGGTGACAATTTAGATGTCCTACTGTGACATCATTGCTATGGGAACGCTCATTTGTGTTTTTTACCTAGCACAGCGGGTGGTTCATCAGCCTGCCTGCTTAGATCAATCACGCAAAACACACCACGCAACTAATTATTGTCCAACAATACACGATAGAATTACGAAGTCGAAGATACAACTATAACCGAAGAATTTCGACACACATTTCAAGGCATGCCCCATCCTACAAATGTTGACTTCGATGTAAGGAAACTATGATTGAAAGAAAAAGAGTTACAATTATTTTAATGGAATCTATATAAATAGAAATCCAGCGGCGAGCGAAACAATCAAAGCCACAGCGTTACCAATTCCCTTCACCTGCAAATAAATACAAAAAAAATTATAAAATATATTAAAAAATTTTCATTGTTTTCTAGTTTAATTTCACTCACATGGATGTTGCTTGTTGATGCGGAAGCCGTTGGGGAGGCACCGGGGGCAGGCGGGGAGGTACCATTGGCGGCCGGAGCCGGAGCTGGTGGCGGAGATTGAACGAGCGCGCCCTTGCTGAGATCCACCAACCCCTTGGCCTCCATGTTCTCTTTGTCGAACCCATGCTTCTGAGGCACGCCGTCGGCCACCGTCGCGCCGACCTGCCACACCTGCTCCACCGTCGTCGTCATGCCCTTGGGCAGCACCAGCTTCCCGAAGACCCGCATCGCGCCTCCGGACATCTCCGCCGCCAGATCCGACGTCTCGAACGCGATCGGCCCCTCCGAGATCGGGCCGTACCCGGAGATGTTGTAGGTCTTCACCGCCAGCGCCCCGTCGGCCTGGTGGAACCCGATCAGGGCCTGGCTCCCCCTCATGCCGCCTCCGGTTGGGTTGATGGCCCACGCGACCCAGCCCTCGGGCTTGGCCGGCGGAGCCACGAAGGCGATCGAGAGGCTGCGGGCGGCGGAGTCGTAGGTGAAGTGCAGAGAGGAGTTGAGGTGGGGGAGGTCGAGGCAGTGGGCGAAGGTGCGGTTGGAGGAGAATTTGTCGGAGGAGCACCCACCGGCGGCGGAGACGGAGGCGGAGGCGGCGAAGAGGAGGGCGACGAGGAGGGCGAGGTGGTGCGCTCCGACCGCCATGGCTTCAATCGAAGGTAAGCACTTGCCCTTTTCCAAGGCCGGTGATTTCCTTTTATAGGAAATTGAGCGGGAATAAATAAGGAATAATAGTACAGGTCAATTCGAATAGTTGTATTGCTAAAAGTGGAAATAGAGAGACGCGTGGTGAGTACCTATTCGTTGGGAGAATAACGGCAATTGGTAAATAATAGGCGTCAAATAAAGTAATAAATTGAATTAAAACCATGGGGCGTATAATTAAAATCATTCGATCGGATCATATAGCCCTTTTTAATATATAAACGCGTATCTTAATATAATTAGATAATATTATTAGCATATGATGTTTCTGGAATTTGGGGATCCGGATCTATATAATATTTAGTAAAAAGTAACATTTATTGGTTTCTAACTTTTTGTAATTCATCTATAATAAAAAAGAAACTTTAAATATTTCAATTTTATCTATATTTTAAAATATTAACTCTCAAATAATTTATTTAATATAAATTTTTAAAATTTTTCTAGTTGAGCATGATTTTTTTCATTTTCTTTTACATCAGTAAATTTTTATAAAAATATATGTAAAAATACTGATTTATCTTTTGTAATATAAAGATATATAGATTTTATATTTTGCATGCTTATTGTATGTCTCCTTATTATTTTTTTAAATTTTTTTATTTATTTAAGTCGTAAATATTAATTTTAGTTAGTCTCATAACGTGATTTTGGTAAGAAAAAATTTACATCGGTTTAATGAGCTATATATATATATTTTTCACATATAGATTTATTTTAAGAAGTAAAGGTATTTTTATAATTTTATATATTTAATTTTTATTTCTTTTTTTTTTCTCAAATAAGATAACACATGTTATGTTAATGAAACTTTTTCCCTTCCCTTTCCGTTAATGATTTTTTTTTTCATCCGATCCAAACAGAGCATTAGAGGAATGGAAAGTAAAACTCCCAAAAATTATCCGGAGATAAAATTAGTAAAAAAAAGAATTGCATAAATATCCTAACCACTTCCTCTCTGCCTGATTCCTTCCGTTCCGTTGTTGTTCTGTTGATTCCTCTTTGTTGTTCTTTCGCGACAGCTGCTCCACGATTGCTATTCTCGTGATTGCTTTACGACTGTGGTAAGCGACTGCTCCGTGATTACTAGACGTCGTCTCTCTAGCAACTCCTTCCTTCCATGATTGCTCCTGGCTTCGTCGATCCCTCTTTTTCTCTTCTCTTTTGATTGCTCTCCGACTACTTAGCATTGAGATTTTTGCTATAATTAGATTTTCTTCTCTTGCTATAAGTTTGGATCTTACTGATTTTTTTTATCTCCATTTTAGATTAAAATGCGTTGATTTTGCCTCGATCCAAAGATTAGTTGTGGATTTATTACAGTTAATTGAAATGCATGTAATCAATAATTAAAATGCATCCTTAAAATGATTAAAAGCATGTGTAATCAAAGTTTTTAATACATTGCTAACCTAATTGTAATCAAAGTTTTTAATACATTGTTAACCTAATTGTATCTATATCACTTAATTTGAAGATTTTTTATTAGATATTATTAAGTTTTTATGCTTTTTATAAATGGACAACATATTTCTAATTATTTTTTTGTTAATATTGTTCTTACATGGAATTTAAACTAGATGATTGCTTAATTGCTTTCTACTCCTTTAAAATTTTACTAATTTAAATTATTCTTATGTAGAATTTTGCTAATTTGTTCTTTCTAATATAGAGAGTTTCATTTGTTGGTGTAGTGGAAGTGGTTACTAGAGGGAAGAAGGCGATTTGAAAATAAACTTTAATTTCTTTTGCTAACTAACTAGCAATGACACACATTAATTTGAAACTAACTTAACCATAAAAAAAGAGACCAAATTTACTTGGTTTGCAATTAGGTGGTTGCTACTTCAAGACTATGAAAAGCTCCACTAAGATCTTTTTCTTTGAACACAAGTCAGAGGCTGAATAATCTCTTACAACGGTTAAGTACGAGAAAGTAAAATAGAATTGAATGATAATTGAATTCAAGTGTGTTGTTTTCTTCTTTCTATTTATAGGAGGTGTTTGGTTTTAAGAGTTTCAATCTTTTTATAGCCTTTATCTTCGATTTAACAGTTGTACTAACATGGCACCTACGGGCGCTTGAAGTCATTGCACAAATTTTGAGAATTGGACATCTGGACTTGATCAAACTCAATATACTCTGGCAACAATCCATTAACGACTCTAGATGACTCCTTGTATTCCAGGTGTCTAGAGTATGCTGATGTGGACGTCATCCTGATTCGTTGTGACAATGGCTATTACTAATGTGACGATGAAATCAAGCACCTAGAGATGTTCTGGGTGCCTGAACTCCCAGCACTTGGAAATGATCCAAGCATTTGGAATGGTCAACGGCTGGACTTGACCATTTGCTAAGCTTGCCTCCTCCGGTCGCGCTAGGTGATGTTCCGGTTGCCCAGACGGACTATGTCTCGGTCACCTTGTGCAATCTTCCTTCTGACTTTCATCCCTCAGATGCACCGAGCCCTCCGGCTCGCTCCTGTGTATCCCTTCTCGTTCTGTCGAAATATTATTTTGCAGCTCCTCATACCTCAGAAGCAACGAACCCATCGACTCTTTTTCCGTGTCATCCTTCTTGTTTGCTTACGTCTTCTGCCATGGCTTTGTTGTCTCTGATGCTCCTTGGTCATCGAGTACACATGTGTTATCCTAAGTCCTTATACACTTAGACACACATATCAAAATATAACAAGAACCTAATTTTAAATTTATTTGACAACACATCAAAACACCACTGTGGTACTAACACCATATAAGTCATCCTACTACAAGCACTACTATTGCTAAGGGCAAAATCTCCGTGATTTACCCCTTCCAAGTAGTGGGGAGTCATGTTGGAGAGGCCGCTAAGGTGACAATTTCACTTTTTTCTATCAACAATAGGTCATCCTAGTTGACTTTATCAAAAACTTTTCATAATCAACTTGATGTGTATCTATTTCTGGGAGAGAACAAGGAGGACACTTAAGATTTTGATGTTTGATAGTGGCACACTTAGAGATTTTTTTACTGAGCCAGTCAAATTTAATTTAGAGGAATTGTGAAAAGGACCATCAAATTTTTGATATTTTAATAAATATAACATATTGACCATCTCACCATAATATTCTGATTGGTGTTTGCCTTGGCATCTCTTGCACTGTTAGAGCACTCACATTAGTGTTAATATATGAGTGTTATAATACTCAAATGGTATTACAATCACAGAACATAATTAATGAATAAATTTCAAAATAAAAAATCTAATGGATGGACAGTGAGACCTACAAATAATGAATGTTAATATTAAAATGAATTTGAATGTGCATTAATGAAAAGAAGATGTTAATATAATAAGTATGTGACATGTGAATTCTATAAGAGTTGACATATATTAATGTTCAAACTAATGTGGATGGAAAGGTATTTTTTACACATGATCCCAAATTGCACTGCACAAACTAGAACATTACTTAAGTTGGGTGGCATAACAACATAGTGAATCACAACATGAAGAGACTCACATAATGTAAGAAACTGAAATCTCCTATTTGAATTCTGCAATCTCTTTGATAAACATAAGATTGGCATTGGCCACAACACTGGTCACTCGAATGGGGTCTAATACAAGTGCATCTAACAGCATGAAGGCTTGCTCATTCCTTGCTTTTGTGCCTCTTCTGCAGTTCTATTAAGACTCACCCGGTGCACCGATAGCGCTGCTTTATATGAATCAGAGTTCAGTACCTTCCTGCTCACATTATTGAATATCTCTTTGATGACAATCTCAAAGGCTGTCTTCACATTGGTCGAGTCCAGTGCCGAAGTCTCGATGAAGAAAAGACCCTCTGCTTCAGCAAGCGCTTTTCCCTCCTCGACGGAAACCTCCCTCAGAGTTTCTAGATCACGTTTGTTACCAACTAGCATCCTAGCAACTGTTGTGTCGGAATGTGCTGCAGATAAAGACCCAAGAAATAAGTTTTGGTGTTTAGTTAGTCACTCGAGTGGCATGCTAAAAAGAGTTTAGTTTAATTATGGATAGTGATAGAATCACTTCAATGCTTTTGGAGTTATAATTTCCAACCAGGAATTCGGGAAGTATCGAAGTATCAGAACAAAGATAGAGAAGAATGTATCAACTGATATCCTCATCTCAACTGGAGTCTACAACTAATCATGTTATGTTCACCTAACACATCTTAAATTGATTTACACAGTTGGCTAGTGATAAGAGAAGAAAAGAAAGTTTACGATTAGTTATCACTAAGAGGAGAATCAAGGTTTTAAAAAGCGGACTAGTCGACTATACATGCGACCACCTAGGCCTATTAGGCAAGGAACTACTTTGTGTAACAATATGCATATATTTTGTTGCTTGTGTAGCACCTGCTATCATAGCAGGTTTATTCCTACTCTTTAATGATGAAATTAAGTAACATGTTGGGTTTGTAAATGACTTCTAATCAGTACAATGCATTAAACAGATCGATCAACGCGACTTAGGCTTTAAGAATGTCTAATAATTTGCAGTTCCTACATGTAGATACCTAGTTCAGGGCCAATCAACTATCCTACTTGTTAGTATTAGCAAATGATAGCTGATGTTTGTTATTCTAGCTCCACTGTCGATCCATTTAATCTAATGCATAAGAGGTAAATTTGTTAGTATTATCGGCACCATGATGTTTTATGAAACACTGAAATAAATTAGTTTAAACGTTTACATTTTTCTTTACTTTCTTTAATTGACTCATGCACAACTGCTGAGCACAAACAACTTAGAAGAAAATAAGATCAGGAGGGTGAATTTGTTAGTTTGTTTATAGAAAATGAGATGACATCTTGATTCCTTACCATAAAAGGGCAAAAGAAAAATACAAATTCCAGATCAGTTGGTAAGACATTAGAAATTCTTGCTGAGGCCTTGTGTTTGAAACTACCTTCATGCAAATGCGAGTGCTTAATGGCTGCCATAGCACTATCTTTTCGAATGATACAAAAAGGAAATCAAGAACACATGAAAACCAAAGAAGAGTTGTGGATGGTGTTACTAACCAAGGCACAAATCCATTTTGAACCCTGACAGAAAAAGTAAGCATAATCCAAGTAATAAACATTATGTGTTCTGGAGATTGTCATACCATCGAAAATGGGGATGAAATACTACAAAACAAGATCACATTTGGGTTAGCCAGAATCATAACTAGAACTAAAAGCCTTTTGTTCTTTCCTCTGTCCCAATTTTCACAATTATATCATTGAGAACTCTTAAAGGATAGCACGGTGCACGAAATTCCCGACAATATGGATCCTGAGGAAGAGTCTATTGTACACAATCTTACCTTGTGTTGCAAAATGCTACTACCACATTAAGTCGGACCACAATGGGTCTTTGAGAGCTCTTGATTGAAAAAATGTTGACAATGATTCTTTTGGTTATTAAAAATCTATAATTAACAGCTATACCTCAAATCTTCCCTTAGTTCGTTGGCTTCTAAGTTCTTACTTTGTTGCTTCTCTAATAAATATAGCAAGAGAATGGATCTTACTCAATACTCATCAACTATTCAAGTCAAGAAAATGGCCTCTTCCTCGCAGAATCATACATCCATAAGAACTAAGTTTTTACCTCAGGAATCATAGATCCAGGTAATGCTGAAACCTAATTAATGTCAAAAACTGGATTGAATTTCGATTGTCCTAAAAGCTCGAATTCACATGAAGAGGTCAATCCATTTGTTGATTGTTTAAATCTCTAGCCTCAAAAGTTTAAGCTGCGAGAAAAGATCAAACTTGCAGAATTCTGGTTTAGATTTATGACATTTTGTTTATCTCTAGCTAAATCTGCATAATTTTCCATCATTTCCGGTTACGAGAGATTCAATTACTCCAGAGAAGAATAAAAGCTCAATTACTAAAATTGCAAGAGCAGCAAGAAGACTGAGAAGATAGAAACCAAAATGCGAAAATCTCTGAAGAAAGTTGAGGGTTTTGCGCATACTGTTGAGCTCGTCGAGCCAGCGGACGATGCTGTCGAAGCTGGAACGGCGGGAGATGTCGTAGACGAGGAGGGCGCCGAAGGCGCCACGGTAGTAGGCGGAAGTGACGGCGCGAAAGCGCTCCTGGCCGGCGGTGTCCCAGATCTGGGCCTTCACCTCCTTGCCGTCGATGTCCATGCTCTGCGTCTGGAACTCGACCCCGATGGTGGCCTTGGAGTGGGGGTTGAACTCGTTGCGCGCGTACCGCGACAGCAGGTTCGACTTCCCCACCGCCGAGTCCCCGATGATCACTACCTTGAACAGGTACTCCTCCCCCTCCCCCTCCTCTTCTTCCTCCATCGATCGGCGCTCTCCACCAGCTTCAGCTCTTGCCCGACCGACGACTGAAGAAATGCCTGAACGAGGCGGGTCTGGGCGGCAATTAACGGGAGGTGCGGGATGGAGAAGAAGACAAGGAGGGTGGTAGGAGGAGGCGAGAAAGCAGAAGAGATGCAGCAGAAAGGAGGCAGGAGGGTGCCATGTTTGAAAGTTGGCAGAGTGTATGTGGACGTGACTGCACAACCTACTTTTTATTTTTTTTGCCCCCTTTTTCTTCTCTTTTTCTTACTTTTTTTTTCCTATTATTTTCGATCTTCAGACTCGGGGTTAATTATTCGTCATGAGGTTTGGCGCAACGTTTTTTTTACCCAAAAGAAAAAAAGAAAAAAAAGAATAAAAATCTCCTTGTTCTAACAATAATAGATTTTTATTTCATATTGAATCCACAACGAGATATTGAATCCAACCCCTCGTAATTTTATTTTTGGATTAAAAAAGAAAAATATTTTAACGGTTCCAATAGATCTCAAGTGCCAATGAACCGCTGTTAGAAGTCTCACAATCATTCCTTTATTTTTTTTTTCCTTTAGCGTCCCTACGTGACTCCACATAGATAACTGATTCTGTAAAAAAAAAAAAAATAAATTCACGAGGTATAGGTAGAATTATTAATTCTTATTTATACAAAACCAACCATAGATTAATTTCCCTTTTGGAAGTATTATATACACCTATAATTCTTGTGCCGATTAAGAAGTGCGTCTGGACATGTCACCGAACCTTCCTTGCCATAGGAGTGGAACAGTAGAAGGAGCTGACGGCGATGAGAGCTTCAGGGTTGTCGAGACCGTCGTTGGGGGCTGGCGTGGAACAGGAAGAAGAGTCTGGTGCGCCGTTGACTCCTGGACCTGAGAACAAAGAAGGCGTGAGTAGGAAGGCCAGGGGGTGCTCTGGCGCGACCACTCCGACGCTCAAGTCAAGGACGGCGGAAGGAAGAAGAAGATGAACAGTAGGGAAGGAGCTTGAGCGTAAAGAGAAGACAGAAGCTGAAAGAGAAGTTGAGAGAGCTACCTGCTGAAGGGAATGACCATTTTAAGGAGAGATGAGCGTGTATGTCTGTCACGTCATCATTTAAGGAATGCCCCATCGTGATTAATGAGATGTCAGGAACAATCAAGTTCCCTGTCCCATCACCGGTAATGTGTGATCTTGTCACAGTCCGTGCAGACAGCAGAGAGATGGTAGTAATTAATGGAGGCGTGGGTTTGTCAGAAATCATGATGAGATGTACCAGGGCACTGTAGGGTGTTCCGCGAGTTTGACTTGGTAAAGGATAAGTGATTCGAAGGCCTCCAGTGTCACAGTGCTCCAGAAGCTAAGTGGGGGAGAAAGGACCGCTTGGACGGTCAAATAGGCGATTCGGCTAAAGGATGGCCGAATGGGCGATTCGGCTGGAGGATGGCCGAATGGACGATTCGGCTGGAGGATGGCCGAATGGGTGATTCGACTGGAGGATGGCTGAATGGGCGATTCGGCTAGAGGCTGGCCGAATGGGCAATTCGGCTGGAGGATGGCCGAATGGGTGATTCGGTCGGAGGGAGCCTGATTTGGCCTAAGGGAGTCTGATTCGGCCAGAGGGAGCCTGATTCGATCTGAGAGAGCCTGATTCGGCCAGAGGGAGCCTGATTCGGCCTAAAGGGCCTGATTCAGCCTGAGAGAGCCTGATTTGGCCTAAAGGAGGACTCTGCCCGAGTGAGAACTTCGGATTCGGGTGGTGTGTCTCGGGCCGGTTATAATACCCATAACAATTCTGAATTTCATGTTACTTATATTTCTCAAAAAATGTATGTGAGAGTCGGGGGCATCCCAATCGAATTGAGCGGAATGACAGTTTCTCAATCTAAATCTGTAAAACGCAAATTTTGATCAAATCACACTTCACAATATACCAAGCATTCTAATTCCTTAAGGGGTTTATCTAAAAGATTCATTTTTTTTCTTGAGGATTTCACATGTCCATATAGACCATATTCTGATAGCACTTTTAAGATCCGATGGAATCCATATCTTCACTACACTTTAAACCCAAGTTGGACGCAAACCTCATGATTTTATTTTTGAATTTTACCCAAAAGACCTCAAACCAATAGAAATATCTTCCATCTTATAACTCCAAAAAAATTTTCATGTATTTTCAATATGAAATTTTGATTGTATCCCAATCGTTCTAAATCTCAATCGACCTACCTCATCCTAGTAATCTAAGATCCACTCCGTTAGGATCCAATCTTGTTTATCGGTTGAACTCGGGCCTTAACTCCAATTCTATTGATTTCGAAAGATCAAAAGATTGTAGTCCTCGAATTGAGAAGTGGACAAGGAAAAATAATGAAGAAAAGGTTAGATTTTGCTTGTTGTTGCAACTTTGAACCATTTATCACATACTTTACTTTCTCACCTACATCACTAATTACTTCATTGATTATCTCCTTTTCTTTCATTAATTAACTAGAAAGCGTCAATAATGCCTCATCAACATAATAGAAGGGTTAAACATAATCAACAAAAAATGGACTCAACCCTGGAAGTGACCGATTCGGGGTTAAACATAATCAACAAGAATAATGTTCATATATTTGAATTTCAAATAAAATAAATATTTTAGAGATTAACTTATGAGTGTACGTAAATTATACTTCAAAATTTTTCAATAGTAGAATTAGGGAGGAAGGTTATCTACCTCCGAGAACACCTAAATTATAAAAAAAAAAAAAAAAAAATCTAAATGAACTTGGAAAATCAAGTTATAGCCCTAGCAACTCCTCATGCCTTATGTGGCTTGCAATTTGGGTCCTTCCTATCTCAATGTGGCTTTTGATCAACCTCTTAAGTACGTTGTCGGATCTAACCCTCTTACACAATCACCGGAACTCCTCGACCTAAAAGCCCGCAATAGTTGTGTGACTCCTCATGGGTTCGCGCCAATTAGCTTCTTTGTCTCGATCATCAATCACATTTGGTTGCCTAGTCGACTCCCTTGCAAGCCACAACCAATCACCACTTGACCTCCTACTAGGGTAATAATGAAGGCAACAATGGGCTTCCTTCATTGCTTCCCACGTTATGGTTGTGTAATTGTCTCCGAGGTTACGGTGCAGCGGCAGGGAATTTTCAGTCTTTTAGACATCTAAAGTTTGAATTATAACTGCAACGCATTGCAAGATGAATTTCCTCTAGTGGAGATCACTCTCAAAATTAGTTGATCCGAAATATTAGATATATGATGTCAATTAAAAAAAATATGATTGTTTAGTTCACACATAGAAAGGCCCAATTGGGTTGGCTTCCGACCCAATACTATTTGTGCAGTTGTTTTCTCTTAATCAATCTCACATGCTCATCATTCATGATAATCCACTTTAAGTAGCTAACTAGGGAAAGTTATCCCCGGAGCTATAGTGTAATGGTAAAAGATGTGATAAACTTCCTAAACAACGAGAGTTCAAATCTTACTCAAAACACATTACACATGAGAAATTTGAAAAACTTATGATGTATGATCGTTTGCTAGGATTTATTCTGTATTTCCTAATTTATTCTGATCATGGATGAAAAATTTTTATAGAATCGAACTAATCATTTTCAAAATTAATCAAATTATATAAATTGGGGAAAGTTAATAATCAAAGCGTTTGGGTTTTTCAGTTCAATCACAGAAAATAATCTATTATTTTTTTGAAGTTGACTTGAAGCAGTCAGGTGGGCATTCATTACTGGTGTTCATCATGAGAGTTGGGTTACTCAGAGACAGACTTGGAGTTCCAAAAGGACTGACTGCATCTTTATATTCACAAGTGAATTCCAGTATCCAGTCTCATTTACCAAAAGTAAAAAGTGATATTTCAGTTGGCTGTCCTTTGAGAGGTTCAGAGATGACTTCACCAAAGTCAATTACTGGATGCTATTTTCCATAGGACCAGTCCAAGCAAATTTGCACAACAACAATTGTTCAAGTCATTCTGCTAAAGCAGAGTTACTTCTTGTTAATGCTAAGGATACTTGGGGTTCTCCTCAGTTCCCTTTCATAACTCCTGCAAAATGCCATCAGCAAAGCTACATGCTCTATGAATTTGATTTAGATGATTCTCATGTTGGGAAAGTGAACAGAAAAAAAAATAGAATATGTAGGAGTTTAGTCTCACATTGAGTTTGATTGATATTGAAGATAAGAGACTCTCTACAATTGCATTAAACCAGTTGACTTGTGTGAGTATGGCCTGCTAATATCGAATGTTAGATCGGTAAGAATAAAAATTATCAATTTGTCCAGGCGGGCAGAGATAGTGAATGGTCATTACTTGGTCATTGATTGACAATTTAATGATGCTAAGGTTCGGAGCCTATAAAAGGAGGCTCCTATCTTAGGCAACAGCAAAGTCCATAGTACATAGAGCACATAGTGAAAATTCCATCCAACTTCGTTCCCACGTTCTCCACCTCCTTGTCGAGCAACCCTACATGACAATTCTTCCTTTGTTTTCCTAACGATAGCATTCAAGTACAATTCAATTGTCAGTGCTTACTTGTCAATGTGGTTGAACTATTGTATCTTAGAAAATAGATGTCCACGCGAACCTATAAACACAGTCGGAGAGGAGACGAATCTGTTTTAAAGAAATTATATCTAATACAAACCTCGACGGTGTTCAACACACCTCCCCGTCTGACAATCCTACTTCCTACCTGGCAGCCTTGCCTCCCAGTACGACAGCTCGACTTCCTGCTTGGCAACCCAACCAGCTCGGCACACTTGCCTTCCCACTCGGCAACTTCCTACCTAGTCTCTCGACTTGGCAGTTCGACAGCTCTGCTCGACCTCCCATTCTTGCCTAACCTCCCAGCTCAGGAGTTCGGAAACTCTCTGCTCTGCCTTCTAACTTCACCATTCGACCACTCGGACTACTGGGCCACTCGATACTCAACCACTCCCCAGATCGATCACTCGGCAACTCAATAACTTAGCTAAGGCAGCTCGACCTTCCTAGGCAACTCAACCATACCAAACAACTTAACCTTCCTTGGCAATTTGGCCGACCTCATCCAGCCTAACAGCAAGTCAAGCCCATCTCAACAGATTAGATAAGTCTGAATTTTAAATTTAATAATTTTTCGTTTATCTTAGGAGCAATCTAAAATAAAGTGTAAGATTGTCCATACATACAAATTTAAAAAAAAAACAGTCAATGCAAATGTTCCATACCTTCATCAAAAATTATTATCATTTTCATTTCCTATGTGACACACAGGTAATTCATGACTTGAAAAAATGTTAAAATCCAAAACAGCATGAGGCAAACATGCAGCAGAAAAGAATCAACTTTTTACCTCCTGCCATCAAATTCGTAGACAATTACAAGGCTGTGAAAATCTGATGCTTCTGGCCCTTTGCTCCACAAAAGTTAAATGGTGTAATTTCGCTCTCGAAGAAGCCTTTTGGAGTAGGTACCAGGGACCAAATTTATAACATAAAAATACTTACCAAAAACTCTACCATCGTCAAGTATTTTGGAAGAGAGAAGTCATAGGTGGTGGTGAATTTTCGAAACTTCCAAATACATGGACCATTTGGTTGCTCCATGGCCAATGGAGTCAAAATAACCAACATTCTCCCACTTGGTCTATGTATATCCACCATATAACGATAATAACATATGGATCATGGCGACAGTTCCTATAAATATGAGTATTATCTTCCATGTATCACAATATGTTACACTTCTCAATGTCAACCCCAAACCATTTAAAATAAACCCTATGTTTATTTGTGGTCCAAACATAATGATATTTCTCAAAACAATAAGTATGTATACAACTCAAAAGAGAAATATCTAAACTGAATAAAAGTTTCATTAAAGAAATATTACATTATGAAACCAAGTCCCATTCGCACTACATGATCCTTGAAACCCTTTGGTGGCATGCCCTTAGTCAGAGGATCCGCGATCATCAATTCAGTGCTAATGTGTTTAATAACCACTTTCTTTTCTTTAACACGCTCTCTTATGGCTAAGTATTTAATGCCGATATGTTTACTACGACTATCTTCTATGGTTCTTAGCCATAAATACAGCAGCTGAATTATCACAATACACTGTTAGAGGCTTTGAAATAGAGTCCACAACTCTAAGCCCAGATATGAAACTCTTCAACCATACATCATGCGAGGTTGCTTTAAAACAAGAGACGAACTCAACCTCCATAGTGGAAGTAGCAGTCAAAATCTACTTGATAGTTTTCCATGACACAACTCCATCGGCTAACATAAACACGTAACCAGATGTTGATTTACGTGAATCAATACAGCTAGCAAAGTCTACGTTACTATACCCAATGACTTCCAACTTCTCAGTCTGTCTATACATGAGCATGTAATCCTTAATTCCTTGAAGGTATCTCATAACCTTCTTTGCAGCCTACCAGTGGTCAACACCTGGATTACTCTGATATCTCCCAAGCATTCCAACAACAAATGCAATGTCAAGCCTAGTACAGACCTGAGCATACATAAGGATTCCAACAGCTGAAGCATATGGAATGATTTTCATCTGTTCCCGTTCGAGTTCATTTTTAGGACACTGATTCAAATTGAATCTATCACCTTTCACAATGGTTGAAGAGTTTCATATCTGGGCTTAGAGTTGTGGACTCTATTTCAAAGCCTCTGACAGTGTATTGTGATAATTCAGCTGCTGTATTTATGGCTAAGAACCATAGAAGTGGTAGTCGTAGTAAGCATATCGACATTAAGTACTTAGCCATAAGAGAGCGTGTTAAAGAAAAGAAAGTGGTTATTGAACACATTAGCACTGAATTGATGATCGCGGATCCTCTGACTAAGGGCATGCCACCAAAGGGTTTCAAGGATCATGTAGTGCGAATGAGACTTGGTTCCATAATGTAATATTTCTTTAATGAAACTCTTATTCAGTTTAGATATTTCTCTTTTGAGTTGTATACATACTTATTGTTTTGAGAAATATCATTATGTTTGGACCACAAATAAACATAGGATTTATTTTAAATTGTTTGGGGTTGACATTGAGAAGTGTAACATATTGTGATATATGGAAGATAATACTCATATTTAGAGGAACTGTCGCCATGATCCATATGTTATTGTCGTTATATGGTGGATATACATAGACCAAGTGGGAGAATGTTGGTTATTTTGACTCCATTGGCCATGGAGCAACCAAGTGGTCCATGTATTTGGAAGTTTCAAAAATTGTCACCACCCATGACTCCATGTCATCCATGACTTCTCTCTTCCAAAATACTTGACGATGGCAGAGTTTTTGGAGAGTATTTTTATGTTATAAATTTGGTCCCTGGTACCTGCTCCAATAGGCTTCTTCGAGAGCGAAATTACACCATCTAACTTTTGTGGAGCAAAGGGCCAGAAGCATCAGATTTTCGCAGCCTTGTAATTGTCTACGGATTCGATGGCAAGAGGTAAAAGCTTGATTCTTTTCCGCTGCATGTTTGCCTCATGTTGTTTTGGATTTTAACATGACTATCCATCACTCCTGAAATCTCGATATGCTATTGCACTGTCAATATAATGAGCATGCCTTTGGATCAGTTGAATCTAGTTTCATACCTCAACAATCTTAAGTTGCATAGTGCAGCATTGCTGAAGATTTACAAATGTTGAGACCTGGTATCATGCCTCAATTATCATCTCCAAAGTTTCCTAGTGTTCCAGAATTTACAACTTACAATATATAAGAAGCTATTGAGCAGATTAGTCAAATGAAGTGTGCACACATCCAGCAACAACAACAACAAATTCTAAACTGATCTTTAGGTTGGTGAAATATGATTTAAGCAAAAATAAAGAGAAGTATTGTAAGAGCTGTATCTCTCAAGCAAGAGAACATATATGTTCCAACAAATTCTAAAATAGTACAAAATGGCATAAATAGGACATTAATCACAACACAACAAGAAAGATCTTTGCAATGAAGTAAGCCCCAACTTTCACTGCATGCATATAAACTATACTATACTACTGGCATAGATAAAACATTATGAGCATTACCAGTAACAGATATCATACAAGCATTAGCATGATCGATCAGTGGAAAAAAGAATCAACCCAGACTCTCTTACCAACATTAGATGCTATATGATCCATCTTACATTGAATCTCAGATGGTAACTCCGAGATTCAATGAACTTTTTATGGAAAAGGTTCGGCCTTTCAGCTTGAGACTGCGAAGCACTACAAGCACACAGATTAACAAGCCAAAACCAAGCAAATGTAACCTTTTTTGCTGGCGAAGATGGAGTTGCTCATTTCACATGGTCGTCTCCCCAGAGTCAGGTTGGTCGAGCTTGTAGCGGAGTTCTGCTGATTGGCTCTGTTGGTCAAAAGGATATGTGCGTGAGAAATGTTTGGCAGAATGTCCAATTGAATAGAACGCGTAGTGAGATTGCGAGGCTACCTCGGCGACGTAGGCGGCGATGCGAGAGCCCTCGCCGGGAAGGTAGTCGGTAGAGACTGGAGCGCAGTCCGGCGGGGTCTCGAACAGGGAGAGGGCGAATCGCTTGTCGACGACCCCGACGTCGAAATGGATGATGCCGGAGGCCTGGTCGTCGAGGTGGATGGCGCGGACGAGGAACCAGAGGAAGAGGTCCTGAGCGGCGACGCCGGAGAGGGAGGCGATCTGGCCAGGGGAGATGGTACCGGAGACGGTGGCGTTGTAGAGGACCTCGCCATCGAATTTGGCGGTGCAGGGCGAGGGGAGGCGGACCTCGAAGCGACCGTCTCCATCGATGCGGAATTCCTGGACGCCCTTGGGGAGGAGGCCGATGGGGAGCCCGTGGGAGCGGAGCACCTCGTAGGCGTCGCCGCCGTCTTCGGCAGCAGTGGAAGAGGCGGAGACGAGGAGGAGGAGGAGGAGGAGGAGGAGGGAGGAGAGAGAGGTGGCGGAACATGTTGCGGGTTCGATTTGGCCAATTGAACTCCGAGAGAGAGAGAGAGAGAGAGAGAAGGGAAAGGAAGGGCGGAGTGGGGAGGGAAGAAAAGCAGTGGGGTTGGGGACCCGATGGGGACGCCGTGACGAAATAATAGCGTTTGTTGAAAGTTTTTGGACTTTTTTGATTAAAAAATTGATTCTTTGCCGCACAGAGTTTTGAAAATTATACAAGGAATAAAGGAAGAAAAAGAAGAATATTTGTTTTTTTTTTTATAGGTATTCCATTCTTACACCCTAAATAATATAGATATTCCATTCTTACACTCTAAATAATTTTGAAGTCCATGTGAATATAATTTACTGTCATAAAAAAATTTATTCAATACAGTTTTGCTAGAAACATAATTGAGTTGGTTATGATGAAGAAGAAGAAAGTGATCGAAAGTCTTATAAATTTTTTTTACCAATTATAAAGTAACTCCTTTGTGTCCAACAATCTAAAGTCTTAAATTTTTTATCCCTAAAAAAAATCCTATACAGTGCAGATGTATTTAAATTGTGGATATCCTGAAGGAATATTTGTGATGATAAAAATTATAGGATTATGTCTTATGGCCATAGGGAAAGCAAGGATGAATATATGAAATTTATAAATTATTTTTTTTTCTTGAAAGATAAGAATAAATTAAACTGTTGATTCTCATGAGGTGCTAGTGTGTTGTTAGTTTCATCAAATTTGTAAGTAGTGAAATGGATTATAACACAAATAAAATAATACTAATATAATTTTTACATATAGATTAAAATAAATATAATTAAATAAATATAATAAAAATATAATAAAAATATTTTTTCTATTTTACTATTCATTGCTAACATGTAAAAAGATAATTATTTATTTATAAGAACATCTATATTGATTTGAACGTTAATATATGTCACCTCTTTAAGAAGTATATGATACATATGCTACATATTAATTATATTAACATCTTCCTTTTGTTAATGCACATTCATATTCATTTTAACATTAACACACATTATTTATGAATTTTACTGTTCATTCATTCATTTTTATTTTTATTTTACATTAAATAAATAAATATATTTTTAATTTTATTCTTGTAATTTCATTTTTTTAATTTTGCTAATTAATTGTATTCAAAAAATTGAACGTGCATATGAGTGATAAAATATCCATCCATATTGATTGTGACATTATTTGAGTGTTATAATACTCACACATTCACCCACGTAAGAGGTGTTCTAATATATTTATTTAAAATTAAAGTTATTTTATAAAAATTTATTATAACTAAATGAGAATTTAATATGGCCGTTCAATTTTATTATTAAATACTTTTAAATTTTTATAAATATTACTATATATATTTCATTAGTAAAAAAATTAATATATATTAGTATTATTAATATTTTATATAATAAAATAAATATAATAAGTTTTATATTGAAATAAATTTTATAATAATTTATACGTTAAATTTTAACATGTTCATACATATATTATATGAAATTTTTTAAATTTATTCCATTAATTTTATAAAATATGTTCATTTGATCCTACATAAGAAATAATAATTTTAATTGATCTAATTTTATTTTATAAAATCTTAATTCATCTCATACACATCAAATATAGAAAAATAAACAAATCATAGCAGATTGACTTATAATTTTAAGTTCTTTAATTCTTACCATATTAGAACTATCATTATATTTAAAATATTTTAGAAGTTAATTTATATTCTTCTAAAATTAAACACTCCAAATATCTAAATGTAAAGATGCATTATTATTAAATTTATTAAAATTTTAAATTAAATTTTTTTTCCTCTATCTTATTAATTTTTAATTATATGAATGAATATGTGATTGAAATACGTTTAACCATTAGGTTAAGTGATTTTTAACAAAAATCCTCAAATGTGTCTTTAAAGTCAAAACTAAAAAAGAAATTCGACAGAATAAATTTAGCTAATAATTCTTCTAATTTAATATCAAAATATTCAAATAAAATAGAATTGATACCTCCACTAAACTATGAAAATCTGAACAGTTGTGTATGAGATCGTTCGACTCTAAATTCAATTAGATATTTCATTTCGATGTGTCGTTTCAATGACCTATAATCATTTTTCGATTGAAATTTATAGAGGTCTTGCAATACTTATATTTTGCATGTATTTCTTTGGACGCAAGAAGTTATTTTCTCAAAATGTTTAATAAAAATGGATGATTTTAAAGATGGAGTATTCTGTACCTTAAAAGTTTCAATGCGTTCTTACGTCTCGATTGTTAGAGAGATTGCTTTGGTTTATCATCGATAAATTCAATATTATCATGATCCAAATTCAAAATTAATATTTCCTTGTCCTTTTCAAACTTTCTTGCTGTTTGAAAAGAATTAAAGTTGAAAACAATGGAAACTTTCAAGATTGAGAAAACATAAAGAAGTTAATGTAACAATAATGAAATGAGTAGCCTCTTTACAGAATTTGAAAAATACTAATAAGTTAATTATAATCATTGATAAAAAACAGTCAAATAATCTCAATCTTAAAAAAACCAATTAATTGGTGATTCCAACGGTCAGAACCATCAATTATCCAATCGTTCAAATGGTAAGAAACAAAAAAAAACTATTTGAACTCTCAGCCCATGATTAATTTCAAATCTGAATCGTAATCAACCTATCTAACCAGATCAGCATGTAATCAGCATGTTGACCTGACTATAGGTCCCAATTTAGACCCAACCTGTGATCAGGCCAAGGTTGATCCTAACAATTTTTTAGTCTCAGTCTAACTTCAAAAAAAAAAAAACTTCTAAATCATAATGTGCATTCATATTCTCAGTTCCATAACAACTTTTGAATTAAATCAATACACTAAAGATAATATAAAAAACTAAACAATAGATAATAAGCAAAATATTTCTATTATGATTGAAAATTTTGTTTGAAAAATATTTTACTTGTCTAACATTTACAAGTATTTTATTTTTCTTATCTCACTTGCCAACATCTGTATCAACTCATTTTGAATTTTGCAACCAAGATATGTATGTAGTATAAGTTTCATAGTTTTTAATCCGTCGAAGGTGCTTTTTCATTAGTGGATCAGACTCTGTAATCATTTCAATTATTTGTAAGAACAAACCATTATTTTCAACATAAAGTTTTTTCACAACGAAATACTAAGTTATTTTTCTCTAATCATAGAACAACTACGATTATCCTATGTAACACTTGTTTATAATGTTCTCTTTCTTTATTAAGTTGTACATGTACGCTTGTATCAACGACCCCACAATCATTTTATTTGTTCTCAATCTTCTTTCTAATTTGTCATACACTATATGCTCCTTACTCGTTTCATGATTTGCAAGACAATGACTCAAATTATGTCAATCATTGTATCCTTTATTAGCTAACTGACCATATCCAATTTTGATTACTTACTTCTTGAATAACTTGTAGCAAAAATAAAAAATCTTGTGAGAAGAAACTAAATATAATTGTCATCTTCTATCATTTTCCTCCCTGTTTGAAAAAATTCTCTTGTCATGTGACATATTGAAATGTTTGTTAGTGTTATCTTTAGAAACACATTATGGACATCTCTCTTTGGATGTCTTTCTACTAAAAAGTCTTTAACTTTCTGATCAATGTTGTCCCATTTCCTCGGATCATCAAAGCAAGTCTCCTAATTCAAGTTATCATGCTGATCATACTCATCATCTTTCTAATTATTATTCAATTCATTCATATTGAGAGAGTCAATGATTTCTTCAATATCAATCTCATTCTCATCTAATTCATTATTTTGTTCTCTACTAAAATTATCAACCACTTTTTCATCCTCTATAATCATTTATTTGTTTGAAACAAAGTACTTAATGATATCTCTGAATTGACTTTGAATTATTTCTTCAATCTTTAACTTTCTTTTTCTTTTTTAGACCTAGACATGCCTTTAGGAGGCATGATTAACCTAAGAATTCAACAAACAATTTTTAAAAAAATATTACATACACTTTTGCTTATGTTGCAATTTTATGACATATTTATTCAAACGTTTAATAAACATATGAATTCATATCTCACCTTAATAAATATTTCTTATAATAAATTAATATATTTTTTAATATTATCATAAAGTAGTAAAAATAACAAAAACTCAAATTAAAAGCTCACTCTATCTTCTTCAACTGGGTTCTAGTCTACAAATTAATAGAGCCATAAATATTTTTTTCTTTTCAATTCAATTCAAAATCTCAAAAAACATACACAAATATTATTTTATCTATTACACAAGTTGAGGAATCTACTCCTACTTTTGAAAGAAAATTATTCTAAATTAATAATAAAATAAACAAGAGGAAGAATAAATCAAACCTTAGTTGAAAAACAATTCTACCAACATATCTTTCGTTGCTTTTTAAGAACTAAAACGGGGAAAAAAAGAGAACAATGATCTTTCGATCGGTTTGCAAGAAAAATTAGAGTGTGAGAGATTATATTGGGTCAATTTACACGATTATATAATAGATTTTTTTTTAAAAAAATGATCAATCTCTTAAGAAAATGGACTTGAGTCGGATGACTCTTGCCTTCTAATAAGCAGTGCCCTACCATCGGTAAATGAGTAAAATCCTAATGAAATTCTACCACTGTGTGAGAGTTCAAATTCATCGTTAGGCCGATCATGTGAGACAGCTAAGATGACAAATTCTATTTTTGCTAAAAGAAATTCAAATTCATATTAAGATGGGAAAAAATGTAATAAAATAACATTCTCAATTAGTACCAACCGACCACCAAACCAAATTAAATATGTAGTTTTCAACTAAAGCTCGACAATCTGGTATCAAGATTCAAATATTTTTGCAAAGATATGGCTAGCTTGATAAAGAGACTTATCACTGAAAAATAAACAATGAGAAAAATGTACTTTGTCCGGAAAATAAACAATGAGAAAAATATTTCTCGTGATGAACAGTTGTATTGCCAATTACAAAGAGACTTATAGAATCTATTATATAATGAAAAAATAAATAAATTTTCTTTAGAGTTAGTTTTTTTAATTTCCTATCCTATTCAATTCTTTAAATTAATTAATTGAAAATGACCAATCCAGCTACGTAAAAATTTCTCACCGACCACTCAATTAAATTCAAAAAATATCATAATACTGCATTAACATACCAACTTCCACCACTATAAAATTACTCAGACCTTGAACCGGATACTTCAGTCATGGATTCCTCATCCCTCAATACAACTTTTTCTTCCAAAGTAAACATTCAAGCATACTATAATTGAGGAACTACCATATTCTAAATTTCCCCCAAGTCTCCTTACCTTTACATTTTTTCAAAGTGGCATTTTCCAGTCGATTCACTTACCCTTGCCCTCAGATAGAATGGCTTCTACAATTCGAACCCTTGTCAATTATTATTCTCATTTATATCTTTTAGTTTATTTTGTATAATGGCTTCTACATTTCCTGTCAATTATTATTCTCATCCATCTATTATAAACTTACCATCTTTTGCCACAACAATATTTATTTTAAATATAAATGCTTAAATCATGCAAAATGAATTTATTCCAGTCACGAGAACCATGAAACCTGCATCGTTCAAAATTCAAATATAAGCCAACCAGAAGTCACTTTATTGCAGTCAATTTTTCCACAATAATCCTCATCCAGAGCCAGAATTCATACATCTTAAATTGAAAGCCTAGGATCAAATTCAAATTTGAATAGAAGATTCAAATCGAGTATGAATCTGATTCAAAAAGTTGATGATCCAGCATTACTCAGGACTATAAATAGCCACTTCAAGATAACAAAGGAATGGTCACTGTTGACTTGGATGTTAAGTTACACAACCTATAACGCAGAACTCAATCGAAAGAAACCACAAGAGAAGAAGGGAAAACTATATGGGATACCAAAGTTTACATTGTACTTATATTTACAAAGTTATCATTCTGTGAGCTAAGTAAATGCATCTCGATTTACATGATGTTGATACAAACCAATTAGCAATTCAAAATGAGAAATATTCAAACCAAAGGTCAGTAACATGAATGCTTCAGCAGACAACAAAGCAGGCTTTGTCAGAAGGCAGGTTTTTGTTTCAGGGCTTTGGCTAGGCAATCCCACCCATTCCACAAATGAAGAATGTAGCAGGAATCCAACAATGACTAGGATTCAAAGTGTGAGATGGAAATTTTAAATAAACTAGTCAAGGTGGGATCCGACAAAATATAGCAGCGTGAAGAGGATATGAACTGACCTTTAGGAACCCATCTCCATATGCATCAAAAAGAGGAAAATTAGACACACATGATTGGTAATGTAGTTACCTAGACCTCCCATCTCTATTCAGGTTCTCCCAGGAAATCTCCTGTGAGCATTCTTTACATATTGTGCTGGATCCAGACTTTATGCCCTGACACCTCAAGGTTAGCAAGTGGGCCAGATTGGTGCATTTCCTTTGGTTTGCGAGCCGACTCCTTGAACTGCTCTTGACTAGTTGTGGAACTGACTGGGGCACAGTATTTTCACAAAGAGAATTCTTGTTGACAACTCTCCGAGTATCATCAATCTCGGCTCTACTAACTTCCTCCCACTCCAATGATCTCTGATAAATCTGCCAAGCCATATCTTGCTCCTCTTTAGTTAATCTCTCAGCCTCATTCTCTTGAAGAAGTGTTTCATGCTCATGGTAATTCGAGATCCATCTGTATTAACACAAACAAATTAGAGTTTCACCTATCTTTTCCAGAAGGATCAAGGAATTAAAACGGAGTAGCGATGCAACAACACTTTTTTGATGGGATGATAGAAGTGGAAGATAATCAAACTCACTTTCCTATGAAGGATTGGACAAAGGTCCCTGGACTCAAATAATGGAATCAAAACGAAGAATAGTAAAATTCTATGAATTAATAAAATCTGATAATTAACCCTCAGATAAAAAGTATTGAACATCTATGTCACTAGACACATACAGTACATCAACTTTCAAGAAGCATACATAATGGAAATTTTACAGTCAACAAAATTATTATTTTTCAAAAAAAAAGTGAAGCGTAAATGGTTCTCAAGCATAACCAAGCAAGAATATTAGCAAATTTGCTGAGCAGGCACAAAACCTATTGGTAGAGCATAGTCCACTTCATATCTAAATCTACTCTTCATATTTTGTTTTTTTTCCCTTAACCTTTTGCGAACCTACCTGTTGCATGAAAAGATTCCTGTGTTGAAAACGCTGGATGACATGCCGTGAACCAACATGAATTGCCACTTCTAAATAACAATAACTAAAGAGAATATTTGAAATGTTTATACTAATATGTTATAATATAGAGGTACTAAAAACCTGATTAGCATTCATAAACCAAAACCTGCATGATAACTGACATATTTGTGGTAGGCCATTGAACTTCCTTTCTCTCAAAATGTTTTGATTAATATATTTTACTAGACTATTATAGATCAACTGTGTTTTCTTTTTGTGCAAATCAATCATCTGAATTGCTATTGAGTCAAAAGTTCAAGCTAAATTCATTAAATCCTTCAAATTACAAGCTATGTTGGATTATTAACTCTAAAACATATGTATAGGCAAGGAAAAATATGTGGCAAAGTAGGGAAAGCGTAGTAGTGAGGGCATATTGTTTTGCTTCAGAGAAACATCAGAAAGATAGTACTACCGTGGATGATGTCTTCTGAGTAATCTGTCCATGATGTTGTCAGCACTAACAAGAGAGTTCTTCGAACATCCAATTTTATTGGTTCTTTCATAATCTGAAGTTACTAGACTAATATCTGCTGGCTCAGTCACATCTGCATTTTCATCATCACCAAAGTCAAAAAGATGAAGCATCTCCTCTTTTGACATTGTTCTATGTACTTGTTGTCTATCTACAACCCTAGCTGCGAGTCCTTCTTTAGTGACCTGTTCGAAATGCCAATAGCTGAACTGAGTCAGTTGTTCAAAGAATAATCCCTACTGTAACTTCAAGTAAAAAACAAAACTTCATTAATTATCCATCAAAGACTACCTGTCTCTTGTATATCTTTTCTTCCATGGTTCCATGTGCCATCAAGCGGTACGCATAGACAGGCTTGTTTTGTCCATATCTGTATGAAAGTGATACAAGAAATAACCAAACCTATAAAATATTTAACTGTAGAAATAATGTTCTCTGCAGTAGTCATGCCTCCAAACCCGATATATCGCTTGTAGGTCATATGTTGGATTCCATGAACCATCAACAATGATAACACGATTAGCAGATTGAAGATTGATGCCTAATGATCCAGCACGTGTGGAAATCAATGTGCATTTCACTCGCCTATTGGATGGTTCATTGAATATCTCCACCAGCTTCTGCCTTTCAGAAGGCTGTGTGCTACCATCAAGCCTATGTAGAGAAGGCATAACTTATATCATAATATGATAATAGGAGATTTATGGTACTGTAGGAGCTTGCATGCATGAAGATGAACACATGCTACATGATCATAATAATAATACTCTTCCTCTTCCATGAAAATAATCTGAGCCATAAAGCACTTTCTTTACTGAAGTTCTTTATTGTAACTAAAAAATTTCTGCATTATTATATATATATAATTTTTATTTTATTACAATTTTATTTTTTTAATGAGACCAAATAAAGTCTCGTAATTTCCTTTGTTTCAAATTTATTATTTTTGAAGTTTTCAAAAATTTCCAATAATATACCAAGGTTTTAGTAGGGCTGTAAACGAGCTAAGCGAACCAAGATTTTTGTTGTTCAAGATTAACTGAGCAAAGCCAAATTGAGCCTAAAATTTGTTTAAAAAATTGGTTTGGTTTTTTTTTTTTTTTTCTATTTGAGCTTGATTTGAGCTTAGCTTGAGCTTCCTTCTATTAGATGTTATCAAACTATTAATTTGAGCTTGATTTAAACTTTTATATTTTAAAGTTTTTTTTATTAGTTAGTGAGCTTCATATTACTAGCTTTTTTTGTTCGTTTTGAATCTTCTTCATTTATTTACCAATCTAAGATCTTTATTGATAAAAATAGTTCACAAGCTTTGTTTATGTGCATTATTCATCATCATGAACAATTTACAATCTCTCCTAACAAGCATACAAACTTAACACATGTATTCAAACTTCTTCATTTAGTTCAATGAGGTGTTCAAGATTGATCATCTAAATGACCTTGTGCATATTGAGTGAACATAAACAAGCTCTTACCCATTCAAAGACCAAGCTTGCTCATGCACATTTGGCTGATTTACAACCTAGGTTTCAGGTTTGATATCAATTGAAATATATAATTTGAAACATATCCAAAGAAAAAAAAAAAAACTATACTAAGCTAAAGACAGAAAGAAAAAAAAAGTAAATTCCACATTTTCAAATCAACCATTTATGGAGTAGTTTAAACATAACACATCTTATTGAAGTTATCTTAACACGGAGTCTAAGTCATAAGCTGATAACTTAGGCATTGCACAACTTAAATATAATCATAATTTAACTTAATAATATTAAAAAAAACTTTCCAAATTTTTTGTATTTTCTATCACCATTCAATTTTTTATTAAAATAATCCATGAATTTTAGGATCGACGAGTTAAAGTTATCCAACACTTATTATCTAATTGAATCTTGTTTCTCTTTTTAATGTTTCCACCTATTTATAACAAATTAAAATGAGACTTAAATATCAATGAGCATATATTGGGAGATGACCATATAAGAAAACATGTTAAGTCGATTTTCCATGGATTCACTGCTACTAATTAATTATTGTGGAGGCGAGTAAAAAATAAATAAATTCATAAAGAGATATCAATATTATCATAATAAATTATTGAGATATGTAATTATCATTATCATGAACATTGATAAATATATAATAAGAAACATTATACAATTTATTGCTAAACTTAAATATAGCAGTTAGTACCTTATCAATGGTAAAGAGAAATCAAGAAACTACACACTCAACATTAGAGATAGATACACTTAGCTATACATAAGATCAGAGAGGAAACCAAAAACATTACACTTGGCACTACAATAGTGTGCTTGGCAATAGATGATTGATTATTTACAAAGTAGCTCAACACCCTAAGTCATAACTAAATTGATAAACACCTGTTGCACATTGCTTTTAAGCATGCATAGAGTATTTAAATGGGCTACATATGCCATCAATGAAAAGTATAGAGGGATACATTTGTTACAACACTAGAAGTGATAGGATAATTGGGGCTTGCGCACGGTCAACATTGTAAACAAAAATGGCAAAAGTATCTATCTTTTATTAAAAAAAAAGTAAATCATTCAGAATTAGTTTAACAGCATTTCCAATATAAAATCCAGTAAATAGTCATGCCATACCTATACCAATCCTTGCCTTGCTTCCAAAACTTCCCTTCACACTCCTTGCGTGGTAATTTTGATAGATACATTTCAATCAAATCTAGAGTAGTCAAACTTTGGCTGAAAACTAGAACCTTGTCACCTATTTCAGAACTCATTGTAAGGATATCTAGTAGCAAAACCATTTTTCCACTGTAATCAACTTCTTGGTAAATTTTATCATCTATAAGATCTTCCCACCAACCAATTTCCTGTAACCGTTAAAACTTTTTTTAGAGGAAATTAAAAGTCAATCATTACCATGAATACATTATGAGAAATATAAATGAAGTGTATATTTAAAGGAAGTGAATGGAAAAAGAGTGTAAGACAATGTAGAATAAAATGTAGTGTTCCCTCCAAACTTAGGCATTTTTGTGGACTGTATTCCCAAAGAAATTCTTCATTGTTACCAACCCAGTCTAAATTCAGTCAATTGCAGTACCCCAGTCTAATATATGTTTTTCGAGCAACATGGTCAAAGCCATAGATTGATAAGAGCAGGAATCTGCGAACAAAGAAAATATTAGTCAATGCAACAAAAATGATTTAATTGATTGAATATTACTAGTGACAAAGTCTTGTGTTGATCTCAATGGAGAAAGATAAGATTCATGTAGCCAACTCCAAATAGTAGCAACAAACACAACTTTTGTTGGGTCAAATTTGGTTAACGGGTCCTCCAGGGTTGCTGTCTGTGCTTCTGATCAAAACAGAGCTACCAAGATGAGCTGAGTTGGATGGGATTTGGCCAAATCCAATCCCAATCCTCATAGATCTCAGATGAAACATCATAATCCCATGAAAATTCAAATAAAAAACAAGAAATTGTTTGATTCAATCAAAACATGAAAGTATTCAATTGGAATCAAAATACATCTTTGAACTGGCAGAGATCTTGCCCGATTTAAAATGTAAAATGAAAGTCGATGAGAACAATGACAGTATAAATAAAAATAAAATAAAAAAAAAAAATAGGAGAATAAGTGAGAGAGAAGAAAACCAAGGGTCCTCGAAGAGATAAACTGAACATGTTGCGGAGCAAAAGATAAGTTGAAGGGATTTGATGAAGGAGAATGGCATTCGAAGAGATACATTTAAACATCCATCCTTCATAACTCCGTTTCAGATGGAATTTAACAAGCACTTGTTAATTTTAGGAAGTGAATCATCCTCTCCATCTCCATAAGTTCAAGGACACAACTCAAAAGATATTCCTTGTCATTTCTCACATCCAACTTTCTTCTCTATGTGGCAAGCTGGCATGGGGAGGATTCATTGTTGCAGCAGCGGAAAGCAGTAATTAGATCTTATTAAATATGTATATAATATCAGTTTGTTGTAATATAAATTATGTAAGGTTTGTTGTAATATTAGTTTTTTTTTTATATGTATAGTTTATTGTAATATTAGATATGTAAAGTTTGCTGTAACTATATTAGTTAATGATATAAAAAGTTAATTATATATGGTATTAGATAATAGCTGATAAGGTAATAACACCAATGACAAGATGTACATGCATTTCAAGTCGGAGTATTGGTCATTAGTCAGAACAAGACAGTGTAATGCGTATCAAGCATACTGATACATTGTGCCGTTAGCCATGGAGCAGTAAAAGGAAGTGGAAAAGAAGGAAGAGTGAATGATGTAGGTGTCATCGAGTCATTCCATATTTTGTGAATGATGTAGACATTTCTAAGTGATGGAGCTTCAGATAGTTTATGTGCTCTGTCTTGATTACACCAGCCAACTAACCATTGGGCTCAGCTCCAATGGGAAAAAAAGAAAGTACAAAAGACTAGATGCTTATTTATGATCTCAACATTTTTCACACTTATGCGCTATTTCTTAGACACAAATATTCTCTCTGTTATTCTTTAACATTCAAATAGATCCTACCAAAGAACCAAAGCAGCATAATGTTGGTACAATTAATTTTGTGAAGGATCGTCTAGTGTGAAAGTGTTTATTGAGCAAGCAAATGTTGTTACTTAGGATAGTATGTATTTGGTCTGATGTTTAGTAGGCTAGCAATCTCCAGCAGTATAAATAAAATTAATGAGCAGTTTGTCACCAAAAACAATTCAGAACCATTATTTACAACAACAGGCGCCCCTCAAAAACCAGTACTTGGAAAACCCAGCCTTCTTTCCATTCCAAGACAAGCAAGTCGACATCAGATAGTGAAGCAAGAGAATAAGATTGAGAATCATCTCATTTCTTTCATATTTAACCAAATATTTAATTATTTTTGTAGTAAAAGAGAAACTATGGTGGCTACTAGCTAACAGGATATCAATATTGGTCAAAAAGTAAAATATAAAACACTAGAAAAAAAAGATTGTTTCTGGAGGACAACAACCATGCTTGCACTCAACATTACCTAGAACCAAGATATTAACTCTGTTAGGTGTTCTTTTCCCACAAAAATAAAAATTCAACAAAGATATCAAGAATTTGAATAAATTATATATTTCAAGAGAATAGAACGAAATACATATTAACTAAAACCAATAAAAATTATCAAGACAAAATATGTTTTACAGAACTATAAATAGAGAACTGCACTAGTGAAAATTAACAAGGGGAATTATACAGAACCATAAATACAAGAAGTATACCACCTGTGGAACAAAAATGGCATCATTTCCCTTGCATGGTAAGTCCTCCTTTGACCTTTGCTTGTCTGTCCATATGGAAAATGTCAAATGCTTCATCTATCTAGCTAGAATAGCTCAACAGCTTATTTAACATCCAAAAAAAAATGAACAGAATTGAAAACTAGCAAAATCATACAAACTCAGGAAAAATCACATGCAATGAAGGCAAAGGTGTAGCAAAATCCAAGACAATAATAAAATTAGCAGAATATATTGCTTAGTTCACCTTAATCAGAACATGCTAAGACTATTTAAGCACATAATATAGAACCATGCCTAACCATTGGTTGAACTAGGTTACCTGGATCTAACAGTCAGTCACACAAATATGGATCTGTCTGCTACAGTTGTTTCTAAAGAAGTTTACCTGTGATCTATAAGAGTGCCAAAAACAACTAATCTAGGACGCAAGCCCGGATGAAAAATGTTGAGGCTTGCATTAGGCCTAGATAGCTAATGCCACAATGTGTTTAAATCTATGAGCATGAATCAATCTATTTTATGTGAAGTTAGGTTGTCGTTTCTGATGCAAGGGGCCTTCACCACCTGAATACCTTGATAGGCAAAGGGTGAGACAGAAGATCACCAAAAGTGACCTATCACATCAATGCCCAGATGTGATACAAAATTATTGATGCTATCATTCCCCAAGTGGTTCAGTATGATCTTAGATTCAATGTTTGGGCAAAGGGTTAAGTTAGGCCTTACCTTGTGTATTTGATATATCTCTTTGAGTGTGCAGGGTCTTGCATAAACACACATAGAACTTGGAGAACTCATGGCTCAATGAGGTCACGTGATGGATGTTGGCTTGGCGTGACCACAATGGCATGCTTGGTGACTTGGGGGACCAATGAGATCGAAGAAGGATGATATGAAACATCCAAAGAATCACAGGACGAGTAGTGACGTAGTGTTGGAGTATCTCTAGAGCAATAACCTGCCACACCAGGTTAGCAGCTTAATGGGTAGAGGTCCTTAAGAGATTGAAGAAGATTTGCATGTAGCAAACCGAGGGTCACAAGACAAGGAACATCGAGACAACGAGGACGATAGCCGATGGAAGCGAACTCCATGGGTGAATGGATGAAGGATGGCATGTGGAGGAGTTAAGGGCTCATGCACATCCGAGAGAACAAGCAACCTAACGTTAGATGGTTGAGGGATGAAATCAAGCTACGATGATTAACTTTTGGTGAGTTGTGAGTGTTGAATAACATGTACCCAAAGGAACTTAAGATATAACTTAACATAGGCAAACTCAATCTTAGAAGTGGTTATAGCCATGGTTATCAGTCGACTAATATTGGAGATCAATCGACTAGTGGTTGAAAAACCCAATATCCCAAAGTGTTTCAAGGTTTGGAATTTAATGAGTTGACTAGTATGGAATCTAGTCGACTAGTGGTTGAGTCGATTAATGAAACAAGCAATCAACTGAAAAGTCAAATTCTCAAAGTTGTAGTAAATTGGGATTTGTGGTTTGGACCAATTGACTGATGTGAAATTGAGTTACCTGGTGGATTAGTCGATTAGGGCAGTTGACTGGGTTCAATGAGCCAATGAATAGAATAGTTCTATTTGGTTGAGTCGATTGCCAATTGATATTAAATTTTTAGTTGGTTGTTTCCTAATAAGGAAAATATAAAAGATTCGTTACTGCACAACAACGTCAAATAGCGATGGAGCAATCAGTTGATAGCACAAACTAAATGATTGTTGCGCAATAAACATACTTATTTCGAAAGCTATAAAAGGAGTGATGAAGGATTTTAAGGTTAGCAAAATAGTTGTTGAGAGTGATCCATCGATGGATCAATTGTAGAGTAGGAGCTTGGCAAAGGGGGGAGGCTGCCAAAACAGGCCAAAAAAATTGTTAGATTGCAAGTATGATTTCTTCTTTATGTTTTATTTTTGCTACTAAGTGTTTATGACCTTGCTATTGAGAGAAAGAGTAGATTGGATCACACGTACACGTAAACAATGATATTCACCCTCCTCTAATGGTCATCGAATCCCAACAAAAATAACGTGAAGGATTCTTGCATTGCTGTGGACCTTCACATCTGGTAGAGTAATTGGGATTACTGCTCTCAAAACTTGCAAAGTGCAGCATCAGGTTCCTCTATTGAATAGAGGAGCAGTGCCCTCCCTACTCTTGGTGTGGGTGATTTGGTCATCCTCCTACTAAAGACAATGACAATTACTTTTGGTGTGCGTAACCCCTTTTCCCTAGTCATAATCTAGTGCTACATGTTCGACATTGTAGCAATCAACAATGTGGGGCTACCTAATTAAGGTTGACAATGTCTCAATGATCTTTTCCCTTTTGATTTGGGCAACAAACATTTTAGTTTAGGGGTAAAATTTTGAGTTTGCATTCCTTAAATTTCTAGTGTTAATACTTTTTTTTCCTCTTTTCTAATAGACAACAATTAAATGTGCTTGGTAGTGGGAATAAGGATGACAATTTATCTCTCCTCAATCAAGACACTGCCCCGCCTCAGATAAGATCACCTCCACTCCATTATGTAAACAGGGCATAGATGAAAAATAAAAATGGGCTAAATATGCATGTAGATATGAAATCAATCATTCTGCCTTACCTCGCCCTATCCCATTATAGAAATAATAGGTATTTTGTTTTTAATTTGTTTCTCTATACCAAACTCAACCCGAAAAAGAAGCAAGATAGGGGGAGATGGAGAAGAAGATTTCACCCATGCCTTACCCTGTCCCATTTCCAATACACTTTGAGGATGGTACAGCAAAAACCTACCTCACCCTTCCATATCCCATTGTCATCCCTATGTGAGAAGCATTTTGATGAGGGTAGCCCTTCAAATTCAAGACAAGATCCTTCCCTTGCTTGAAAGGCAATACCATAGAACTAGAGGGATTAATACATAGATGGATGTTGGTTGAGTACTGTCTTCACATTGCCCTGTTTTTCTGTTTTTATTTTTCCCATCTAATTGGAGTATTTTAGTTTAATCAGGTTTAATTCACATGACCACAACCCAATTAGAACTATGATGACACTCCTATGATGCCTTGACAATAAAAGACCATGAATTCACACAAACATATTTTGGCAGTCTATTTGTAAGCAGTGATGGATTGGCAAGTGAGGAAGAGATTCAAGTAAATCTAAATAACAACTGAGACCAAAATAGGCTTACTAGGGAAACAATTGAGTTAATGCTGTTGAGTGCATCGAAAAGTATTAGTTTACTACCAAGTAACACAGCTACCAATCATGAGAATACTATGTGCAACAATGCAACTTATAAAGGGATAATATGTGGAAGATTGTAACTTAGAGGAGAATTTTCAGCCTTAGCCAGATAATTCGTCATAACTTACACTTATTTTTCCATTGGTTATGCATGCCATAAGGCTAAACAACTCACGAATAAGCTCCATAATTTTGTGCAAAATTTATCATAGATATTTCCATTTTATGATTTTTTTTTTACTAAAAACTCTGCATATATGTGGTGATCAAGCAGCATGTTGTCCATGATAGATTATTAACTTAATACCTTATGCTTGGTGCCTACCACTCTAAATGAGCATCACAAAACCTTATGCCAGGACCACTCTTAATGAGAATGACAATCATTGAACAACAATCATGAACCAATCTATCATGCCAGGATAGAAACTAATGCAAATCTACAATATAAAATTTGTCTGTCACAAATAGTGTAAAAAAATGGCAAACTCATTAACTTGTGTTCAGCATTATTCTAACTTATTAACTCAATTGTTCATTTGTGAGTTTGTTTGCACCGTAAACTTTAGAACGGTAAAAGAAAAAGGGATCCCAGTGGCCGAGGCTCTGCTAATATGGGGTTTGAGAAAGGTCTGATTTCAGTATGTTTCAAACTTTTGGGTCTTCGCTATGCTATAGTAACATGCCAAACAATGATTAGTGTTAAAAGACAAATTTTGCATTTTTACAGCGCCTTTTAGTATCTAGCAATATGGAGGGGAAATGGTTTGAATATATGATTTAGTTACTCATTTTAACATTCCTATGTCAGCCAAGTGATCACCACTACAAGTAACATCTAATCATCAAGGATCATTGAATAAATAAAGCTGAATAACTACCGAAATTATAGGCACAAAAACCAACTTGTATACGCAGGTCTAACTACCTCCATTCATGAAGACACTTTCCATATTATCATCACTGGAACTGTCTTCCACCGAGAAGTTCTCAACAGCATCTTCTTTCCTTGAGAAATTCTTATATTCTTTAGCCATTTGCAACAGACCAGGATGATTCCATATCTAAAAGGTCAAAGAAATTAGTCTCATGATCAGCATGAGGGGAAATGATTTTGACTGGCATAAGCGAAGTCTGTATCATGATGCAAGAACCATGGATAAGAATGTGATTGTACCTGTGCTAATGCCTGATAACCAGCAAAGAAACAGCGTTTCCTAATCATTTTTTCAGAAGAAATACTGTCTCTGGTGAAACCATGAACATCTAAGAACTTTTTATATAGCTTTCTTTGCAAAGGAGAAAGTTTTACAGTTATAACAAAAACTGTTTTAGCAGGGAGATCCTTTTTCACAACATTCATATCCATTCGCTGGACAAAACCTTTCAGTTGTTCATACAGAATGTGTGATCTTTGATTCATAGTTCTGACATCATTCATAGTAGAATTTGTGTGCTGACCATTTTCTATGGGATTCTGGAACCTATATAGAAATTAAATTAGACATATGTTTCCCTGCTAATGAATGCCCAATAACTACTAGAGGAAAAGAGAGAGAGATGACAAAAGTATGTACCGATTTCTGAATTCCTGACTACTGCCAAGGAACCCTTCCCTCACAAAATCAACCATCTGTTTAAAAATAACAAGTCATTACTGTAATATGCAACGATTGTCATCCTGCATGTTTAAAAAAAAGAAACATAAACATCTTACACAATAATACTCCATCAGATTGTTTTGCAAGGGCGACCCTGTTAAGGCAATTCTTCTTTGTGTCTTTACACTTTTTAGCGCTTGTGTTATGTCAGCCTTAGTATTTTTGATCATATGAGCCTCATCACAAACTAGAATGTCAGGCACAACCTGAAAAAGGATTTATGATGTATTCATTGATTATCAAAATTGTATTTTTTTTAAGGGAAAAACAAGCATATAGTAACATAGTAAAAGAGTTGCAAATGCATCACATTGTTTGATATTTCCACATGACGCATTATCTTCTTACAAATGTGAAATGAAGCAAGTGACGAAACTAGAGCAAGACATCATTGGATCAGCATAGTTAGGAATGGCCTCAAATCAGTGCAAATAAATGGAATAATGCCTCAAATATGAAGTAAAAGAAGACAACCTAATGAATCAGTCTTGCATGATCTTTATGCTATTTTTATCCACCATGGTGACTAGGTAAAAAACTACTAATTTTACAACAACAGAATTTGTTTTGGTATTGACACAGGTGTAGACATGAACAGTGCAACTTCAGAAATTACACATGAAGAAACCAACATCTTAGAGTTCAATTTTAAATGTTATTGTAGCAGATATTTTTAACAATGGCCTCCAAGACCAAAACAGCAGAAACCAACAGATAACAAAATTTGAGAAAATAGGTATAGATGGCACAGGCATTTCAAAGACAAGCAATAGATTCTATAGTTGCAAACATACGTTCCATTAATGTTTAAGGTACAAGGACAAGGAGATCAAAGAAAGTTCTACTTGCAGAGATAAAAATGAATTACGAGATTTGGGCTTTAAATAGGAGTAAATTTTAGAGATCAATGAAAGTTTAAAATCCATAAAAAAATGATAAATCCCAGTCAGTCTCATGGACTCAATCCCTGAGGGTGCCCGGCCCAGTCCCACGGAAGTTTCCCACCGACCACCAAGGTAAATCGGGAAGCGCATACGGCGGCCAATCCAGATGCCCAACATCCTTTGATTGCGTGTTTAAAATCCATAAGCAATTAGGGTAGGTGGTTTGTTGTTGTTGATTTGAAAACCTTAGACAACAAGAGAGCAAATCAGGAAGAAAACATTTGGATGCAGATTCAAACAATATTTAAATCCGATAATGAAGAAATCCTATATTATATTTTTATCTCAACTAAAATATATCAATCCTAAGCTTGTTTGTTATAATTGGCAGTTGAAAATTTGTAGTTTAGACCATGATTTCATATACTGGCCGTACCATTTGATATGACAAAAAAATTTATTGACTTGATCAGGGATCTGAGAGGTAACATGCCCTACAACAATTTGTTCCCCTCTTGCTATTTTTATCTGGTTCAGCCTATATCAATCCACAAATCATCTACCCTCTTCCCTCCTCTCCAAATTCTCCTCCATTATCACCAAATTCCTTCAGCTCCTACATCTTTTTATCAACTTCAACCGTATCCCTTGCTGATCTTGCATGAGAACATGCTGTGTGACTGGATCAATGAAAACAGTGGAAACATAACCACTATGGATATGCATATGCAATTGAATTTCCATCTTGTTGGCAGCTATGTGAAGCTCTGAAACAATCTACTGTGTTACTAGAAGTTTGTCAGAGCAACAAGAAAATAATTAACTGCTTGATGAGCTGAGCAATGAGAGAAGTATCCTTGTGGAACCTCCTCCTACTACCAGTAAAATGGAGGTCGCATCCAATTGCAACAAAGCCTCCAAGGTGGTGTTGATGGGGTTTGAAGCTAATTGCTTCTCAGGCAAGCGAGCATACATACATCATCAAGTGCATACACAATTACACAAAGGTTAGAAGAGGGCAATAGGCAACATTATTCGAGTCATCATTATCAAAGGCATCGATTCAAGAGAGCTACTAAACTACACCAAATTTTCCATAGCTTATACAAAAAAGCAACCAAATTTTCCATAGCTTATACAAAAATACAGGACTCACTGTATTAACCTCATTATGAAAGACTTTGACATGCTAACTTATGATTGAGAAGAGTGTTTGGAGAAGTCGATCATCCATATTCCATAGACTATGTTATTACACTTGCCTGCTTTCCAAAAGGATGCCAAAAACCTAAAACAGATCTATTTGATTCTTGTCCCTACGGCATGACAAGGATGCAGTGTCGTGTGCATTTGAGGCCAATGATACAATAATGGATGAGTTAGTGCTGTGGAAGAATTCAGCAGAAAAAATGTCGAGATCATCTTGAATTGTGATATGATTTCCAATTGATCTTTGACAATTTTGATGCTGTTGGTGCCAAACAATACATCCCTAAATGAACAAGATTCACATTTGCATTTAATTATGCTTCATATTTCATATTTTCTAATATGAAAAATATGTTCTAAAATAAGAAAATACATCTCTTAGTTGCTGTTTATTTCTCGCTATATTTCACTAAGGCTTTCCAGAGCTGTATATGGACCACTAAATCATTTCAGACAAGGCAAAGGAAAGTAGTTGGTAGGCAGAACAGACAAGCCAAAGCAATGATTACATCAAAAATTTGGAATTTTTAAATAAATCTGTATTCATATCCAGCAGTTTACAAACTACAGTTTGAAAGTTTTGAAAATCATGATACCTCACCATACCCTTTGACAAGTATGTTATCTACTCCAAAATAGACACTGAAACAAATAAGTATCAAGAGAACTCAACACTGCTGTTTGATGACTTACACGTAAGACATGTGAAATGTCACTGGCTGTATTCCTATCCTTCACATGCCTTCCGAGAGACAAGTTCCGAAAAGCAGCATAGCCAATCAGAAATACTCCACCTTTCATTCTCCATTTTGAAAGCAAATCTAATCTTCTCTCCCTGACAAGTGCAACTGGATCTTACTATACGAGCAACAAAATCTCAAACAATATACAAGCTGCAACAGCATGTCTCTAATTTAAATGCTTTCTTGAAAGCAAATATGTTGTGATACAATCACTTTAGAAATTTCAAAGAAAAAGGATTTCAAATTCCACCAGCATAAAAGTTCAGTAAGAAAATACAGAACCAAGCTGATAATCACCTGTGTAGATTAAGATAAAAAAATTTAAATATTTGATAGGTCGTCAGGTTTATTATTATTAATTTTTTTTCTGCTAGAATAGGTCATTAGATTTATTATAAATTTTCTGTTGACAAGGCATTCTAACATACCTACATAAAGAGATATTATGTAACATTTGGATTCAAGAAAATCAATTATTTTCTCCACTTATAATTTAACATGGTACCAGGGCAGAAAGCAGAAAGGTTCTCAATACAAACAACGCAAAAATATTGAAGGAATCCTCCACTTCATCTGACTCCTTCAGCAAAACTACAACCAAGGAGACCCTTGCATACGTCACTTTACTTTACTTTCTTGAAGCGACATTTCTTCCCTCCCAAACACTACTGTCGGCTCTTGTTCTATGACCCAATCTGGTATTTTCTTTTTAGCGCTCAATTCTTATTCTATTGACTCCTGGATTGTTAATTCCGGAGCCTTCAATCATATGACAGGTGACCATAGTTTATTTAGCACTTATACTCCTTGTTCAAATCACACTATTGTTAAAATTGCTAATGGTTCCATTAACCTAGTTTATTTTGCACTTATCCCCCTTGTTCAAATCACACTACTGTTTAAATTGTTAATGGTTCCATTACTCCAGTTGTTGACAAATGGCAGAGGAACAGCTGACGCGGGCAGCCATGGGTCACGTGCGCAAGCACGGGCAGCGTCGACATCGACATCTAGCTTTTGGGACAAAGGCATAGAGGGAGGAGAGGCAAGGAGAAGGGAAAACATAGGGCATCGACTGCTCGTGAGCAACAATCGACGTCAGGGAACGGTGCCGCGAGCGCATGGCAACGTGGGTGAGGGGAGAGAAGGTAGCGGTTTTAATTAAAATTTAGTTTTAAATGATTAAAACCTAAGTTTACGTTCAATCAACTCCTAACTTAAAAAGATAAACAAGTCTTTCAAAACCCTAATCAAATTATCCAATTAAATATAATCAAAATTTGGCAATTCAACGGTTTTTTTTTCTTTTATCTATAAAAAAATAATTTTGAACCGTGGCGAACCATGAACCGGTGGTTCCGAACCGTAAACCGTAACCATCTTGGACGATTAAGGTCAAGGATCGATCTGCCAAGAACCGTCGAATCGACGATTTCAAACCATTGATTTCAAACCATGATCAGGTCTACTTCAGAAGATCATGAAACTCGAGTGTCTAATGTTGCATCTACATCTATATCTAGTGCTAAGGAAATAATGATATGACATCGTAGACTTGGTCATCCTAATTTTTCAAATTTGAAACATTTGCTTCAGTCTCTATTCAATAATAAATATCTTGCTTTCTTTGACAATGAAATTTATCATTTAGCCAAGCGCACACTACTATTTTTTTGCAAAGCCATATACATCATCCACCTCATTTTCCCTAATTCATAGTGATATTTGGGGTCCCTTATCATCACTTCCTCCTAGGACAAAAAATGGTTTCTAACCTTCAATGATGATCACACATGGGTTACTTGGATTTCCTTCTTCATAACTAGAGACGTCAATTTAGATTGCGTCCGTCGGATTGTCCTACCCCACCAAACAATTTAAGCGATTGATTTAAAATTCTAGAAAAGAGATGTGTTAGCATAGCGTATATTGAACTAATTAAGGATATGTATGAGAATGTAATGAAAACACTGAAGACTTCAGGTGAATTAACCAAAATGTTCCTCATAAAAATAAAGTTATATGAAAGATTAGCTCTAAGTCCCTATATTTTTACATTAATTATGAACGAACTCACTGGACACATCCAAGATATGATACCACAGTGCATGTTATTTGCAGATAGTATTATTTTGGTGGATGAGACACGTGAAGGAGTAAATGTTAAACTTGAATCTTGACGGAAAACGCTAGAAGAGAAAGATTTTAGGCTTACTATAGTAAAGATAAAATATATAAAATTTAAAATTAGTAATATTAGACATAACGAGACAATTGTTAAATATTTAGAATCATTTCTACAAAAAGATAGAGATATTAAGAGAAATGTCTTACATAAAATACAAACAAGATGATTGTAATGAAGGAGAGTGTCAAGTGTTATTTGTAATCGTAAAGCACCTCTAAGATTTAAAGGAAAGTTTTACAAAATGGTAATTAAATCTACTATATTATATGGAACTAAATGTTGACTGACTCAAGCACATGAAAAGAAGACGAAAATTGTAGAAATGAGGATATTAAGGTGGAGGTACGAATATACACAGATGGACAAGATAAAAAATAAAAATATTAGAGAAAAAGTCAGGATTGTACCTAGTGAGGAAAAACTCAGAGACACACATTTAAGATGGTACTGACATGTACATAGATGACCAATAGATACTCTAGTTAAGTGATGTGAACTATGCCAAATATGTACATCAAACGAGGAAGAGGAAGACCACAAAAAAGTCTTAGTTAACAACAATAAAACAAGATAAAATTTATTTAATATAGATAATGATATAAAAGGGGATAGAACTCAATGGCGTAAATGATTCATATAGTCGACCCCACCTAGTGGGATAAGACTTGCTTGTTGTTATTGGTAACAATTTAATCAACCCATTTAAAAACAGACATAAACGGGTCAGCCCACGCGAATTGTCATTCCAAGCAAGCCGGCATGTGGTGGGCTTGGATTGGCCCGTGGGTTGAGAAGAAAATAAAATTCCAAAATTCAAAACTAAAGTTAAAAATTCAATAGATTTATGGGTTGGCCCGCCTAATCCTAAATCCAAACTTAAAAATTTTCATCTTTTCTATATTTTTTTTTTTTTAGTGGGCTCATGGGCTAACCTGCCTACCCGCAACTCACCTTGAGTTGGATTGGGGTTTTTCAGTATGCCCTGCCAAATGATATTTTTTAACAGGTCAGCTAGCCCTGCCATGGGCCGACCCATCTAACAATTCTATTCCTAACAAATTTGATACAAGTAAAATCTTCAAAGATTTTCACAAAAATGATTCAAACTAAATTTCACACCCATATTCAAACTCTAATTGTCAATGGTAAAGAATACTTCAATACCACTCTAAGTGACTATCTATTGGAAAATAGGATTATCCACCAAAATTCATATGTTGATACCCCTCAACAAACTAGAGTGTCAGAAATGAAGAATCGTCATTTGTTGGAAGTAGCTCATGCTCTAATGTGCACCATGAATGCCCCTAAATACCTATGGGGATGTCATTCTCACCGTTGCTTATCTCAATAATCGCTTACCAAGTCGACCCCTCGACATTGAAACATCTTTATCCCTTCTTATAAAAAAAAACCATGTGTCTACATCCAATAATATTCCTTTAAAAACCTTTGATGTACAACTTTTATTCATGTTCATGACCACCACAGAAGTGAGCTTGATCCTCGGCCCATCAAAACAGTTTTTGTTGAATTTTCTCCAACTCAAAAGGGTTATCATTGTTATTGACCTCAAACCAGAAAAATGTATGTTTCTCCCAATGTCACCTTCGAAGACACTCCTTACTTCTTCCAAACTTCGCTTCAAGGGGGAATCCAAAAGAAGTTTATTGAGGCACTCCACCTCTTCCCACAGCTGATTCAATCCAAGTAGCCCACAAATACCTGAAACAAACCCTCCACAACATGTCCCAGTATTGGAAGCAAAGGGAGAATTAACACCACAACAAGAGTTAATAGTACTCAAGACAGAAAGAACCTCAGACAACTAAAGACAATGTGAATCCTAACCATAGTCAACAGAATGAACCGACAATCAATCCTCAATCACGTAATACTCTTAATCTCAATATACCACTAGCAGTTAGAAAGGGTGTGAGATCTTATGCTCAATATCCCATTTCTAACTTTGTCTCGAGCAAGGTGCAAATGGATATTCACGGTTAAGCATAATAAGGCAAATAATTTAATTGAAAGATACAAGGCTCGTCCTGTGGCTAAGGACTTCACTTAAACCTATGACATTGATTACACAGAAACCTTTGCTCCTATTGCCAAAATCAATATTGTTTGGATTCTTCAATCACAACCAAGCCAACCTTGACCGGCCACTACAACAGTTTGATATAAAATATGCAGTCCTGAATGGAAATCTATGAGTCAACCTTCGGGATTTGAAAACAAATTGGGAAGTTAAACTGTTTAAGATAATAAAAAATTTTGGGTATGTTCAGGGCAAGTAGATTATACACTCCTTGTTAAACATTCTAAGAAAGGAAGTATAAGTTGACGATATCGTAGTCATTGAGAATGACAAGGAAATTAAGGCGATTAAATTGATGATGGAAAAAGAATTTGAAGTTAAAGACCTTAGAACACTAAAGTACTTTAAGAAACTGCCTGATGCAAAAAGGGCATCTATGTCTCTTAAAGAAAATACACATTAGATCTTTTTAAAAAACCAGTATGTTGGGATGTAAGCCAAGTAATACACTAATTGAGCTAGGGAATAAAGAAAGAATTTTTTAGAGAGGACCAGTGGATAAAGAAAGATATAAATGTCTTGTTAGAAAACTTATTTATCTCTCATATACTCCCCAAACATTGCTTTTGTTGTAAGTTTAGCAAGTCAATGTATGCACTCACCTCACCAAGCCACAATTATCTTAATGCAATATATAGAATTCTAAGGTACTTGAAATGAATTCAAAAGAAAGGGTTATTTTTTGAAAAAAAATAATAATGATCGAAGAGTGGGCACAATCACTAATGCAAATTAGGCTGGATCCATGACTGATCAAAAGTCAACATCTGACTATCGTACAAGTATGGGGAAATTTGGTAACCTAGCACAGCAAAAAATAATCAGTTGTTGCAACAAGTAGTGTAGAAGCCGAGTGCAAAGCTATGGCCCATGGATTGTGTGAACTCATTTAGATAAGACAAGTAATGAAAGAATTGAAGATAGAGTTTGAAGGTCCTATGCAACTATTTCATGACCATAAATTAACTATCAGTGTAGTTCAAAATCGTGTTCACCATGATAGAACCAAATATGTTGAAGTTGATCGACACTTCAACAAAGAAAAGCTAGAGGAAGGAAGCTTCTGTGTTGAATATGTTCCTACTTCTCATCAATTAGCTAATTTACTCACAAAAGAACTATCAGAACAAACTCATGATTTTCTTATTGGCAAGTTTGGACTGATCAATATCTACAGTCAAGCTTAAAGGGAGTGTAGATTAGATTAAAAAAAAATCCTATATGATTTATTTAAATATTTGATAGGTTGTTAGGTTTATTAGTATTACTTTTTTCTATTAAAATAGGTCGTTAGATTTATTATAAATTTGTTGTTGACACATTCTAGCATACCTATATAAAGAGATATTATGTAACCTTCGGATTCAAGAAAAATAATTATTTTCTCCACTTATAATTTAACAACCTGTCTATATATGAAGATAAAACCAGTCCCTGATCACTCGGTCTGCATAGTGTCCGCCTTGGATGGTGATAATCATTTTCCTAAGCCATTCAAATTTTTTAACATGCGAGCACGGCATGCCAATTTTCCACAACTCGTTGAAAGTAAATGGACAGAGTACAATTAGCAGATCTATGGCACTGCTCAATTTTGTCTTGAGAGGATCTTGAAGCTTTTGAAGGCTGATTTGCGACAACTGAATGTAGAGCACTTTCAGCACATCATAGCAAGGATGGCTATTGCACGACAGAGCCTAATTGGGGTTCAAGAGGCTGGTCTGTCCCTTGGTGCGCTACTCGACAATTACAAAGAACTCCAACACACAACAGCTAGTTTGAATGTCACAGAACATAGCTTCTGTATGCAGCATGCAAAATTGGGATATTTAAGCAAGTGGATCATAATTCCGCCTATTTTCATGCGCTAGTAAAACAAAATAACAAAAGGAATGAGGTCATGGTTGTGGAGAAGGTAGATAGTAGTCTTACAGAGTCGTTTATTGAGGTTGTTCAGGCCTTCACCGGACATTTTCAAGACTTGTTAGGCACGCCCAACACAAGATCGGTTTTCCCTTATGCATGTTTGCAGTTTGGACGAATACTTGGGGCTGATTAGCAGGATCTGATGGTTCGCCTCCCAACATCTAGAGAAATCAAGGCGGCATTTTTTAACATAGGGGACCAACGTGCTCCAAGCTCGGATAGATATGGATCAAAATTTTTTAAGCAAGTTTGGGACACTGTTGGGAGGGATTTTACTACTACAGTCCTAGAATTTTTCAACAACAGCAAGCTACTTAAAATATGGAACCATACTTTGATATCTCTTGTCTCGAAGTCAGCACATGCAACCAAAGTGACGGACTATAGGCCAAGCTCCTATTGCTCGATTTTCTACAAGGTTAATTCTAATATCTTAGCGAGGAGAATGTCCGGTGTTATGGATCATCTCCATCACCAATCTTAGGCTGCATTTGTGGAAAGTCGCCTCATCACGAACAATATTCACTTGGCCCAGGAGCTTTTTCGAAGATACAATAGGAAGAGGATTTCTCTAAGGTCCATCATCAAGATTGATCTCCAAAAGGCTTTTGACTCAGTCTATTAGGATTTCCTACATGAGGCCCTTCTCGGATTACACTTCTAGGATAGATTTGTTACGTGGATTATGCAGTGTGTGAACTATAACCCATTGCTTGAATCAAGCAATATCTTGAACACCTAACTATAGCCCATTGCTTGAGTCATTGATCTGACGGGTCAACTCATGGCCAAAGCGCGCCTTATCTTATGTCTGTAAAGTCCAGCTCATCTCTACTGTGCTTCAGGGGGTAGTTTTTGGCTCTATGTGCTTCCGTTGTCCACCTATAAGAGGATGCTTCAAGTCTTCAAGCATTCCTACCATGGGACCCGAGTTTTGGTGAAGGGTCACCACTATGTATGATTGGCAAGGAATAATTGATTGTTTGAGAGGGTTCCAATAGATGTAGAGAGTATCTACTAGAGGGTACATGTGCGTGTGTTTCAGTCTTTGGGTGAGTAGACATCCAAGGCCTACATTGTACATTTTGACTCACATATACATTCATATATTTACCAGTCAAAAAAAAGGATAAACCCACTTTATTTCAAAGAAGAATTCCAAATAAGAAACTAGACTAATCTGCCTCTTTAATAGACAGATTGACTATTGTTTGGCTTCATAATATCTTCTACTTTTCCATTCTCAACAATACCAGATTCAATTTGATTACTCATATTTCCCATCATGAAAATTGAAGGGTCAACTCGGAAGACTAAAAAAGGCCCTAAAAATAAGAAATGTAATACTTGAAGTTAATATATATTCTATTTGCAAAGGTTATAGCTAAAACAGAAATCATCAACTATTCCAATAAAAAATCTCAAGATAAGCATAAATGACCAAGAACAACACTTTAATGGTGTAAATTGTAGTCAAACATGTGCAAAATGACAACAACAAAAAATCTCTATCTAAAAGGATCAAGTATATCCCGGAGCAAAGTTTATGTAATTTAGAAGAAAAATAAGAGCATAAAAGGATCAAGTATATCCCAGAGCAAATTTTATGTAATTTAGAAGAAAAATAAGAGCATAAAACCATCAAGCATGTTTTTTGACAAAAGTGTAGCTCATGACATAAATACACAGTTACTTAAGGTATAGGATGGAATGAATTGCAAACCTAGCAACATCTTCCAACATGAACACACGAAGAGGCTTTAACTCTGTTGGTTGCCACTTTGCAAATTCTCGGCGCCAGTTATGAAGCACATTAACAGGCGTAACTACAAGTGCTGTTCTTAAACCTAAATCAGCTTTTCTCAAAGCAATGTACAGGAATGCAATGACCTGGGAACCAAAATCACCAATTCAATTGAAATTAACATGACACAAGTGAGGAACCTTCAGAATGTGTGATCAAAACACATTTTTGATAGAGGCAAAGAAGAATTAACTCTTCTCGTGAAATCATTTTTGTAAATTAAACAAGCAGTTATAGCAAGACATGTCAAATGATCTGTTTGTTTTATACAAGTTATGAAAATATGTGACTGTCTACTTTAGTTATTAGCATTTATCCAACCTGACATATCACCAAATTCCTCCGCATATTCACTTTAGAGAGTATTTACATTGAGAGGTTCTTTTCATGAAAATAAAATTTTCCATATAGATGAGAATCACGAACTAGATACAACTAACTAGTAGTAAGAGCCTTGGTCATGTTGAATGAAACCCTGGGATCAAATCTCACCTCCATCACTCAGATGGAGTTTATACATTCCTTTTTCCTCCCAAAAAAAATATATAACAAGTTAGATTGTTGAAAACATCCTGGCAGGCATCTAAAGGATCAGCCAAATCGCTTTGTATTACAACTACAGAATACTTTGGTGGCCTTTACCATACAAACTTAAACTCTAATCAATTCAACTTGTCTAGATACAAAATCAATTGGTTGCATTTGAACATGTTATACCATCTCAGCCTATTTTCTCTACTTTTATTGTCTTGTGGAGTTTCATTTAATTGCTCATGGATGATAGCCTTCTCTAGTACCCCAATGCATCCATCTTCATGTCTCATCTCCTATGCATTACTTCTTTGGACGTGTCATTTTCTAATTGTCCAACACTCTGGTTCATAAATTATAGCCTGTGTTGTCATATCATACCCATAAAGAAATGCACATACAACTATCATATGAGTACAAAAGAAGTTCATTTCAATCATCTAAATATCTTTATCACTAAATTCTTCTTGTTGAATAAAAAATTGGAAAGATGTATCTTATTTATAGGAATGTTATGCACAACCATCTTATGATAATGTTTGATATAATTTATTCTTTCTAGTATAATTTCATTATTACTAATACCAATGCTTAACAATGATCAATCAATTTTATGAGGCCACTAAATGCAAGTTAACAAATTAGAGAAATTAGTTGGATCATCAGAGCTAAAGCACTAAAGAATTTCAAGTGTGATGTACAATAACCCGAAAGTAAACCACCAGTGACATGAATTAAAATATTATTTTTAATTTCATTTAGCCATTAAGGAATACAATTAAAACATTAACAAACTATCCTAGAAATGACAAATTCACAACACCCTTGATGCCAAATTCAACACCTAAATTGGATTAATTTCAAACAATAGAAATAATCAGTAACCAAAATATCATTATAGGATATTTAACCACAGGGAGTATACAAGTGTTGAAACCTCAGAATATAAATGCAATAACAAATGAGAGCACAAATGCATGGACTCCATACTGCCAACCACTGAACAGAAGCATAGTTTGAAGCATTTATGCATGTAACTCTAGAAACTGTCTAAGCTACAGATACTGCATGTTTTATTGCACTTTTAATCTGATTCCATTGGAATTCTCAATTGTTGTTTCTTATATCTTGGGTATTCATTGATTAAAGAAAATTTGACGACGACATGAAAAATGTGAGTAGGATAACTAGTTTCTCAGCTCAAATAACATTAGCATGATCACACTATTATGAAGTTTTTGACACTTGGAACCAAACATTTCAAGCTCAAAAGACATGCTCCAAAACAAGGATTAAAATACCGAGCTGTATCGCGCGATGCGGACGAAATTTTTTATTCCGCCGCGGTATCGGCACCGGCACAGCACCGGCACCACAGTTCCGGCATGAAAAGGCCGCCGGAGGCGTCGCCCGAGAACGGCGTTTTAATAAAAATACTGTTACCTTGGTTAGCAGAAAGCTTCACATTAAAGCATCAGGAAACTGATCATGAGTTCTTAAAAAAAGGATCAAACAGCTAATAATCAAAAAAAGAATAATATGAACAAGTTTTCATGGGAACGACAGTGCAAGCCAGCGGCAGAACCAGAGCACATGACTCTCCTTGCTGAATTTCCAACATAATCAATGATGTAAATTTTTATCAACAGAGAGAAAACAAACATGCTTTCAAAGTACAAATTTTAATATTGATTGGTTTCCAAAGAAACATAAAAAAATGATTAAATAAAAACCAAAACCAAGGAAATTTTGAGCAATGAAAGTCAAAAAGATCACACCTGAAAAGTTTTCCCCAGGCCCATTGTGTGGGCTAAAATACATCCTAGTCCTTTATCTCCAGATTTGACCTTTCTGACAGATTGTATAATGTTTTCCCACATAAATCGTATTCCTGCAATCTGCATTCATCATCAACCTGGTTACCATTCAGTATCTATTAAATATTATGATCTCTTTAAGCACTGAAATGGTTGGTGAAACACCAGTTCAACATTGGTTAATGTCAGTACAGTTTCAATATGTACGGAATGGTTCACTATATATATATATATATATTAACCACTAAGAGTTGGAATTAGAATAACACAATTGAAACTAGAACCAGTCTAGATACATGATATGAATATATCTAGGTTTGTTTGATTCTAGTGACACACATCTTTATTAACCTCAATGCTTGAAATGGTGCATTTTCCCTCTTGCTCCTCACTTTTAGTATTTTCTTCTCCCAACAGGTAGCAAACAAAATTGAAGGATCAGTGATGAGAAGAAACTTCCTATCTTGATCAGCTCTGGATGGAACTGGCGAAGGCATGCATTATCTTGAATGGTACCATTGAATCCATATCGGAAAGGGCAGCATAGTGTGATTTAATTGTGTTAGCACATTATAGGTATCGGCCAGCAACTAAAATTATACATTTCAGTTATGTCAATCAATAACAATCGACGCTTGCAATCATGGTCCACTAGCAATGAAAGACAGGTATGGATAAGGAAGGGAGTAAATTGGAGGAGAATGGAGAGCATTCAAGTTGTGCCTACAGCATCAACTCATGGTATAGTGTCAATGGTAACACGGTACTGTCTGTGCCACAGAAAGAGCAGCAAGTGTCTCATTCCATTCCAATCTTTCTCCCAGTCAACACTCTTTCTCTTTCAATGCCCAACAACACACTGTTTCCATAAATTAGTCCTACCCTGATAAGAAACCCTTTCCCTCTTCCCTTTTATCTCTTTATACAGCATGAAGCAAAGCTAAAGCAGTCTACTGGGGATGGGCATCAAATTCAGCGAATGTACCAGATTTTATACTTGTTCAAACTCGAAGCACATGAACCTGAGTGATTAAGTAATGGTCCACGACTAGCGACCAGTAGCTACCAATGTAACTTGCTATAATAAAATCATAGTCAGCCATATTAGTTCTGACTCCTAACTATTTAGCTTGGCTATGGAATCTTATCCCTCTAGTTAACTTTATGTAGAGTTATATCATTAGCAATATTCAAATATCTTGAATAGCTTCTAATGGTAGAACTAGAGTTTTTATTTTCTCTCTCTCTACCCCTTACACCTTCAATTCTAATTGAATTAACTTGTCTAACTATAGAATCTACTTTTAGTCATCCTTGAATCATCCAATCATCTTATTATATTTTTCTCATGTTATCATCTATCAGAGTGGCGCCTAATTGCTCTTGAATAGTAATATTTTTATTATTATTTTTAAACATGTAGGCATTCATGAGCAAGATTAGTATGAGGCTACTACTAAAACAAGCATAGATACCTCAATAAAGCACTAAGAAAAAATTAACTGTATTGATTTTTGCTTCCTGTGGTTACTTTGAATTCAGCGTTTTAGGATGTATATTTATAACTCCTAAGATTTACAATATTGTACCACTACTTTTGACAAGACTACATATATTGGTCCACAGCACAAGATACAAGTATCTAAAACCAAAATCCCTTATCGCAAGAAACTTGAATAAAGTGTGAAGCCTTCTACTTTGAAGAAAAAAAGAGCAACTTTGGATTCAATACAACAAGACCAATGAAACCAACCAAAATAAGTTACAACAACAATAACAAGTCAAGTGGATGTGTTAGTCCCAACAATTTAAGGTTAGCTACAAGGATCTTATTCTCCACTTCTTCTTGACACCACCTCTTGTCGGTTCAACTTGTTTAAATATTGGATTTATCATCCTTAAACATGTCATACCATCTTAATGTATTTTCGTCCATTTTATTTTCTACTAAAGCTAGAGTTAATTACTGCTTCAAAAAAATATTGTTTTAGTTTAATTTCTCAAATAACTCCACATCCATCGGCAATGACATAATAAAGCGGAAGCAAGGACTACGAAAAAACAACTAGCCAAGTTGACAATCATATTAGAATAGTAAAATACCAATAAGCAAAGAAACTGAGAGGATACCTGATGGGGCTTCAACTTTGCAGAAATGCTCTGTGGAATTCTCACAGGCTCCTCGTCAGTTTCTCTAGCAACATTAATAATAAAACCCTCAGTTGCATCAGCCATAATGCTTTCTGTTACACTTTCATTACTACTTCTAATAGTACTTAATTTACTGAAAGATGATGCCTGCATTGATTTCAAATGATCTTGCCTAGCCTGCAGAAATAAATAATAATTTAGCATATTTAAGACTTCTCAAGAAAAACATATTTAGATAATCAGAGACCTTCTCCATTGCAATTTTTCTCTTCGTTTCTTCTCCAAGTTCTGCATCATCCATAATTCTCCTAATCCTCTTTTTTCTTCTTTTATTGTGACTGAAAAAAAAGAGAAACAAGAAAAGATTACAAACGAAAGCATTCAATTTATAACATGAGAAAAAGGTAGATTTACAGAATAATTAAATGGATGAGGACAATTATTACCAAGAATGCTTATTTGTCAAGCACACTCAGCCAAAGTCCGGCCAAAATAGGGAATAGCTAGAAGAAATTTGGTCAGCTTAGTTGGCATACTCTTTAATTGCCTCAATGTTTATACAATCATGAATTTCTATGATGAATGAATTGAATTTGCAGGCTCATCATTTATACAATTAATCTTTGTTATACACCACAACAGTTTGATTAAGTGCTTTAAAGAATACAATTGATGCAAATAGTAAGTCCCATATAATCATGCCAGAAACCAAAAATATAAAGATGGTAATACTTACCGTAGTCTGACATCCATTTCACCATCTGGAAGCTCAAACTCACTTTCAGAGCTAGAAACTGAGAATCCTTTTATAGCTTTCTTAAATTCCAAGGTAAACGGTTCCAACAGCATTGGTAAACAGCAACAGCAATCCCAACCATTTGCTTTAACTTCCAATAATCGTGTTTCACCAAAATTCCTTGATATACACATAGCACAGAACAGAATCTTACAAGAATTACACCCTATGAGATCATCAGGCTTACCACACCATCTACAGAAATCATCATGGTCTGAATCCTGCAATGAAAAATGCATCAATCTTGGAATAACTAAAGCATTGAGATTTATAGAATAGAAACAGCAGGAAATGATCTTTCTCTGATTTGAAGGTGTTTTTAACATGCAATAAGTGCAATTATATCGTGAAGAAATTACACAGGTAGCTATATAATAATATGGATCCTCCACTAGGATAAAGTTGAACTGCAATGTTCAGTTTTATTTTTCTTTAATAACCAAACACCTTTAGAACAAACTAAATCAAATCGGAGTACCTTTGTTTGGTTAAATTTGGTTAAGTACTAGTCAAATCAATTAGCTATAGGCCTACGATTAGAATTTTGATAATTGACTTTATGATCTTTCCATTAAACTATAATTGTAAAACTATAAACTTCAATAGAAAATTTTGACAAGTTCTCTGAAAAAAACAATGTATGAGGGCCCTATAAGGCCTATTTGTGTGAAGAGAAAATTGTAATGCAGAACTAATAAAGGGATAGATCAATAAAACCTGTTGCTTACTTGGGAAGAAAATTAAGGAAACAGATGTATAGAGATAAAATTAGATCATTTTCTTTCACAAGAGTGGAAAGATTAAAATCATCTTCTCAGGTTTTTCCTCCTCCCTTTGTCACCCATCAATTTTTTTCCTTCATCCTTAATTTCCTCCTCTCCCTTTGCTTCTTCTGAGGCTGAGGTTCGCATGCATTTGCAATTCAAAGACATATTTAGACTACACTTTGTGCAAAAGTACGATGTTCAAAAGTGCATGTCTTTCTATCTTCATAAGAAAATTTTGTGTTCCAACCCCCCCCCCCCCCCTCCCCCTCAATCACCCACACACTATCTTTCACTAATCATCTCTCCCATGTTTTTTTATGTTCATCAGTGAACATAGCTTGTGTTTTGGCTAGCACATACAATCTTCATAATTGTAAAATATCAAAATAAATAAACAAAAAACTAGAAAGATTGCATGGGACCATTACTCAACCATGAATCATATACAGTACCTTTGTTTCCATTTTATCTTCTACCAGAAGCTTACAATTCCCACAAATAATTACTTCAATCCATGGATGTCCTTGCACTTCAGAAGCTTTAAGTACTTCAGAACAAGCTGTACAATGGAATGTCACGGGAACATTCGAACCGCTGGAATTATTAGCTGAAGTTGGTGAACAAAGAACATCAACATCTATCACATCAACTTCTCTAACTCTTTCAGATGAACTCAGATGCATCGACAAATCTTGCACCACAACCTTGTCTTTGACCACATTTATTACTTCATCGTCACTGTCTATGACAACTGTTCTACACCTTTTACTGTCATGTCCACCTGCGTCCTCACTTTCGAGTAACCTCTTCTTGACTATGCCATGCAGAATCAGCTTTTCATCCATAGAATTTTCAAGCTTCAAATCTTGAGCAGTATTTGTGGTATGGCCAGCAAATGGACGGGGTGAAATTTGATCAATGAAATCTGACTGAAACTCACCTGTGTTTGCAGTGCCATCAAATATCTCATTCTGAATGTGTTCCTGCAGAATTTATTGAACATGTGAAACTTTGCAAAGCATATATGGTCATAGCCAAACAAAGTAATGGAGTTTGTAGGAAACTCTTTTCAAACCTAACAGAAGAAATCTAAGAACACCAATTGAATGTGTATATAACAAGTTCACAGGTTATGGGGGAACACTTAGACTACAAAAGATTAGATCCATTTGGAAAGGGGCACAGTCTAATATTTTACTTTTCTTTTTCTCCTTTGTTTCAAACGAAGTTGAAGTTTCTTTGATACTTTCAAGTCATCTTCTTCTCCAACCTGCAAAAATTGGGGAAAATTGTTTCATTTCATGAAGAATAAACAAGACTACGAGCAATGAAAAATCTTAAAATGTATCATACAGTTATTACATGCCAGTTATGCCATACAATGTAAGGAGAACTGCTGCAAAGCTGAAGATAATCCACTTTCTTACTATATCATGATATCTGTAATCAAAGAACAAGTAAAACAAGCCTTCCTATGGCTGGCTTCCTGCTCAGTCTGGTACTGTCCTATAAGTGCAATACTTATGTCTCAGGAAAGGATGGGCACATATATATGACAACTCAAAGAGGGAAATCATACTGGAAGAAAATTGTGAGCATGAGTTCCCTTAGATCCAGTTAACCATATAGTGCTGCGCAATCAAGATTAGTGATCCAGTATAAAATCGTTTGGAAGGTGAAGTATTTTAATGGTCCATCTTCCCTAGGGGCAGGATCACCCTTCAATTTCTGTTTTTCTTCCATCATTGGCCTGGGACTTTGGGTGTCGTAAAAAAAAATAACAAAAACAAATTGCACAACTATGTAGGGCAACAAACAATAGCCATACAGAAAGAAAACATCATTATCCTTATTATAAGCCCATGTTTATCCCTATTATTAAGGGTCAGTTATATACACCTTACCTCTGTCCATTGAACTCTATGCAAGGAAGAGTATCTCACTATTAGTATTCATGTAGTCTCCCTCTATCACTTGCACCTTTCACTCTATGTGTTTCAACCATTTTAACTATAGAATATGAATTAAATTTGAATTTGTCTGTACCATCTTCAGTCATTATATCATCTATTGCTGCAGCAAAAGGTCATATGCTGACCCGGACACCCCACAGCCATCCGTAGAGAGGTAAATCAAGAAATCAAAACAGGCCCCCATGTGGGAGGGTATAGTCACACGACTTTGTTGGGATTCGACCCTTGCTTATGTCATTATACCATCTACTGAAATTGCACCTAGTTACTCTCAAAAATTAACTATTTTATTTTGTCCTTTTTAGTAAAGCTACATGTCCATCTTAGCTTTCCCATCTATGTTACCATAATTTTTTGCACACATTGCTTCTCTACAACTCAACACAATCCATAAGGTATGGTAAGTCATACCACACAGTTTATCAAATTTTCTTGTCATCCTAAAGGGTATACGACAACCACAAAAGCCTCCACAAATTGGGTTCTATTTGATCAACCATGCTTTCTCTAATTAACGAAATCTTTATCAATATCTACTTTCTGCTATATAATAGATCCATTATATATCAAATTTTATTTCTTGTTGATGTTTCCAAAAAACAAGAAATAAAAGAAATAAAAAAAGTCAAAGACAATGAAAACAGAAAACTTTTTCCAAAGCAAAAGGTGTTAGTTTTTCTCGACATTTCAAACTCCAAATTTAATATATTTACAAGCTCATCAGCTAGGGCAAAATGGTAGGATGCACCAAGGAAAGGTTTATCTTCAATGTAATATGTCGGTGAGTTTATCTAGTGCTAATAAAAGAGATAGGGAGTCCAAGTTAAGCCTTGATGTAAACTTCAAATTTAATCTAGTTAAGCTTTTTCTGTGTCAATAAAAATCAGGTACAAATCATCCTATTCTCTGTGCTTTTCCATTAGTTGTCTTATTAAATAAATAGAACTTGTAGTGTATCTTCTATATGCATGACCAAATTGATTCAAAAAAAATGTTTGCCAGATCTCTTATCCTCAATCTGTATAACACTTTACCAGAGTTCCAGTTCTAATTTATCAAGCTAATCCCTCTATAATTAGACTTAACATTGAGATAGAAAAAGCTTATTCCTCCATTACTAGGGCATACTTTAATTCTCAAAAGTTTATGGAATAACTTATTAAACAACTATACCTTGATCTCCTAAACCCTTCTAAAGTTCAACAAGAATTGTACATGAAATGAGCATTAACAATAAAAGATCCAAAGCACAAGCCTTTTGCAAAATGGTAAGATTGCACCATAGCAATCCAGATGACCAGGGTTCAAATCATGAAAAACTATTTGATTAAGAGGGTGAGTTGCTCTTGATGAACTAGGCAACCAGAGATTGAATCATGATTGGTGTAAAATATTTATTCATTCTCTTCTCCAAAAAAAAATGAATGGTAAAGAATTATAAAAAAAAATATGGATCAGTTGAAGCCTGGACTAAAATATGGTAAAAATTGGAAAAATACTTTAAAACAATGCCTCTAGTAGCACCATCTTCTGGCATCATTGAATTCTCTCTTAGCATCCTAAACGCCATCAAATCCTTTCTTGCAACCTCTTAGGCTCTCTTTGGTAATTTTATGTCCAAACACCTTTTTAAAAGCATGATAGAATCCAGATAGAGAAGGCATTAAGATAAGTACGAAGAAACATTGCCGAAGAAACAGAAAGAAAATGGAATGAGGAAAAGACCTCAAGCAAGACAAGAAGTCCAGCGTGAAAAGCCAAGAGAGAAACACACGCAAAAAAACAAAGAACGAGGGTCAATTTCCAATGAGAAGCAAATACCTACAAAAAAAAAGTAGGGAAAACATCTAGAGGAATCAAATAGGAATAGATTTCTGTGTTTAGGATTCCTTGGAAGAAAATAACAGGAATAGTTTAAATATATAAATTGTAGCCCAGTGCACGGAGCTCTCGCCAATGTGAGATCCCGAGGAAGACCACATTGGATCTATTGTACGCAGTTTTACCTTTCATTGCAAGAAGTTGTTTCCACAACTCGAACCCATGACCACAAGGCCACACGACATCAATTTTACCATTGCGCCAAGACTCCCTTTCAATAGTTTAAATCTATACGAATGCTAATTTTAAAAGATATAAAAAGAATTATTAATATAATCATTTTGAATAATAATTTTGATTTTGACTAGAAATTACCAACAGTATTGCTTCTGCCCAAATCTTACAAAAGCAATTTGTGAAGAAATTAGAGAAATGTTTTCTCAACCTCTTCCTTTCCTCCCACTATCTCTGCTAAAAGAAATGGAGGAAAAGAGCACCTATACAAACTTCTCCCCGGCATCTTTACTTCCACAGTTCCTATGTTATCTTAGTAGGAAACTGGACCTAAAGAAAGAATAAGCTTGTCTCACATAAGCATGCCAAGTTCTTCTATAAATGTTTAAAATTTTTTTACTAGTATTCATACAAGTCAAGACAGTTACATAACCTGCACCATGCATACCAACACGTGAAACAAATCCACACACAGCAGCCCAACTGGTCCAGCAACAGATGTAAAAAAATTGCATGTCTCAACTCCAAAAACAATGAGATAGAAATACAAAATTGAGTAAAATATGAATGAAGTAAGACAATGATGTCCTTTCCTTCATTAGCTTGTTATCAAGCAGTCGAGTATGAAGAGTGAATCCCAACAGATTGTTCCTTTCAAAATTAACTCACATTTCAACTCCAGATTGCAATACCAAAAATGGCATGCTTTTATTTTCCTGGCCAGTAGAGTCATCTAAGGTCTACCCCAATATTTCATCCCTTCATTACTCACATATTCGTGCTTTGGTTTCCATGTGTATCCATTCATTTGCCTTTAATTTCTTTCCTCTTCTTCTTCATGCATATTTAGGGATCCCAATATTCAATGAAATAATTACTTACGGGTTTTAGGGAAAGAAGATTTAGAACATAGATCATCTACCAGTCCACTTCTGAAACAATTGGAGGATGATACTGCCTTATATAAATTGGTTTATGTATGTTGAATTATGGGTCAATTATTTTGTTACACTTCCATTTAAAATATCAAAAAATGATTTTACATCACCAAACAAAAAAAATGTTGGATATTGGAAAGGTGATGACTCTTCAATACTAGTGTAAGTTTTTAGCATGCTTTAAAATCTCATATTGTGTCATGCAACACGGTCAAACATATCGTTCTGATAAATTATCAAAATTCGAAACTACTTGACATAAGTAATTTATCTTGTGTTGTTGTGCCAATAATTTAAACAAGATAAAAATTATTTAAATATAGATGAGGATATAGTAGGGAATCAAACTCAATGACGTAGGAGGATCCATATAGTGGATAAAGGCTGGGTCGTGGTTGTAGTGTGTCGTTGTGTCAATCATGTTGATGATTATTGTGTCATAAACATTCAACACCCTTTGATATGTTACAATCTACGTCAATATGAATTGAAATGATGTTTTTTTAAGCATTTATTCATTCAATACAATGTTAAAATTGTACGATTCTATATGGGAGTTAGGAATATAGATGTGTCCTTATTCTTCTTTTTTATCTCCTTCTTCTACATCTAATTCTCTACTGGCATCATATGTCTGAACAATATAGTTGCAGTCAAGACCGAAACTCTGCTATAGCTCGAGATTTTGAACCTTTGTTTTAAATGCATATCAGTTGCTGAATCAGTTACACAATAAAAATAACAATATTCAGAAAAGTTGAACTTTAACTGCACATGTTATTAAGCAACAAAAGAACTAGACAAGCTGGCATTATATGAGAAATACAATATATAGGAAAAATAGAAGTAAAGAATCATTGCAGGCAACACTAGATGACCAATAATATTTGACAGAATATAGAATGTAATTTAAAAAAAGTAACAGTCAACTCAAAAACCATAATACTTAAAGCTCAATGACTGAAATTCAAGCATACTACAAAAAATAAAAGATGTGGTAACTTATAACTCTGAAAATGGCACCACACCTTTCTGTAGTTTCTCTTTTGTTCCTCCGAAAAACCAATCTCCTTTTCATTTTGGATTGCTTCAGCGTATAATGGATTACCTTCAATTTCACCAATCTCCTCTACCTATGAAAGGCCAAAACAGAAATAGCTGATTGAGATACAAGCATTTTGGATGAAAAAAAGCAAAGCATGCTTCATGAGGAAGACAAATACAAATTGAACAACAACAACTAAGTCTTATCCCACTAGGTGGAGTCGGCTATATGGATCCTTCTACGCCATTAAGCTCTATCTCCTACTATATCATCATTTATATTTAAATTAATTATATCTTGTTTTATTGTTACTAACCAAGTCTTTCTTGGTTTTCCTCTTCCTCATTTGATGTGCACATTTGTCATAGTTTCACATCGCCAACTAGAACATCTATTGGTCGTCTATGTACATATTTGTACTATCTTAAACGTGTCTCCCTGAGTTTTCCCACAATAAGTGCAACCCTAACTTTCTCTCTAATATTTTCATTTCTTATCTTATCCATCCTTGTATATCCGCACATCTACCTTAACGTCCTCATCTTTGTAACTTTCGACGCTGATTCTGCTCATGTGCTCCTCTGCGCGAGTCATAGCTCAACATTTAGCTTCATATGAACGCCCATGGCAGAACATAGTCGGCCGCCGAAGAAAGCTTTCCCGTCGCGTGAGAAGAAGAAGGAAGCACAGCCGTTTGAACCGTCGTTTTATAAAACTTTCCTTCCTAAGTCTTAGAGGTACTTTACTGCATCGTGCTCACAAATGCAAATTGAGGAACCAAAGAAGGGGAAGTAGGGGAAAAAAAAAATGTCAAACAAGTTACAAAAAGGTGTAGAAATAGGAGATCATTCAGTAAGGGTTCTGTGACGACTTTCTGAAATTTAAAAAACTTCGGATTAAGATTTATTTATTTTTAGTCCGGGGCCACCGATCATATCACTGGTAATAGATTATCTCTAAAGATTCAGTCTCAATCAACTAATTGATTGCTCCCTTTAATTTATTATCTTCCAATTAGTCAGCTTACTCAGTCTCTTGATTGTGTCATCTCGTTTACAAAATCTTCTGTTTCCTTTGTAGATATGAGTCTCATGGCCTATATCGACTTCAACAATTTTCTAGTTTATGTAGTTGGGACATATATATACTCTATATATTAAGATGTAAATTCCGATGTTTTTTTTTCCATTTGAGTTACCTTTAAGAAGTACTTGGTTATAAAAAGAATTGTTTTCTATTTTTAAAGAACCTTACAGAGTGAACCTTCTTGGCATCTCATGGGGGAGCCTTGGCGCAACGGTAGTTTTGGGGTGACGTTGTACTTGCTACCATGCATGCTCTTCCTCCACTCTACAAGGTCAAATACCTCATCATATTCTTTATCCTAATCAGTCTCTTCACCCTTTACCACTTAAGGTCTTTGGTTCTATATGCTTTACTCATGCTCTCGATCCTGGCATTGAGGTTCAAGTGTGTCTTTCTTGGGTACTCACGGTCTCAGAAAGGGTACAAACAACCATCTCTGATTCTTTGATTCGGTTCCATTTTTTGGGCCTAACGGATCTCCGTCTGAGTTTTCTTCTTCTACGGCTATCTTTTATCCTCCGGAAGAGTCTCTGTCGCCTCCGAGGACATCTCCTCCATTGCAGGTTTATCAGCGTCGTCCTCGTCCTACTTTGCCGCCGAACACCACTGATATCCTTTCAAGTCTTTCACCTCGTCCTCTGGTCCCATCTCCTGAGACTGATATTCCCATTGCACTTCGGAAAAGGTATGCGTTCCACTCGTAATCCTTCTCCTCATTATGTTTCTTTGAGTTATCATCGTGTTTCTCCTTCCTATTTTGCTTGTCTTTCCTCCTTGTCGTCTGTTTCTCTCCCGAAGACTGCAGGTGAATGCTCGATGAAATGTGTGCCTTGCAGAGCAGTGAGACTTGGGATCTCGTTCCTCTACCATCAGGGAAGTCAGTTGTCGGTTGTCGATTGTAATCCAACAATTTGGCATGATTCGGAGTGAGGCTGACCATTCTGTTTTTTATCGACACTCTTCTACTGGTTGCATCTACTTAGTAGTTTATGTCGATGATATTGTTATCACAGGTAGTGATCATCTCGGGATTTCACCAAACTCGGACCCCGCATGGATCCTAATATCAAGCTTATGCCAAATCAGGGGGGAAGCTGAAAGATACAGGCGATTAGTAGGCAGATTAAGTTATCTTACTGTTACTCCAGTAAGTGTAGTAAGTCAGTTTCTCAACTCTCCATGCAAGGAACATTGGGATGCTGTGACTCGCATTATTCGATATATCAAAGGTGCTCCAGGAAAGGGTCTTTTGTATGAAGACAAAGGACATACTCGAGTCGTAGGATATTTGATGCAGATTGGGCAGGATCTCCCATTGATAGGAAATCTACTTCTGGTTTTTGCATATTTGTCGGAGATAACCTTATTTCTTGGAAAAGCAAAAAGCAAAATGTTGTGGCAAGATCCAGTGCGGAGGCAGAATATCGAGCTAAAAAGGAAGATCATCAATTTCTTCATGGTCTCAAAGTAATTTTCTCATATGATTTATATTTTTTTCTAGGTGAATTTTTCCTTTTGTTCTTTTTGTTTTCTGGCAGCATGGCATCTCCCTCAACTTTCTCAGAAGTGACTTCCAAATCAAAGTCCATTCTTGCAGTTTCACTCATTCCTGATTTTTCTCCACACCTTGTTACAAATCACAAACTGAATGGACCAAAACTTTCTGCAATGGTCCCAATCTGTGTTAATGTTCGTGTGTGGCAGAGGCAAGGATGGACATCTCATCGGTGAAACCGTTGCTCCAAAGACCACAGATCCAAAATTTCACTCATGGAAGGCTGATGATCATCTAGTTATGTCGTGGTTAATAAACTCTATGACCAATGAAGTTGGAGAGAATTTTTTACTTCATAAAACAGCCAAGGAGATATGGGATGTTGCCCGTGAGACTTATTCCAACACAGAGAATACCTCAGAATTATTTAAGATTGAGACACAGCTATACAATCTAAAGCAGGGAGACCCAAATGTGACGCAGTACTTTAACATGCTTACTCGCTGCTGGTCGCAATTGGATTTGTATGAGACACATCCGTGGAAGTGTGCTAATGATTCATCCATCTATCAGCAGATTGTTGAACAAAAACGGACTATAAAGTTTCTTCTTGGCTTGAATAGAGACTTAGATGAAGTCAAGGGGAGAGTTATAGGGATGAAACCTTTTCCCACCATTCAGGAAGTTTTTGTAGAGGTTCGAAGGGAGGAAAGCAGGAAGAAATTAATGTTGCCCGAAGCCACGATCACCCCTGCAATTTAAGGTCCATCCCTATTTACTCATAGCCCTTCACATAACATGTGAACAATAGGGATGGAAAATGTCGTCCATGGTGTGATTATTGCAAAAACCCTGGACACGTGAATGTAACTTGTTAGAAATTGCATGGAATACCTACTGATTAGAAGTCCTGGAATCGTGAGGACAGAGATTCCCGTGCCAATGCTGCCGCATCAACAGATAAAAAGCATTCCATTTACAAGGGAGCAAATTGAAGCACTACAAAAGATGCTTAGTCAGACTCCTGGGTCCAATCAAAAATTTGCTTCTCCGACTGAGCAACATACTAGCTTTTTTCCACATCAAGGTACTCCGTCTTCTATTTTTTATGTTCGAACTGATCAGCCAAGGATGTGGATTGTTGATTCAAGAGCCTCAAACCATATGATAGGAGATTCCAGCATTCTCACGAACTTTCAGCCTTGTTCTAGTCACTCAAGAGTAAAATTTGCAGATGGCACAATTTCTCCAGTTGTAGGAACAGGATTTATACATATTACAGCAGGCTTACATCTTTCATCTGTTCTTCTTGGTCCAAAGTTGAATTGCAATTTACTTTCTATCAGTCAGATCACTCAGGATCTCAACTGTTTTACTAAGTTTCATTCTAATTCTTGTGTGTTTCAAGCAATGAATTCAAGGAAGGTGATTGGCAGTGTTGATATGCATGGAGGACTTTATTTGCTAAACAAAAGAACCTCCCGGGTAGACAAGTTCATCAATCAAGTTGTGATTCAGAATCAAGTCCAAAGTCTGTCAAGTTTGCTTCTAATTTTGTGTCTGTTCCCAAGTCTAAGTCTGTCCCAGTAGAGAGTCAAGTCATGTTGTGGCACTATTGTCTTAGTCATCCAAACTTTGCTTATATTAAAAAATTGTTCCCTAATTTGTTCATCAATAAGGATTTCAATTATTATCAGTGTGTTATTTGCCAATTAGCAAAGCATACATGACATGAATACTCAAGTTTATCATACAAACCGTCACATCTATTTTCAATCATTCATAGTGATATTTGGGGGCCATCACGTGTGAAAAATATCAATGAGGCTCCGTGGTTTGTAACATTCATCGATGATCACACAAGAACCACATGGACATTTCTCATGAAAGAAAAATCTGAAACGGCCATAATTTTTCAATCCTTTCATACCATGATTTCAACCCAATTTACAAGTCAAATCCAGGTTCTCAAAACTGATAACACAAATGACTATTTCAACTCCATTCTCGGTCGTTACTTGTCAAAACATGGAATTGTTCATATAAGTTCGACACTATAACAAATCGGAGTGGCTAAACCGGATGCGAAGTCATGCCAATATGTTCACTATAATGTTCCTAAACACCAAACAACTTGTCATGTTCTCACCACAACACATCCTCAAATTCTTGCTTTCACCTCTGATCTTCCTCTTTGGATCTTTGGGTGCATCGCCTTCGTCCACATTCATCATAGTCATCGTACCAAACTCAATCCAAAATCACTCAAGTGTATCTTTTTAGGGTACTCTTCTCATCAAAAAAGTTATAAATGTTATTCTCCTATTACCAAGAAAATCTACAATTCCATGGATGTTACCTTCTTCGAGAGTCAATCCTACTTTCCCAAATCCGACATTCAAGGGGAGAATAGTTCCAAAGAATATCAGATTTGGGATCTACTTCAGGATACTCAATCGGTTTTTGTTCCATTCGATCAACCTTTAAATTCCAGTACTACACCTGATTCCAGTGTTATTCCTTTAGATTCCAATACTACTCCTGTCCTTGCACCTTTTCAAACCATCCCTGTCACTACAGAAGCCCAAAATTCGTTGCAACTTGATACCAATAATACTGAGCTTCGTGTCTACAGAAGGAGAACAACAACCAAGCAAATCGGAGAACTTTTGCAAACTCAGCACTCTCAAACACAAGAACCAAATCGCACTGTATTTGACACTCACGATGGTATGGATTCCTCTCCTCATCATACTCCTGCTTCTATAATTGATGATTCAAATTTTCCCATTACTCATAGGAAAGGGATCCGTAAATGCACTGAACATCCAATTCAAAGATATGTTGCATATGGAAAGTTGTCTCCATTTTACAAGGCATTTGTCACAAATCTGGACAGTGTTAAAGTGCCCCTATCTATTCAAGAGGCTCTCATAAGACCAGAATGGAGGAAAGTTGTAGAAGAAGAGGTTTGGGCCATAGAAAACAACAACACCTGGGTCTTGACAACATTACCATCTGGAAAAAATCTGGTTGGGTGTAAGTGGATTTTTACCGTCAAGTACAAAGCTGATGGCAGTATAGACAAGTTCAAGGCAAGACTTATGGATAAGGGGTTCACTCAATCCTACGGAATTGACTATCAAGAGACCTTCACACTAGTGGCCAAACTAAACACAGTTCGAGTGTTACTATCCTTAGCAATAAATCAAGATTGGCCATTATATCAACTTGATGTCAAGAACGCATTCTTGAATGGAGATCTCGAAGAGGAAGTCTACATGATTATACCTCCTGGACTAGAAAATAAGTCAAACCGAAACTTGGTGTGCAAATTAAAGAAGTCATTGTACGGCTTAAAACAGTCTCCTCGCGCATGGTTTGAAATATTTGCTAAGACTTTAACAATCAATGGGTATTCACAGTATCAGGCAAATCACACATTGTTTGTTAAAGGTGGATTAGGAGAAAAATGGCAATTCTTATAATCTATGTAGATGATGTCATCCTTATTGGAGATGATTCAAAGGAAAATCTTAGGCTGAAAAAATTGTTGGCAACCAAATTCGAAATCAAAGACCTCGGGACACTGAGATACTTTCTCGGAATGGAAGTGGCTCCATCAAAGGAGGGTATTGTTATATCACAAAGGAAGTATATACTGGACTTGTTGAATGAAACTGATTTTCTTGGTTGCAAACTTGTCGATACACCTATGGATTCTACAAAGAAACTGAATCGAAGTGAAGAAGGTACACCAGTTGACAAGGGTAGGTATCAAAGGCTGGTTGGAAAATTCATTCACCTATCACACACTCAACCCAACATTGCTTATTTGGTGAGTGTAGTCAGCCAACATATGAATACTCCAACTGAGGATCATTTAAATGCAGTGACCAGAATTTTGAGATACTTGAAGATGACTCCTGGTCGTGGATTACTCTTCAAAAAGAGTGAAAGTCATGTAATTGAGATTTACACAGATGCAAGTTGGGCAGGAGAATAAACTGATAGAAGGTCAACGACTAGTTACTGCTCCTATGTTTGGGGGAATCTTGTCGCTTGGAGAAGCAAGAAATAGGTTGTGGTTTCTCACAACAGTGCCAAATCGGAATATCGAGCTCTTGCTCCTGGTATATGTGAAGGAATGTGGTTACAAAGATTGCTAAGGGAACTCAATATTGAAGTTCAAGCCTGGTGAAAAACCTGGTGAAAATGTTTACTAACAACCACGTAGCCATTAGTATAGCTAAAAATCCAAAGCATCATGATAGGATGGAACATATTGAAATTGATCGTCATTTTATCTCTGAAAAGGTCGACATAGGAATCATTCAGCTTAGCTACATTCCTACAAGATAGCAGATTGCTGATGTCCTCACCAAGGCACTTCCAAGAGTCAGTTTCGATGAGTTGAATTCCAAGTTTGGTTTGTATAACATATACAACTCAGCTTGAGGGGGAGTGTAAAAATAGGAGATTTAGTTTCTGTATTTAAAAAAGATTAAGATTTATTTATTTTTGGTAGTACCAAATTTAGAAAATTATAATCAACTAATTGATTGTCTTCCTAATTTGTAGATATTCGATTTCCTAGTTTAGTAGATGTATACTCTATATATTAGGATGTAAATTTTTTCCTTGAGTAAGAAGAAAAAAAGAAGATCATCAATTTCTTCAAATGGCATAGCCAAGCAATATGAAAGAGCAGAGTGTATTTTAAAAGCATAACATACTAAGCACTCCTTGAATAATAAGGCTAGCAAACATCTATTGGTCATTGTCATCACAATATGTGCATGCTAAGTACTCCTTAAAGAAAGTACAACCCAGTGCACGGAGCTCCTACCAATATAAGATCCCAAGGAAGGATTTATTGTACGCAATCTTACCCTACTTTGTAAACGACTATTTTCGAGACTCAAACTCGTGACCTGCAGATCACGCGGCAACAACTTTATTGTTGCGCCAAAGCTCCCCTTCATACTAAGTACTCCTTGAATAAAGAAAAAAATAACAACAAGAAGTTGTTAATATCAATGTATCACCAACATCAATTACGCCCCAGCTATTTGGTGTTGATTACATGAACTTTATCCCTCCATTGAGATCTATGAGCTCTATGCAAGGGTATATCACAAGTCACATCACTTAGGGGTGAACCTAACCTTGTAATTAACAAGATCAAGATTTATGTTGTATAGCTTATTAATTTTAACATTGCTTATCTAGATTTAACCCCAACTCTCATTTTCATCCACGTTTTGAACCAACAATGACAAACATTTGTGAACCGGCATTAATGAACATCTATGTCCTAAAATGAATTAAAATGTCAACCCACAAAGCTGTTCTGGGAGATGTAAAAGGACTGCATCACAAATAGACAGAAATTGAGTTAACCTAGATAATGTCTTCCAAAGAGAAGAGAAATGGCATACTCAACCAAGCGCTGCTCCATCCATCAGATCAAGGAACTTAATGAGAAGCATGAAGATAATGAGGGTGATCTCAACAAAAGCTGATCCATCATGAAACGTGAGACCATGTGATATCACATGAAAGAATGTGAGGCACACTGACACAGTGCAAGCACTCAGAGAGAAGAAGATTGTTGATGTCTAGTGGAGGACATTGTGCCATTGCAGAGGATTGCAAGGAGAAGCATTGGTGTGAGGAAAGGTGGATGAATCGCAAGGAGAAGCATTGGTGTGAGGAAGGTGAATGAATCACAAGGAGAAGAGTTGACATGAAGGCAACAGTGCAGTGGGCGTGAGAGGTAACACAAACAAGCATGAGTGGTGCATGGACAACAAGTGAGATGGATGACACTTGCTGAAGGATCATCATAATTTGGATTACGAGGGTTGCGAACATACGAGAAGCCAAAGGTTCGCACAACTTACACTAAGAAGTCAAAGGCTTGCATGCAGAAAAGGCTCATGAAGATGGTTTTGAGGCTCTACAATAAGAGAGGCCCCAGGGTACATAGTGTGCGAAGGAACTCCTTGCCACAGAGGAGACACGCATGGGGCTTCAATGATGCATGCAGGATGCAGCAACTAGGGGAGAATGAGAGATAAGGGAGGGGACCAAGGACCTTCCTCTTAGAGGCATACCTCCTTTGAAAAACTGAACCTCTAGGAAGGGAACTTTGGTACCAAGTAAAATTTGAAAGAAGAAAATATATTACTACATTGTGAAAGGTAATTACATGCTTGTAGGGCTCATGATAAAATTCCAAAACTAAAATGCCAAAGTGGGACTAAACTCACAACACCAGTAAACCTATTAAGCTAATATCTCTAATAGTCATATTGGCAAGAAATGAAGAACCCCAAGACCTTGTAGAACTCATATAGGTCCTGCCCTTAATCGTGTCGCTGTTAGTGTCATTGCCGAGGAAACTCAAGACCTTGTAGGGCTCAACGTTGTCCCTAATCTTCAAAATTACTTTTGAGTAAATGAAAAAGATAAGACTAGAAAACTTTTTCTATCAACGTTCAACAATATATTGGTCCACCAGCCTAGCCAATATGCAGAAAATGAACTTACCAATAAGCTTACAACGAAAATCATTAAAGAACAGAAAAATGGAGTGTGAAATCTCATGTATAGTCATTTGTGTAGAACATGATACATATTTTACCCATTCCTCACTTCCTGTCAAGCTTCACTTTTCTCAAATTCTGAAACTACTATTTTATTTTCATAATGTACGTATTTCCAACCTCCAAAGAAATAGGAAATAATGCAAGAGAATTCTGACAGATTCAGAGGAAAACATATTTTGTATGAAAACATCGGATGATAAGAATGCACAAATCTGAAGAGTGAAAGGTTTAACACACAGGTGAGAATTTGTACCTCATTGACTCCAGGCAAATTAAGACCTAAATTTGCAGCTTGTTGAGGAGTACTAGCCAGGTAAACAGCTGCCCAATTATTGCTAAGTGAGTTAATGTCTGACCACTGATTAGAATGAATAATCTCATCAAATGTATGCCAATCTTGCTCAGAATATTCCCTGAAGTTGTCACTGTCCTCGACAGAAAGATTTTTGGCTAAATAACCACTAGAGCCTATCTCAAAGACGCGGCCATGTTTCCTAGTAGAGTAATACATAAGTTAATTTAGCAACTTGCAACATGAAGACACACGAAGAATTAAGTCTCACCTCCTTACAGGTTGACAGGATTGAAGATAATGTTCAGCGTCTCTAATTGATTGGTTAAGTTCAACAGGTGCCTGAGTACCGACCCAGTGAGCTCGTTTCCTCCAAGCTTCAGTTCTACAGCAATCTGGAACTTGACTCTCTATCCATTTGTAAAGACTTGGAAGCTCAATTCCTGCTCCATCAAGTTGTTCCTGTCACACGAACATATTCTAAAGAGCTAACCAGATGCATGACAAACATAAAGAGTGGTGAAATTGAAATCAGAGTTCCAACAATCACAATTCAGAAATCCTAAAACTGTCAAGACCTTTGAGGCATGAACTCCAAGAAAGATATGATTAACTGATATCAAGTTATCATCAAATCACTATGGAAACTTGATTTAAATTGCCATTAAAAAATAAAAGTAACAGAATTATCAACAATCTGATCAATGACAATTTTTATATTACCAAAGTGCAAAGTTCAAAATTACTTAGCTTCTAAAAAGGAAGTGGTTGCTGTTAAAGTCAATCCCGAATAGAAATAAAGAAGGAAAACCGCCACTACAATTAGAGTTATGAGAGATAATTAGAAATATTCGGTCTTTCCCAACCATAAACACAAGAAGACACAATTTTGATGGAAATAACAAGTAGACCATTAATGTTTTATGTTGTTTCCATGTGTGAACATGATTATTGATTAGAACACAAGATTGTTTTCATTACAGTTATTGATAGAATGTCTTGTGCAGGGGCATGTTTCCAATCCTCAGTCAGGTATGCCCACTAATAGCAGAGGGTTAGGATCAGCACCCATTATTGTTATGCTTCGAATCTATACCGGACCAATAGCATAAATTGGGCCAGTATGACAATTTACCAAGCTGAATGCCTGATACATTCAGAGAAATATTTAAAAAGATAATAGATCTGCTCAAAGGTAGGGGAACATAACAAATTGCTACATACCTGTCCTTTATTAGATCATTATACCAGTTAAAATTAAAGCCAAATTGGCCTAACTCTGATCAAATTATGGAATTTGAAACTCACTAAGGTTGGCATGTTTTCTATTGGAGGAATTATGAGTCATTGGGTTAATGGAGTAGCTATATGTGGTGGGTTTAGTCTCACATTGGATGTTTTAGATTTACTGTTTATGTTGGGCCTTATATATACCATGAAACAACTGTTCCTCAAGAGAAGAACAATCAATTTAATATAAATCTCCACACTTACCATGATATGTAGAACACTGTTGTAGCATAGGAGTTTTAAAAAGTAATCCCCTTCGAGGGAACTGCCAATTTCAAAATGATCAAGACAGCCTTTCTATCCAGTCATGTGTCTTTCCTACTTCTCATGCTCGCCCAACTCAGTGGCTTGTTGTTTGTCTGACTTTTGCTCACATCTTCCACCAAATTGTAACCCATATGGACGAACTACTTCATTCTGTAGAAGGGTGCTGTCTCCTTGCTTGTTGGAGAAAGGCCATAGAGAGCATTGTGAAACAAGTCATCCCTCCGCAAGAAGTTCAGCATCATCATCCTCCAATCTAGCGAAAGACATCTTGTTGCATGTGCTCATCTCCTTAGTTGGTTTGTGATTATTCTACCAACAGAAAATTGCACATCCTTCCACACTTTCTCAACTCAAATTCTAGCACAAAGTAATCAACGAGTCTTCTTCTAGCTTGATCCCAGATGTGTGACCACAACATGTTCTTCTTCGACAGATCTACAGTTGATGCAACATGGGGAAAAGAATCCAGAGCACCGGACTTCTCAACCAATAAATTACTAAATAGAAAATTTATTAATGCAAAAGATAAATTACAAAGGGAGAATTGGGGGTTTTTTAAAGGCTTTATCCCAAGTAAACTTAGAAAACAAAATAAAGTAAATGACATAAGAAATACTCACTTACCTAATACGACTTGATAACTTAGGAAACAAATTGTCTACACATATCGCAGATATAAGATACTATAAAAACAACCCTACTACCAAAACTCTTTCTCCGACTATTAATAATTCTAGAACCAAATTAACACCCATAATTAATTCCAAATTTGCATCGTTCTCCCCCACAAAGATTCTCACCCACCAAGAAGATTTCAACTCATACTCATTCGAGTGGGGGATTAAAGGTTCAATTAAGCTTTAAGTCGTCGAGAATAGGTGCATAGCAGTGCTTTGTGGTGCATCTGAAGTCAATAGCAAGTTGTTGAACTTCATCCTTTGTGATCCAAGCATCATTAATATCTAGAAGCCCTTTCAAAAGTTAGGTATCTTCAGTTACTTGTATGTGGAGCTATGATTGTTTGCATATCAACAATGCCTTTAATCTAAGGGGACAATCAATTGTAGAAGAAAGTGTAGGTACTGAAGCCACTAGAGCATGGCCTATAACTATATTGACAAACAATAAACGGCTCGAATGTCCCTCAATATAAGTAATATGTCCTATAAATTGAAAATTTTAGTAATGTATCAATTTCATGAGTATTGTTATCAATCTTTCCCTCACTATAGAAAGAATCAGAGAATCGAAATCAATGGATCATGCTTGAAGTTTCTAAAACGAATTTTTAAGGCAACATTCAGACAAATATGAATAAGAAGATACTCACCTTTCTGTGATGAGTATTGCCCTATGGTATTATAGTGATCTTGAACATTTTGTCAATACTTCTTGGCAACTCCTATAAACTTGACTTCAAAAGGTTGTGCTCACTCGGTTGAAGTCAGGTTAAACTAATCAAAGTAGTCTTCTATCTCAGTTACTCAATTGGGAATGCATTAGGGACACCAGAAAGTTAGGAGCTTCAATTTTGACCAGACAAATAACATCTCCCAACTCATACATAGGTCTAAAGTGGGCATCAGGCTAAGGGAGGAGATCCTCTTCAAAAGTAAAATATTGATCACAATGGATATTATCGTAGGTGAAGTTGGTGGAGTTAAATGAGATGATGGTTCCACTATTTCAGGACTCTTTTCTTTGGTCAATTTTCTAAGTATTTCCGTGGCATACTGTTTGAATTGTTCGAGATCTTTATTTGTAAGATCTTAAACTTGTCTTCCATGCTATCACATAATGAACTTGAATTAAGTTATTAATTAACATAAAGGATCATATAACAAGGAAACACAATAACCAAAACGATTAGGGCAGCATGCAAGGACAAAAGTAGATTTGTGAGAAAGCTAGGTCTATGTGCAAATTAACAAACCAAGTTAAACAAAGTAAATTTCAAGTGAGGAATGAATATTACCAAATTGATGTGAGCTTTTTCCCCAAAGAATTTGCAAAACATGGTCCTCAAAGAAACAGAGTCTCATTGTACAATCTTCAGACACTCCTTACCTCATTAGTGTAACAAATAAAGTTTTTTCCCCCTTTTTACATGGACTAAATAAATTGGATCCCTAATTGCAATCCAAACTCGATCTTCATGTGGACAAAGCACGTAAAGCCACAGTTCGCACTAGCCAATGGGAATCGGAGATCAAAAGGTCATGGCAACATCAAATAGCTATCCAGCATCACAACAGCAGACAGAGGATAAGGACAACACGTTTAGCGTAGGGAACCAAAAATGGTGCGAAATCAAGCGGAAATGGAGGTCACAGAGTCACAATGATCCATGTAAGCAGAGAATGTGATGCTTGGTTGGTGGCGTAAACTAATGTCGGGCATCCAGAAAAAGCAAACACTACAGACAACGTGAGAGCAAGAAGCAAAAGTAGGCAATTTTATAGGTCACATCATCAGATGTTAATGCTACGAGGGTGGTCAACAACGTAGATTGTGGAACATGAATGGCATTGGAGGATATTGTTGGGTGCCTATGACTGCAATGGTCAGCATCAATTGGTGATGAATGCAATGGTCACGAGCCAAGCAGCAAAGGTTGATGGTGAGGTTGCATTGTTGTATGTTGATGTAATAGGGAAAGCGATCAAACCAAGTAGATTGTGGTGCTTAATTGGAGTTGGGATGTTGTTGGGTGTCCTGTCATGGAGTCGACATCAGCTATGATTGCAATCGTGGGCATCAAGCAGTGATTGGTGCAGTGGTTACAAGGCGAGCAGTGATGGTTGATGGTGAGGTCACGTGGTGGGATGCAGCAGTAGCAATTAGCGAGTTTGTAGGGACATGGAGGAATAATCATAACAAGAGCTTCTCAAGAGCAAAGTTGAAGGAGGCGAGTCAAGGCTAGAAGGAGATGAGTAGAGGCTATAAAGAGATGAGTCAAGGCTACAAGGAGACAGATCAAGGCCACAAGGATGAGCACAAATTATATCAAAATTGAACCATTTGGCTTTAGCTCTAATACCACTTTACATATTGCACTTAGGTTTAAAACATGAAGTGTCAAGCACTTTGGTATAAATCCAATAAAATATTGACAGCACTTTGGCTAAGGCATGGATATTGCACTGATTAGAAAGAGAATAAACATGAAGTGATGAAGACTGACTTAGGGCTTGGATATTTCAATTCTGCAATGATTTGTTAAGGATTTATGATTTTAATTATAGAAAGATGGTTTTGTCCTTTATTATCAAATGGCAATTGAAGGATATTCTTTACAAAATGTAGCTTTAAGGGTTTTGCCAACCTAGTCAGATCGTCATTTTGACAAAAAAAAAAAACAATTAGTTAACCGGTTCAATTGCACATCTGATCCACTCATACAACTTCACGAACAAGGACCTAGGTCTCATCTTTTCCAATTTAATTGGTCGGTCCATTCCATAACTAAATGGGTAAGAAATGCCCACTTACCTAATACAACTCAAATAACTTAGGAAACAAATTTCGGCATATAAAATACTTCCAAAACAACCCTAATACCAAAAATTTCTCCTAAATTGAAGAGATTATCAGCTCTAGAACAAAATTAAAACCCATATTTCATTCCAAATTTGCACCACAGGTATTCTCTTCAGCAAAAACACAACACCACATGTATTCTCACTTCCAAATATAGTTGCACGACTCCATGCGTCTCAACGTGTCAATGAGTCCCTCACTACTTGTATCCTCTCGGCACACTAGAAAAAGATTAATATCCTTGGAAACAACAATGTTTCTACTAAAATCATAAGTGTCTATTAAAATCATCGATATCTTTTGAAACAAGAATGCCTCAAAAGACATTTGGTTGGTATGCTAATTCTGGAGGTAGATGGTCTTTCCCCCTATTGACTTACTGAGTAAATCCGAAACACAATTTATGCACACTCAAAAGCCGACCTCCAAAACCATCCCCATTGGAATTCGAACTCTAGTCCTCTTATTTGCCCTTTTACCATTGCACTACACCCATGGAGGCAATTGGTATATACATGCACATATTTATAATGTCCATGGAATATCCTTTTCCAATTATCGATAATTGTGAATAATCTCTCTTTTAAGCAAAAATGTGTTGGGACCTATTGACAAGATAGCAAATCTTAAAATAAATCAGGACTAAATTGGCACAATGAGCTTTAAAATGACATTCGACAAAGGCTAGAACAAAATAAAAAATTTAATAGGAAAACCACTCAGAAGAATTTAAGGGCAAATTTCAGTAAATCACTACACATCTAATATTAATCTCGATGACAATATTTGAGGTTTAAAGTCTCAGTCCCTGCACCTGAAACAAGCAGCACTCGCAAACATAAAAGTAAAACCATGTTGAGATGGAAGCAGTAGGCCAGATGTGGCAATTGCATAACTGAGTGGAGGAAAATGGCATGGATTAAAATCTCATTTTGAGTCAGTTGGCATGAGCAAAAATTCTCATCCCATCAGCCAACTAGCATGCAAAATTGCTCAAAACAACAAGAACATCACATCCAACACCGCAAAAGATTCTATTAAAGTTAGTGAAACTTCAGCGATGCAAGGTCAGCAACCTTCCACTATGTGTTGTGAGGTCAGCAAAGCTTCTATGGCTTGATCGAGGCGAGCTGCTTCAGAAGACCACAAATGACACAAGTTCTCTACGGTCAGTAAAACTTCCGCGACATGGTGAGAGGCCAGCAAAGATTGTGGGACGCGGTGACAGGTCGGCGAAGTTGATGTGGTGCTTCCACAATGTGGTGAGAAGTCAATGAAGCTTCCTCGACATGGTAAGAGGTCAGCAAGGCACTGCCAAGTGGGCAATCAAGGCAGGATGCTTGATTATGCCCCATAGAAGTATAGGTGATGCCTCGTGATGCATTTCATTTGTGCTAAGCCTAGAGAATTGGTACATAAACTCATGGGAGGTATTTCTTCCGTCTACGCGTCAGCAAGAAAGTTTTCATGATCGACACATGATTTGCTGTATGTGAAGTTTCCATGGTCAACGCCTACGTGTTTAACTTTGGAAGCTTGCTCTTTCCCTCTCCTCCACTGCTCTTTTCCCCTTCTTCTCCTCTTCTAATAGTCAGCACACCCACCAACAATGGCATACACCAACAACGGCATGCCTGGCACATCTTGTTTCATAGAAGGACTAGAATCTCCAATATGAAATGAGATTTTCAAACATTGAAAAATACGAAGGTTGAAAGTGCAATGAAATTTCAAACCTTGGAAAATGAACAAAGGTTTGAGTGCGCAATTCTAGCAACTTGGGTGTGTGGACCCTTATGAGTGAAATTCTAGGGTTTTAAAAGCAGCAGATGTGGAGGAACTTCAAAAAAATTCATAGCTATCCACCTCCCCTATTTCTTCTTAGTATTCCTCATTCTCCCTTGGTGTTGATCAGCACAATCTCATACTAACCACAGTATGAACAACATAGAAATGGTTTTAGTCCGGCCAGGCACCAAATGGAGACCTCAAACATTGAGGTGACTAATATTCTAGCAGGCAAAAGTCATCCTTAGGGAGCATGGATTAACAAAGAAGAGAGAAGAATAAATTATTCAATCTTTGGGAAGAAGATATTGTCAGTCAAAATAAACATCCTATATAAAGAAGATAAACTACTAATCAAGTATGATGAAGAGTTTACAGCACCTGCCTAAGCAGTGTAAAGTATAGGGAGAACTTACCAACAATATAGCACTTTGAGTCTCTAAATTGTCAAGAGTATCAGTCCACATTTCTACAAGTACTTTCATTTCCTTTGATACAGCCAATTCTAACTGAAAAGAAAGAGAAACATCATTAAGTGTAAAAAAAACAAGAGACTTAGTGCAATTCCAAACAAGATGCAAAAAGGAAAACTACCTCATCTCCATGGAGATTTTCAGCTAGCTCAGCTCTTACTTCACTTTCCACATTAGCTAGTGACTCGTGTTCAAGTGATTCTTGTGCTTCTGCAGCCTAAAAAAAGCATTGGTTGGTACTAAACCTGATAGGATGGAAAAGAACACAAGGAAAAGTAGGCAAACAATACATACCTTACTCTCAACTTCAAGAAACTCTGCAATAAGTTCTTCAATTTCAGCATCAGTTAAAGGTGCCTATAAAACATTTCCATCATCTGATTATTTGTTCAAGAAAAACAAAAAAAGAAAATCACATTCACAAACAATCTTAATATGAGAAATGAATAGATATGAACTAATCAGAGACAAAAAATAGTTTTTTTTAGTAATTCGAGCTTGTTGACAATTTCAAGGATGCAACATAAATAGGTAATTGGTCTTTCTAGACGACAAGAGGAACCAAAGGAACAGGATATATTGAAAAGGTCAATAAACAACATGGTAAGTATTATCTGGACCTATGAATATGAAAACTTTTAGTATAAGCATGTATCTGTTACATTGTGACGTCAAAGAGACATTTCATGATGAAAAGGGGAAAATTGCTTGGGCCAACACCTAACCAGCCAGTTTGTGATTGCATTGGCTCATACAATGTCCAGTGTTTGAAATTTTAATCTACTGCAGAACTCAAGGATCCATTAAACGAATACAATACTGGTATGATATTGTAGATCTCATACCTGGAACACAATAAAATTGATAAAAACAAATAAAAAGATAAATAAAACCATTTTTATACTGTAATGTATAGACATTATATTAATGTTCATTATAGACCACATAAAATTGGATTGACTGCCTACAAGTCCACGTTTGGACTAATCAATTACAGTTGACAAGGGATATACAGTAGGAAGTTTAAAAACATCTGTGTTGGTGTAATCATGCCCTCCTTAAATATGTAGTTTTGTTGTCTGAGAAAAGATTTAAGTTAGAGCTTATTGTGAATATCATATGATGTAATAAGTTTGTAACTGCAGATTACTCATAGATATTCCAAGTACAATAAAGAAAATCCAGGTAGATGCTTGGTAAATTGATGTATCGAGGGTGGCAAGTTGCTTGGCAAACAAGGAAGACTTGGAAGCAAAACTTTTTAGTACGAGAAGTCATAGAGGAGGATGGCATTTAACTTTGGGTAAAGTTAAGAGTTGAGTGCACTTGTATAAAAGGTTATTTGTGAAACTAGACTTAGGCACGGACTAGACCTTAGAAGTGGTCTAAGTTGAAAAGAGAATATAATGTTTGTGTTCGTCTCTGTTCGAAAAAAAAGTACATCCAACTAGTCAATCAACTAGTGCATGAGCAGTCGACTAATAGTGGATTCATCCAACTAAAAAATGCTTACTTTTTTACAAGGTTGATGATCTCAAAGCTTTTGCAAGTCTGGTCGACAACTGATGGCAGATTAAGTAGACTAAAAAAACACAATGAAATGGTTATCTTGCTACAATAATTTATGATCTAAAAGCTTCAAAACAATCAGTTGACTATAGCAAACTCAATCATTGGAGCTACTGTTGAAAGTGGCATGAACATGACGACGGTCAACTAGAAGTTTGATGCAGTCGATAATTGACTGATGGCAGACTCAATCAATTAGAGCTACCAGTAGAACTGGTATGAACACGATAATAATCAACTGGAAGCTTGAAGTAGTCAACTATATTCACACTAGGAAAACAAAATGAAGTTTGAATGAAGGTTGGTTGATGGCTTATAAATATGGGAAAGGAGCAACGAAAAGTCTAACGAAAAATGTTCATGGTCTTTCTTTTGTCTCAGCTATCTTGTGATTTCACTTGTTCTATTTTTGTCTTTCCTTTTTGTGTCAACTTTTCTTTTGTAAGAGGGGATTATAAGAGGTTTCTCCACCTCCAAAAGGTGTCGAGAAGGAGAAAATATAGTAGTTCTCGATGAGTGACTCGCCCAAAAGTAATAGGCTATGAAATAAAAGCTGGGGATTCCAATGCACATAAAGTTTTCCATCTCAATGTTCCTCGTTATCTTTATTTTGTATTTTGTACTTATTTTTGCCAAGACTAACAATAATTGTAGACAAACAAACATTCAGCTATTCACCCACCCCCTCTAGCCCCACCTTTCAGTCCAACAAATGGTACTGTAATCATTCATTGTGGGATTTATTTTGAGACAAATGAGTAGTTTTAATATATGTTCCAACTTGTTAGAGCCTAGGAACATGACTTCATTCCTCAATATAAATAACAATCAATCAGCTTAATCATAACTACTCCACAAGAATGCTTAGCTTATATGGATCAATCACTATCATATTTTCCTTTATATCAATCCATCTTGCAAGAAAATCCAGATTGGAATAACTGCATAGCCAAGTACCATCACAAGGCCAACTCATAATTAGAAAGTCATTACTAAGAATGAAAAGAGATTGTCAAAATTTAGCTGAGTAAAAAAGTTATTGAACCAACGTATCCCGACCAAATTGAACTGACAGAATGGTTATAACAAGATTAGACAAGAGTGTACAGAAAATAAGAGAGAAGACAGTAAAAGAAGAGTGAAAAGGTTTGAATTTTAAAATATTTATTGTTCTGAGATGACATAGTGCATACAGGAGAGAAACAAATTTATATGTGCATGTGGAAAAAGTCAAAGTGTAGTTTTGTTTCAAACCAGAATGTAAATGCAGAAAAAAGATATCAAAGATAAGATAAAACGAAACTAGTGATTGGTAGTAAGCAACATCACTCACCTCAGATTTTGGTTCGCAATCATTGTCAGAGGCTGATGTTAGCTCATTATCTGAGCCATCAAGAAGCATTTCAAAAGAGTCATTTTCATCATCCTCATCACTGTAGTCCTCGGCAGTCACATCTGCCTCTGGTTCAATATGCTCCTTTGACTCAATGCTATTATCATCTTTTTCATGTTTCACAGCATCAAGACCTCCCTTTCCTTTCTCTCCTTGATGAATATTGTCATCTTTTGCCTTTTCCTCGTGTTCATTGATTATGTCTTCTGGATCATTTTCTTCTATTGTTATTACTTCCACTTTCCTCAGTTCTTTTTCTTTTTTTATAAGGTCACCCATCTTTGTATTTTACTTTCACTTCAGTATGGCATTAATCATCCATTCCAGTAATTCATCCTTATTTACCTAAAAAAATTTGGACCATGCTACAAAATACAAAATGATAAATTAATAACTCCTAGACAAAGTTATGGATATTAGAACTGTAATCCTACCAACAGACCGTTTCCAATAATATACCATAAACCTAAATTTGAAAAAAAAAAAAAAAAAGATTAAGCTACAATTCATAAGTATATAGTTCTAACATATTGATGCAGTTTCACTATGCACAAATATAGACTTTGATTAAAGTAATATTAAGCTCAATTCAGCAGAAAATCATGCAGAATATAACATGAAAACAAGATATAAACAAAAATCAACTCAATTAGTGAGTTAACTCATATAAACTGCATCAAGAGAAACAGTGTAATATTCTCAATATCTGTACATTTAAGAATCAAATATTATATGTATGTAAACATTTAATAGATATTTTATATTATGTAAATTTTAGCATCGCCAAAGATGCACATAGCTTCCTCAAAATAAATTCTACTTTCAGTAAAATACATGCAACTTTGCCAATCATGCTAAATGTATTTGCTTCTGGTATTCTTATTGCACTTACTGAAGGGGAAATTGATAAAATAAAATGAAAAAGAATCAAGCAAATGGGAGGAACACTGTACAACATTGCTATATAAGATCAATCAAAAATTGTGATAAGGTTAGAGAGCGATAATTTGTGTCCATAACTTTTTAAACATTTAGGAATGCATGTATAGGCAAAAAAAAACAAAAATCCATGCAATCATTTCTATTTATTTCAATTTCATACCATTCTTCATACAATCACTTGCTCACTGGATAGAGGACTAAGACACATCTTATGTTATTACAAATACTCCTAAGATAGCTTATCAGTGATCAGCTTCCAATCTCAGACGTTAGTACCTATCAGAGATAATACCAGTGAGCCTACTTAAATGCAAAATAGACAAATCATGGATTCAATGATAGCGACGCTAATCTGATTAATCATGTTAAGTATTTATACAACAAAGTAGACAAGATTTCTAAAGATTGGTGATTAGCAAGTACTTCCAATTGTGCCGTAGATATTATTATTCTCAATGAATCCATTAAAGTCCAAAATGTTGAAAGAATAATAAACCAGACCAAAAAGGTTCTAATTTAAATTAGAGAGTATTTCAAAATTACTATCATTGGTAATGTATAAGTGAAGGCAACATAACAGAAATTTTGGGATACAATGGAATATAACAATCTAGATAATAAACTATTTGTACAAGATAATAAACCTTATCTAAATCAAGGATGGTTGTCCATTTCGCCTTACATCTTCATTTTATGTATTGAAAAGCTTTCCCAAAACTTAAAAAGAAAGTTGGAGAATGGCATGGCATTAAGCTTAGGAAATGTGGCTATATTATCTCGCATCTTTTTCACCGACGATCTTTTTGTCAGAGTCCCAAATGAGCATCATCATTAAGGTGCTCGGGTTATTTCCTGCAGCAACCGAGCAGAAGTTGGAAAAGAAGAAATCTGCAATCCTCTTCTCTAGGAATGCCTCACCTCCGGTCCAGTAAAGAATCGAAGGGGCTTCAGGTTTCAAAGCTACTGCTTGCATTGGTAAATATCTAGGGTTCAAACTGGTCGCTGGCAGGAAGGCTAATGAACACTTCTTGGAAGTTATTGAAAAAACCAAAGAGGAAACTCTCAGGTTGGATTGGGTGTACACTTTCAATGGCAAGTCACATCTAACACATCCAGTCCTTACTGCTATTCTGACGTATCACTTGCAGGTGTTCAAATTTCCTACATATGTATTTGATGAATTGGAGAAATTATGCAAATCCTTTATCTGGGGTCACTCATATGTAGGGGTGTCAAAAAAGGAACCCCTGACCCACCAACCCGACCCGAGTCGACCCGAAAAATATCAAGTCAGGGTTAGGGGTTTTAGGGTTCGAATCAAAACAAATTGGACCCGAAATGACCTGGAAAAAAATTTCAGGGGTTCGGGTTGGGTTCGGGTTGACTCAGATTGACCCAAATTAAGATTTTAGGGTATAGTTTAAATAATTAAACTCTTAAATTTAAATATTTAAACCCATGAAATATAATTATCATATAATTTAGACAACTTTGTTATTATGTGTTTAAATTAAAATATTATTATTATGTGTTTTGAATTTTTATTTAATTATTCTGTTCGGGTTATTCAAGTTGGTCAAGTTATTTGGGTTGGTCGGATTATCCGGGTTTGGGTTTATACAAGCTTTCTTATACTTATACAAGGCATATGATTCTCATGTGAGGCAAGTAATATGCCAAACATGGCCTTGTATTAAAGACGATTTTGCTTCAAGGTGAAGAATGGGCATCACTCCAACCTTTAGTAGGACAACTGGATGAATACACAGCAAAATTTGGATGGTTTTCATACTCCATTTGTAATGCCTTGCAGCATTGATCGGTGGCCAAAGCTTCTTCAAGTGGCTCTTCATGGAGATTCTAGATTTAATGTCAGTGTCTCTAGCTTGGCATTGCTGCAACTCACATCCTCCCAGCTTTCGGTACCTTGCACTGGAAACAATGAATATGAGTGCTTTCTCATAATGTTTAATACCAATATGCCCTATAATTTCTTGACTGATTTTCCCCATACTCCACGTTTGCCTATCGCCTATCTAGAAGATAATTGGTACACTCTAGGCCCCTCAAAAGTTTGTGCTTTTCTGTGGAAAGATGCTCCTGATGGATTGCTAACACGGATGCAAAAAGTCAAAAGCAACTTAACAGATAATAGTCTTTGTAGATGCAAGGACCATGATGAAGGCATCCTACATGTTCTTAGAAACAGCTCACTAGTAAGATCGATGAAGGTAAATTTCCAAAAGTAATGTGGAACCAATTTCTGTCATCGCGAATCACTGGAGCTGGCTGAGGTCTAACTAATGTCCGACAAAGATGTTTCCATGAAGGGTGTTATTTGGCACTGCCTACTGGAGGCTGTGGTAATGGAGGAACCACAACATTTTTTTTAGCACGGTTTAAACCCTCCTTTCAATCCAAACAAAGCTGTTCTTTGTGCTGCTGACAACTATCGCGACTTTCTCACAAGAGCTGCCTGAAAGGGAACTGACCTGTTGTTCTCCGCCAAGAGCGGGTGTCCTCACGTTTCCTCTCCTCCCTTCAGGACATTATAAGAGACGGCGAGGGCGATAGGTGAGCGGAACCAGGCACTCAATGCATCCGATGATGGTTCTGGAAGCCGAACCAGCGAAAGCCCAAATGGGCTTGTATCTTCCTCGGAATGTGGACCACAAACACCTAATCTTAGAAGCAATTCCCTACAAACCTACAAGAGTATTCTTGGCTATTCCAACCCGTACAAATAAAGTATCCTGGATATTGGGGAAATTCTCCAGAAGGAGAGGAGCGTATAAGCATCCCATTGTCCACGCTGCGCCGACTCCACTGCAGACTGGTTAGCGAAGGAAGCATCCTGCAACCAGGTTATTTGTTCGTCGCCACCTCATGGGTTTTTCTTCAACAAGACCAGTATCATCGATCGATGTTTGATTAGTTTGTTGAATTTAATAAATGGCCTACGAACCTCCTTCAAACCCAAAAAAAAAAAAAATTGTCTTGCACGAGAGGGAGAAAAAACAAGAGTAAGAGATAACAAGAAGCACCTTAGAGATTATCAAGAAATCCAGAGCTCTCGCATCCCGGGAACCACCTTCGTGTCGCTGCAGAAAATCAAAATGAATTTGATGTAGGAGGACGGAGGAATCGCAAGTTAATCCAACTTCCACCGTCGCGGCGCCCCAAATCGTGTTCCTCCGAGACAAATGGAGGACGATCGAGAGAATGTAGCGAATGCAAACCTTAACAGAGCGGAGACAGAGGCGGCTAGATCGGACTTCAGCACGGTCCCTGACGATCTGCAGCGGCCACACCGCCGACCGGCGAGCTAATTTCGCGCGAACTAGGGTTTATTTTGTCGTCGCCTTCTACTTTCTCTTTACTATTTTCTGGGTTATATAAAGGCTGCGATGCCGATACAGGAGTACCTTCGAACGGATGACGAACCCGCGTTGCTCCAATCGGAGTCACCCGTCGCACACGTGACAACAGATGACGATTCATCTCCGCATAAAAATATATATATATAATATTAATTATTTTTTTTCACCGTTTAAATTTGTATAGATAATATTAAAAGACATCAATGAAATATTAATTTGAAATTAATTACACCATTTGCAATTCAATATCATGTAGCAAAACCTCGTCCCCGGGGCAATGGTGCAACGGTAGGACTTCCGGATTGTAACTCAGGGACCCGCGAACCATCTCTGCTAGGAGGTAAATCGAGAATTTTCCTCCAGTTGATTACGACACAAAAGGATGCTGGACATCTGGATTGGCCGCCGTATGCGCTTCTTGATTTACCCTGGTAAGTTTGCTGCGTCGTAACCAACTCACCTATACCCCGGGGGCCCCATTTGCAATTCAATATCATGTAGCAAAACCTCAAAACGAACGAATTTTGACCACAAAATAATGGACGATAAAAAGAACTACAAATGTTGTTATAGTAGTTACTCCATTTAAGGAAGCATCAGTTTTACTTGTATCGGTGGTGGTGGTGGAGTCGATCGTCTTTAGCTCGATTGAGGTCATCCTAAGTGTAGCACCGACACCTCCAACATCATTGTTGATGATATCATCATCAGGAGCATTAGCATCCCTCGAAAGAGATGATTTATCAATCGGGATTAAAACATTAGACATTGAACTACTAACAACATTTGATGAAGGAGGAGTAGAATCGGCCAAAGCACATGCAATAATAATTAGGATCAAAATAGAGTAGAAAATAGAGAATTGAGGTCGTGCCATGATGAATTTATTTTCTGAAATCCATTGAAGAAGAGCCCTAGAATTATTTGTTTGAAAAGTTGATTCCAAGCAAAAGTAGGACTAATTCTATAATAATAGCTTGGGTTGGAATAATACCATCTACAGCTTTAATTTAAATAATAACGATGATAAAGAAACAGGGTTTAGTGAAAAATAAACTTTTTAGGGAACAATTTTGCTCAGTGATATTATCCAAAAAATTTTAGTCGTGTGTAATTATATATTTTTTATTTTAATTCATCATGAAAATAGATATTACTGTCTTTACACATTAAAGATCATACACTAGTAGATACATTAAAGCTCAAATATCTAAAATCTTAATCCATCACTTTAATTATACTTATCTAATATGACGATCGTAATACATAATTGTTGTATATATATACACACACGCAACAACATTGATACAATATTGTCAATCTAATATAATTGTGTTAAAATCTTCTCGAGTTTGAATTTGTAAATCTTAAAATGATAAGAAATCTTGTCAGACATTAATTTTAATTATCTGTTCAAGTTTATCAACAATAATCTTATTTAATCTAAGTTATGATCAATTTTTAAGTATTCAACATCACCTCCATATCAATAAAACGTTAGCAAATTGATTATAAATAAGGAATGTAATTACTTTGGCAGCTTAATATTTTTTACGATTTTGGAAGTTAAAAAAAAAAATTTTATGATTACCTTCCAATTTTTAAACTGAGTTAATAGAAATGTATCATAAAACCTTGACACAAAGTTAATTAATTTAACAAATTTTAATTTAAATACTTATAAATTAAAAAGATATTATTTATTTTAACTTTTTAAAAATAAAATTAATAAATTATATTTATTAATTTAATAAATTAGTTTATTAAAATAATTATTTTAATGGAATTTTAAATAATATATATAAATTTAAAAAATAAATTTAACGAATTATATTTATTAATTTAATAAAGTATTTTAATAACATTTTTATTAAAATATATAAAATTTATTTTTAAATTTTAAAAATAAAGTTAATGAATTATATTTATTAATTTAATGATATATTTTATTAAAATAATTATTTTAATACTTTTTTTATTAATATATATATTTATTTATTTTAAATTTAAAAAAATAAAATTAACGAATTGCATTTATTAATTTAACAAATTATTTTATTAAAATAATTATTTTAATACATTTTTATTTAAAAACATTTCTTTATTTATTTTAAATTTTAAAAAATAAAATTAATGAATTATTTATTAATATATATACATTTATTTTAAATTTTAAAAACATTAACAAATTATATGTTAGCAAGTGAGGTAAAAAATAATACTTACAAATGTTAGACAAGTGAAATATTTTCAATCATATTAGATTGTATTCTTGATATTAGTCACAAGAAGCAAATGTTCATTGTCATTCAATTTTTAGATGAATTAGAATGTTCCATAAAAGTAAATGAATATTGGGTGTATATTTTAGGACTTGAACTTTTTATGTATTTAAAAATAAAATTAGTCAATCTTGAGTTTGATATTGTTGCAAAAGGTGATAATATTCACCTTAAGCGCCTCTCCATTGCTCTCTTTGAGGTCGTGTAGAAGGGAGGTAAATCACAATACTGAGCGCCCTCTTAGGTGGGAGGAATTAATTTTCCAATCTTTAAATTTGATATTGATAACATTAGAGGCCAATGATATGATAAAATATCTAATATGAAAGGAAGACATAAAGGTATACCGATAAGATTACTTAAATTGAATTTCAGAATTTTTTATATTCCTTATAGTTGTTATAGTCTTAATTTAACTTTATGTGATAGGACTCAAGGGCGGAGCTAGCTTTTGAACAACCCAGGCTATAGTCGGGGGTCTGACAATGTTGGAGAAGGAAAAAACCTTGAATTTATGGACAAAAGTCAGAAAAAATTACAAAAATGAAGAAGGTATATTGGGTATTACATCGACGTAGTCTACAATCTGAAATCAGCTAGGGTAAATCACCCCGATTGGCTTCGCCATTGATATAACTAATTATTATCCTTAGACTATGCCATTTTTTGGAGTGATACTATTGATGCAATTGACTTATAGGATTTTAATATTTATTTGATAATATGTTTAAAAGAGTTTGATCAAGGTTGACTTAGTCAATAGAGAAATTTAGTCAGGTCAAGATTGATCGGATAACTAATAAAGGGAAAAGTCCAGTAAGGTTAAGGTTGATTGAATGACTAGCAAAAAAAAGTCCAAACAAATCAAGGAACATTTGAATCTTTTTTTTATATGTTTATTTACCTAGAGGTTGAGCACCTATAATGTCAGTTTTAATACTTCTATCCATGACATCGTTATACCATCAGATTGAGAGCATTATAGATCATCAAACGATGATCTATATTTTTATAGATGGAAGCACTCATACCCTTGGAACATGATTGAGTTAGTTATTACGGACAGACTTGTTGAAGTGGGTAATGGTCAAATCTCGACGAAGTCGAAGTAATATTTTTCCTGTAGTGGTCAACTACAGTTTACTGATTTATTTCCTCATAGATAATCGTGGAGCTGACCGTGTGAGACTGCTGAGATGACGAATTTCATCTATGGTTGAAATAAATTGAAGCACTCATAAATCAATCAAAAATTTAATTTTATTTAAAATTATTCAAGTCATTAATTTTTATAATTCATTATATGTATTTTTAAAAAAAGAGTATTTATTTTGTTTATAGAAAAGTTTATTTGAGCTTTTATTAGGATACAATTGAGGAGAATAATGCTTAATTTAATTATATTTAAAATTATTTAAAGTTATGCAAATTATTAATTTTATAATTTGTTAGAATTTTTTTTTTTTAAAAAAAGTTTATTAAAGTTTTTACTGAGACGATTGAAGTTATTGCAAAAGTTCTATATAAACAAGTCAATACTAATTTGGGCCAGGTCCTACTGATTCAGCCCAAATAGTATTTCTTGGGCTACAAGTCAGAAGAGAAATGCTGGCGTATTTGTTTCTTCCGCATCGAGCTTTTCTTGCTCATCGACGAACCCTAGAAACTTCCTCTTTGATTCACAATTTCTGGTTAGTTGTTTGCTGCTCACTCGATTCTTGGAATTCGTTAGACCAATTCTTTGTTTTCTTTTTGTTTGCAGACATTGGCCATGGAAGCTTCGACAATCGTGGATAATGGTGCTACTGAAAGGACCTTGTATGGATCTCGTAGTATCTTCCTATTTTTTTGTAGCTTTTTGATGATCATGATTGGTTCTTCAGTGATATGATCTCACTGTCAATTTCATCGAGATTCCGAGCGTCGATCTAGCGGTTTATTCTATCGAACTGTCGAAGAAGTTCTTATTTAGCTATTTTAGAATCTGGGGCAGCAATAATTAATGTGATGATTACTGAAATTTTAGCTGACACTATAATGGAATAATTCGTCCAGATTTTTATTGGTTTGATTTATAGATGCTGGTAGCTTATGTGGCTTGGGTACCATAGCAACAGATGATTGAATTTGAGTGTACATATGTCGTTGAAAGTACCTTACTCATGGACTTATGGGTGTTGGGATTAAGGTCGTTGATCTCTATAGCATCACTTGTTAGTAGAAATAACATGGATCATATCCAACAAAGCATTTAATTGAGATATCATGCACATCTAGAAAGCATGTGGCAGAGGAAATCTTTGGTCCCATGCATAGTTATTAAAGGCGATCGCCTGGCTGCACCTAGATGCAAAGTGTAGCCAGGCGAGCCTCTTGTGCCTGTGCACCTTAAGCATGCGTCTTGTGAGAGGAGGAAGAAATTGGTCTTGAGGAAACCGATGAAGATTCAGCTATACAAATTTGAAACATTTGGTAATGATGATAATGATATGATTGAGGAAGATGATGAAGATTTTGATGATTTAGATATTTGTTTTTTAAAAATTGAATTATGTGCATAACGTATTTATTTGCTAGTGAATTTTATATTTACATTATTGTTTAATGTTTTATGGACTATAGTTTTGTTAGTGAAATATTTTGGTAGAAATTTCCTATATATGTTTGAATTGTAAAAATTTATATCCAGAGTGCCTTACTGTAAGACGTGCACCTCACTTTGCGTGTAGCACCTATGCACTTTTGGACGTTTCACGTCTTAAATAACTATGCTCCTATGTTATCAAACATTGTGTGTACACCTGACAACAATTTGCTTCTAACAATAAGAAACAAGAGAACCAAGTCTAACATTAAAGCAAATAAGATGGCCTGAATTTCATTGTATCACTTGCTATTATCTCATATAGGCATATAGGATGACACTTCTCAGTCTTTGACTATGAAAGACTATTTAACTTTTATTAATATTTATTTATGATTCATCAGTATTCTGTGCTGCAGATAATATCTATATGATAATTGTGTTCAATCTATTCTTTTTAGTGTCTTTCCAACTTTCTATAATTTTGAATAATACTATCGAATTTGTTCATACCAACTAAATTATACAATATTAAACTTGTCAAATATTTTGACAGGTATCCGTATGTGACTGGAACATCAGTGATAGGAATGAAATATAAAGATGGTGTTATCTTTGCGGCTGATACTGGAGGTTGTTTTCTTTGAGATTTTATTTTATTTGTAGTGTTTTTCAGTTTTCACTATTATATCATAGTGGAAAACCTTACCAAGAAAGTAGTTGAAGAAGCCTCCTGATGATGATAAGAGAAGATGCTACTTTGATATGATGTAGATTGTTCTCTACGAAAATGCCTACACTGGATTTAATATATTCCTCAGTGATATGTCTTCTTTAATTCCATCTAAGCAAGACATAAATAGAAGTTGAACAAAATTATAACCAAACTAATGGTTGTGCATGTATTTATACATGTGTAAAATATGCAGACAAGGTCTCAGAAATGAAATTGGTTTAATTAATTTTTGATCTATTGGCCTTTAACTTTGTGATCCTTTTCTTCCCCTCCTCTTTGTCTTTGCTCAAAGGTGAGCGAACCCTAAGGATTGTAGTAACCACACTAAATGAGAGGATGGATGGAATTTATTACCAGAAATAACAGAGGAATCCATCTAAATGTTATGGAAAATTAGAAAACAGCTGATACACTAAACTCTTGGGAATCCTTGCAGATGCATATGATAATGAGACAACAGTGAAAGAGATTAAACTCAAATATGAACAAAAGAAATTTTGAGTTCTTGCAGTAGCAGTGTCAATAATGAATTAAAAATAAAAAAAAAAACAGAAAGAAGAATATGAAATAAGAAATATAGTTGATTGTTCTATTGCTTGACACAGATGGACTTTTGTTGATTGGAAATCTGCAGGTTCCTATGGATCTACTTTGAGATACAAGAGTGTGGATCGTATAAAGCCTATTGGGAAACACTCTCTTCTAGGTGCAAGTGGTGAAATCAGTGATTTCCAAGAGATCCTGCGCTATCTTGATGAGCTCATGTAAGAAATTTGCTTGCTTATTCAAGTATGGGTTGCTAAAAGTATAAACTTGAAATAGTCAGCAAGTCTTAGTCGGTGAATATCTGGTTGAATTTAAGTTGAGCTAACCTCATGTAGTGTTGAAATCTCATGTTTCTGTCTTTTGTCTTTTCATGTATTAACAAGAAGCATTATTTATTTCCCCTAGCTTGTATGACAACATGTGGGATGATGGGAACTCACTTGGTCCCAAGGAGATCCACAACTATCTAACTCGGGTTATGTACAATCGGCGCAATAAGTTTGACCCTCTTTTTAACTCACTTGTTGTTGGTGGAGTGAAGAATGGACAGAAGTATCTTGGGATGGTATGTAAATACCTTCTTATTGTTTTTGTTTGTGTTTGAATTAACTTAAGAATGCAATGCCCATATTATAGGTGGGTATGATTGGCACACATTTTGAGGACAATCATGTGGCCACTGGATTTGGAAATCATCTTGCAAGGCCATTACTTCGTGCTGAATGGCGTGAAGACCTGAGCTTTGAAGAAGCTGTTAAGCTGATAGAGAAGTGCCTGCTTGTGCTCTTATATCGTGATAGATCAGCAATTAACAAGTTTCAGGTATAATCTCCCAACTGGCCAAGATTGTCCTTTTGTCATTATTGATATGCAACACAAACACGGGGAAAATGAGTAATGTTTTTTGGAGTTTGGACGTGCAATAAGCGAGATTATGTTCAGCTTCCATTTATGAGTTCATACATATATTCTCCATGCACTTTAATGATGGTAAATAGACAAACGAAAGAGAAAAGGGTTATCTGACAAATAAATGGGTGGAGAAGGATGTGGACTTTAGCGAGATTAAAACAATTGATTTTCTTTACAACAAAAAAGGAGTGAAAGGAAAACACGACAACAAAAAAGGTTGGGTAATTTTTTGATAATACCCATGAACTTTGGATTGACTAGTTTTATTATATAGTGTGCAGGAATCCTCTCAAGAGCACATGTTTAAGTTGAATTACTAGAAGAAAAGACAAGTAATCCTATGATCCAATAAACTTGATTTATGGTCTTGAGTTTGCGTAGGGAATGGAACAAGAGTGAGACACATCTGAAAAGATGTCCTTCTTGTAGATTGAGGGAGATGAAGAAAGGCCAGATTTGCTAGTGAAAACAATACATCCAAACTTAACTAAATTTTTACCTAGTATCGATGGTTCTGAGTGTTTGCTTATGCATTGCTGGCTACTTTGGTTGCTTCAGAAGACGGTTGGCTTTCCACTATAGGCAGCATTGAGCCTCACTCTAGTTGATTAATGACTATAAACATATTCACTGATAGATTTTGCGATGGATGTGTTCATTGAAAAGATAGTTACATAATGTGTCAGGTCTAGATGAGATATGCTGCTTTCTATTGGGACCATTGTCGTGATGCACACAAGACATTCACCTTAGCATACTGATCGACAGCAATCTTCAAAAAATCTCAAATGAGTGTTGCATTGTCTAGCTCAAAGTTTTCCTTTGTATTCTCCCATGCAGCTACATCTGTGATGATTGTCGATCTTATTTAATAAGTGCGATAGTTCTCCACGTCAAACTTGAAAAGCATGGTTACTAAACTTCAATTACATTTGCAGGTTGCCAAGATAACAGAGGAAGGAGTGACCATCTCTCAGCCATATGCTCTGAAGACCAACTGGGGTTTCTCTGCCTTCCAAAACCCTAGCAAGGGAGCTGAGGGATCATGGTAATTAAGGTTTCGATGGGAAGGAGTGGTGTGATGATATCGTTCTAGTTTCTTGAGCAGAAATCGTGCACTAGTTAAACTGTATGTGGATGCATTGTGATGGCTTTAGTCGACTTGTTCCAATGATTTAATTTGTACCTCACCATGGAGTTCTATTTTCGAAATTCTAATTAGCCCTTCGTTCCGATTTATGTGTTGCCTGCCAATTTAATTTTTTGCTTGATGCTTCATTTGGAGGAAAAGTTACAGTGAAAAGTATAAACTTTCGAAACTTATTTATTTTTGAAATATGTTTTAAAAATAAGTTTTGTTTAATTTAGGGAGAACTATTGAGCAATGTGTTTTTTTGCCATCAAATCAGATGGAAATAAATTTTAAAGCATCTCTTCCCTTGAACGAACAAAAAAAATAAAATAAAATAAAATTCTTCCACAAATTTCTTCTCTCCTGGGAAATGAAATCTAAACTCTGCGAAAAACAATCGGAAGAAAGTCTAGGTTAAAAGTATACACAATAAAAGAACAGTTTGTATACGAAAATTTCATGAATACGGGTCGAAGAAGGATCTATTCAAAATTATGCAAGATCTATTCAAAGTTCGTGCAGGAACGAACTCATTGTATATATGAATAGCAATCTTAAATATGCTGATGAGTAAAAAAAAAAAAAATCATTTACAAACTTTAAAAGTTAAAAAATTTAAATAATTTTCAATCTGATATAAATTCAACTTAACCTAATCTTAACTAAAAATATATAGAAAAATGCTACAAACGATGAGCATACATAGAACTTCACAACCCCAAGCCAACCCAATTACCATACATAAAAAATTCATGTCACGTTACCCTTTTCGCTCGACACGAGATCCCTTCAAACGAAGCTTATAATTTTAAATATTTTTTTATAATTTAGATATCCAATCTTTTAAATCAATTAATTTTAAAAATAATCGACTTGATCTCAAAAAATAATTAAAAAATACAAACGATGCATCCTCTCCAACAACATTTGAAGATTATCTTTTCATAAAAAAATTAATTCATAATATATAGTAACTAGAAATAAATGTGGATATCTAATTAACCATATAAATGTTTTGTCATTGCACCGTAACCCGAGAGCTTGCATTTTAAATTGATTGTTGCAAAGATAACAATGTTCACCCTAAGTGCTCCTCCACTGCCTGCCCTAAGACCTCGTGAAAAGAAAGATAAATCATGATATTGAACGACCTCCTAGATGAAAAGAACTAATTCCTCAAGGACATGCATCATTGAGGATTCAAACCTCATTTCATTGTTACAAATCTACCACCTAAATACCAATTCGACTATACTCATGAAAATTTATATTTTAAATTGATCGTCTGCTATCCGAGTACCTTCCATGGAGATTTGTATTTTAAATTGATGATATAAATCCCAATCAGTCTCATGGACTCAATCTCTGGGGGTGGACACGTTTAAGGTGGTACAGAAAATTTCCCACCGACCACCAAATCGATCCTATGCCCGTGGAGAAAATTTTGTATTTGGGGATCGAAATTGATGATCTTGTATTTTAAATTGATGATCCATATAGAAGTGGATCAGCAAAATTAAGTACATGAAATACACTACCTATATACATACAATCTGTAGAACAAAGGTGCAGCCAGGATAAATAGTATAGTGCAAAAAATTCACTGAACCAGAAATACAAAGGGAAATTGTAAATTTCAAGTTGATTAGGCCAAATTACTATACAATATCTTCCACAGAAATTAAAAACATCCAAGGATAACATTTTCACTGGAACCAAACATCTACGCAGGATATGACGGGGATACAAATATATATATATATATATATATGCCAAAATAACAAACAAGAAAGAGCCTTGTCAAGATGAATTCGTACAAATTTTTAAAAAAATATTCATGCCTAGCATTGTTTTTGTGAAATTTGCTCCATATAGAACAAGCACTAAACTATGTGCACAGCTTAAACAATTTGCAATACTGAGTACCATAGGCGACCACACACAAAATCCATCACCGGCAATGGTTTTGTAAAATCTCTTGCCCAGTTGTACGAGGCATACTTTTTCTAGGGCTTCCTTAATTAAAACTTAAAGAAACTGAAACACTTTGCAATCTTAAAAAACAAGTTGAAGGGCAGTGCTAGAGATCTGAGAAGTTTGTAGCTCTGTTGTCTTATAAGAACAAGACAAAATCCTAGAGGTCTTTTTCTTAGACTGAGAACCTGCTTCTATAAATAACTGTTCCAAAGTGTATGAGAGATCCATGATTTCAAGAATGTTTTTAGTTAAACAAAAGCAAGAATCATAAAGTTGCATAAAGTAGATAAGGTTCTACCCAATGGAGGCAGAAACAGAGAGATCTCAAAATGGATGCCAGCAGACTAGAAACCAAATTATCAGATAAGTGAACAACTGACTAGAGAACTTGTACGATAATTTTCCTTCAAAATAGTTATAGAAAAAGCTAAGAAACTCCCAAACAACTAAGCAAATCTATGCATTGCTTCAACTTACACTTAACTGACTCAGCCTCCCAACAAAATGAATTACAATGTCCCAAACACTTATGGTAATTACATGGATCATTTACTATCATAAAAATCTGTACAAGTTGATACTATCTTTAGTCAAACTAAAAGCAATCTAAGTATTTTATGTCCTGAAAAGTCGTTTCCTAACTTCTGAGTTCTTATCACACAACCAATCTTTAAGCAGAGCAACTTTGCACGGTGTTAAGAGGTGTATGCAGTATTTTCAAAACTGGATTGGACAGTCCACAATTCAACCAGTAAATCCAGAACAGGAGGCCGATTCAGTTCAGCAATGGAAGAGTTGGCAAGGTATGTGCAGATGAATCATTCATATACAATCAATTTATGAATACAAGAAATGAACTATAAACATAATATAATTATTCAGATTCTCATGTAAGGTTTTCTAGTGTCACGACTAAGGTGACTTTCCTGACAACTTCAGAACTCAACCAATATGTAACATTCACATAAGATTACATCTACCTTATAATAGATGGTGATATGAAGCAAGATTTATGTTTAATAACGGTCATTAAGTAAAACATACAGATCCTATATAAACATTTTATATCGATGAACAAAAAAAATCTTGTTACAAAGTAGCATCATCTTTGGACTCCTTGCGTTTTTTTCATAAATAGAAAAACAAAATTTCATTAAATTTCTCACATTCTTACTACAGGACACAAGGAAATAGGAAAATGAATGATTAGAAGTAGGAAAAATAAATGGCAAAGTCATGGGGGTCTACCTCTGTCTACCACTGCTGATTGCTGTAGGAGGTAGTGTCTAGCTTTTAGTAGTGGAGTATCTAGATATGCCAATTAAAGATTAAATTAACCAATATAGAGTATGCATATGCGCTAATGTTTTAAAAAGCCATTTTAGGCGATAGGCATTCTACCCACTGTATAGCACCTAGATAGGAAGTGAAAGCTTAGGCAGTTGAAATAAAGATAATATTAAAATAAACTAGATTGATGTTAATATTAAAAAATGCCTACCACCATATATATCCAACAAAGCATATAAATTAATTAAAACAAGAGTATTATCACTAGTAAACAAGTGATAATTGACAGGCAAACTCCTAACTACAATAAAACAAACTCAATCCACATTGAATCATAGAATACATAACACATCAAAAACACACAAGAACATAACAATGCACATTAAATCAAATCAATTATAAGAAATCAACCACAACAAAAACAACCAAACCTTATCCCACTAGGTGGGGTCGGCTATATGGATCCTTCTACGCCATTGGGTTCCATCCCCTACAATATTATTATTTATATTTAAATAAATTTTATCTTGATTTACTGTTACTAACTAAGTTTTTTTTTTAAAAAAAATTTCCTCTTCCTCATTTGATTTACATATTTGTCATAATTTCACATCGCCTAACTAAAGCAGTTATTGATCGTCTAAGTACATGTCTGTACCATCTTAATCGTATCTCTTGGAGTTTTCCCTCAATAGGTGCAACTTCGACTTTCTTTCTAATTTTTTCATTTCTTATCTTATCCATCTTTGTATGTCTACACATTCACTTTAACATCCTTATCTCTACAACTCTCATCTTCTGCTCATGTGTTCAAGTCATAATCTAACATTCAGCTCCATATAACATAGCAAGTCTAATCGCCATTTTATAAAATTTTTCTTTAAATTTTAGAAGTACTTTACGATCACAAAGAACATCAACACTCTTTTCTATTTCAACCATCCCATTTGTATTATATGTAAGGCATCTCTCATTCCATCCATCCTTTTGTAAAAAAGATTCTAAATACTTATACTTAAAGCTCTCAATTACAGACAACTCGACATCTCTTATCTTAACAATTATCTCATAACGTCTTAGTATTATTAAACTCAAATTTCATATATTATATCTTTACTCTATCAAGTCTAAAACCTTTCACTTATAGTATTTCTCAATATGATTCGAGTTTAGCATTTACTCCTTCACGTGTTTCATCTACCAAAAAAATATTATCTGCAAACAACAAGCACTACGGTACCGTATCTTGGATGCGTCTAGTGAGTTTGTCTAGGATTAGTGTAAAAATATAGAGACTTAAAGTTGATCCTTGATGTAACCCTATTCTGAAGGGAAACACTTCGATTAATCTGCCTGAAGTCTTCACTCTTGCCATTACATCCTCATACATATCCTTAATTAATTCAATATACGTTATGCTAACACCTCTCTTTTCTAAAAATCTCCATATAATTTCTCTTGGGATTTTATCATAAACTTTTTCTAGATCGATGAATACCATAGGTAAGTCTTGCTTTTGTTCTCGATGCTTTTCAATTAGTTGCCTAAGAAGATATATAATTTCTATTGTCGACCTTCCAAACAAATTCAAAATGATTTTTGATCACTGTTGTCTCATTCCTTAGTCTTTTTTCTATTAATCTTTCTTAAAATTTCATAGTACAACTCATTCGTTTAATACCTTTATAGTTTACACAATTTTGTACATTTCTTTTATTCTTATATAAGAAAACTATAGTATTTACCCTCCAACGATCAAACATTTTATTTAGTTTTCAATATCAAGTTGAATAACTTTGTAAGTCGTTCAATACCTTGTTTCCTTAGGCACTTCCGTACCTCTATCAGAATATTATCTGGTCTAACTACTTTTCCATTTTGCATTCCATTTAAAGCTTATTCTATTTTTGAAGGTTGAATTCCACGATAAAATTTTAAATTTCTATACACATTTAACCTAGTTAAATTACCAAAGTTAAGTTATTACCTAAACCTAAACCTTCATTAAAAAATTGATAAAAATACCTCTTTCATCACTTTTTTATTTTCTCATCATTTACTAGTACCTTATTACATTCGTCTTTAATACATTTTATTTGGATAAGATGCCTGAACCACCTAGGAGACTAGGAGGGCCTCTTGAATTGCTTTTGAAAAATCCACCTAAAGGGAATCACTTATTCACTAGGTGAAGTGTTCCCCTAACAAGATTGACTAGGCAACCACCTAGATCGGTTTTTTGAGTCATGATTTGCACTGTCTCACACAATCTCTCATCCAAATACACACACAATACAGAAGCATGATTGCAGTGATATAGTGAATCCACTGAATGTGGCTGTATGGATTAATTCTATAACAATGCACTGAAAGTCTTCCTCCAATCATGTTCCTAGTCATAACATTAATACTTCTTTCACTTTAACATCTACTAAAGGATATTATGCATACCAAAGATCCCTTAGACTTAACATTTTGAGTAACACTATTGAACAATACCTCAATATCTGACTCGTACATAGATGCTATATACTTTTATCCATACTACATTAAGATCTAAATATTGACCTCACACTGTCAAAGATGTGAGCAAACATTTAATGTCAACTACAAATTAATCTAAAGCCTTAAAGTTTCAATGAATTTCTGAACATGAGGAAAACTGATCATAAGCATATTCTTATTTGATATATATATATTTTAAAAAAGTTTCATGCTGTAACTCATTAGAATAATTTCTAACAAAAAAAAACTGACTTTGAATGTGCACTTTCTTCTTACATGATATTATTCAAGCAAAATGAATAACCATAAATAATACTCTAAGGAAACAAGAGGAACTCTAGTATTAATATAGGAAACCAACTGCACGCAGATTACATCAATCTTCAAATAACATAAGCGTTGAATTATCGAAAACAGTATCATTGGAGATTATTATTGAATAAACCAGTAAAACATCAAATGCCTTTGATCCAGCAACAGAACGACGAGCAAGATGAGTTTTTTTTTCCCCCACCTATGGGATGTCCCAGGGCTTGGGTTCAGGGAGAACGACGACCATACCTTGCAGTTCGTGCTGGAGAACAACCTGACACGCAAGCCTTGCGTGCTTGTTAAACACACGTTTCCGGGATTCCGTGGTGCGGACGAAATGCTCATGGGTGAGGATGTAACGCTCATCGTAGGACAAGGGGGGCAGCTTGTCAAGCCACTCCTGGGCGATATGGACCTCGCACACACCAGAGCAGGCGTCGATTTCCTCAAGCCGATGGGACGCCGGGTCGATCAGGCCGCCATTGATCAGGGCGCGGAGGAGCGTATGCCCCGACAGTCCGATGATCGCGTGCTTGTTCCCATCGTGATCGATGGCGGAGAGCTTCACGATCCGGTCGGAAACCTTTTTGGATCCAGTAGCGGAGGGAGCGACGACGTCAACGAGCGCCGAATAGGCGGAGGTGCGGGGAAGAGGCTGTCGGAGGAGGGAGGGGCTGGCTCGGGCGAGGTGGATAGGCATCCGGCGAAGGGCCGCAAACGCCATTTCTAGGGCTTCCCAAACTCGTCTAGGGCTTCCCAAACTCGTCGAGGGAAATGAAGGAGGTTCGATCGGCCTCTCGTGGTGGGGTCACATGTATTTGATTCTTAACGGGTCGGATTATGCTGTTCGATCCTAAGGATTCGAAATCCAAAATAGCAGAGCGGGTGGCCTGACTCGTCCAAGCAACTTTTCTTCTGCAAAAGATGGAATCCGTCACCTCAGCCCCACACGATCGGTTAGCTGACCATCTAAAGGAGGTAAATCAAAAAATTATAGTTAATTTCCAAACAACTTTGATTTTGATTTAGAGATGAGTTAAGAAGGAGGAAAAGAAGAGAAGTGTAAGTTTCAGAATTGGTATAATTTTTTTATATTTTGATTTATATTTTATTTGGGAGGAGACGATAAAAGGGAAGGGAAGGATAAATAAGGGGAAAGGAGAATTTTGACTCTTGTGTTGGGATAAAATGAGTTAAGAAGGGAAATTAAAAAAGGAAAGGAAAGGATGAGCTTTACCTTTATATGATCATAAATCGTTAGAATTTTTTACACTCTGAATTGAGATGTAAGGAAGGAAAAGAGGAACTTAAAAATATTTTATTTCAATGTTATCTCTATTTTAAAATATTAAATTTTAAATTAACTCATTTATTTAGATATTTTATTTTTACATAGTGGCTCCTCACACAATGTACATGCGTTGTCACTACTAAGTGTCCAATCGCTCGCACTCCACAACATTAGCATCGACCTTGGCCGTAAATCTCTTTGAGGATAAGACTCAAGAGGACAACGATAGATAACCCTAATCTTCTTTTTTTCTCCAAGGAAAATGACTTATCCAAAGAGCATGTGTTATTTATTTTAGGATTTTTCATATTCCAACTTCTACATGCAATATTGACAGAATTTTATAGTTTTTTATCTATTCTCTACATGCGTTATCTTTTTTAAGAAATGAGGGTATTTTTATAACTTTATATATTTAATCTTCATTCCTCTTCCTTTTCTTTCAAATAAGGTAATACATGTTACGTTAATGAACCTTTCATTCCTTCTAAATAAGAGGAATATAAATATTTTACTTCCCCTCCCTTTCTCTCCGTTCTCCTCCATTCCTCTTCCGTTAATGAATCTTTTCTCACCCCATCCAAATAAAGCGGAAGGGGAAGGAGAACTCAAAAATAATTTATTTCAAATTTATCCTTATATTAAAATATTAATTCCTAGAATAATTCATTTAGTAGGTATCTCATTTTTGCACTGTCGTCGCTTCTCACATAACTGTTGGGTTGCAAGGGTGCAAACATAGTCTCACATCTAAAGTACATGAAAAAGATCATGGGGTTAAAAGGATGGAAAGTATCTCCATTGGTATGAGGCCTTTTGGGGAGAGCCCAAGAACAAAGCCATGAGGACTTAGGCCCAAAGTGGACAATATCATACCATTGTGGAGATATATATTTTGATTTCATCGGTACTAACAAGTGGTATCAGAGTGAGATCGCTCTTCACCGTCTCGCTCTTCACCGGACTAACCGCCGGATGAGCCATGATCCAGATTTAACAATGTGGTTTGAACCTTAAACAAAGAAAGTGGGTGCTCCCGTGTCTAAATCAAGAGGATTAGACACCAGGTGAGAAGTCCTAGTAGGTCGGGTGGACCGAGGGGTAAAAAGTTCTAGTTACGATTAGGTGGGAAGTCCTAGGAGGTCGGATGGACCGAGGGACAAAAAGTTTTAGTTGCGATGATGGGGAGGGGATTGTTGGGTTGCAAGGGTGCAAACATAGTCCCACATCTAAAGTACATGGAAAAGATCATGGGGTTAAAAGGATGAAAAATATCTCTATTGGTATGAGGCCTTTTGGGGAGAGCCCAAGAACAAAATTATAAGGGCTTAGGCCCAAAGTGGACAATATCATACCATTGTGGAGATATTTTGATTCCATCGGTACTAACAATAACGTGATCCGTCAGGGTCCAATCGCTCGCACTCTATGATGTTGACGTAGACCCTCGTCGCAAATCTCTCTGAGGATAAGATGACAAGGACATGTAATCTTAATCTCCTCCTCCTCCTCCCTCGTTATCTTAAGACTTAAAAAAAAAGATAAATCATTTACCTACTACTATTATAATTGTAAACAAGATCACTAGATTCATGTTAATAGAAAAGTTTTAGATCCTTTCCGGACCTCTTTATTATTTAATTCAATTCTAAACTATATTACCCATTCACTCATCCCAAACAAAAGACTCTTTGTCACTTTGGATAACATAGTGTTAGCAAATCGGGCCGCAAAAACCGCTTTTTTGCGTTGCGGAAAACCCCGATTCACTAGCCACCGGATCCGTGCGAAACATAAAATTTGTTTTCTTTAGATCTACTTAGATCTACATGTTTAGAGTTTTTACCCTTGGTGCGTGCCCTTCGCGTATCCCGCTCGCTCCTTTGGTTCGCCGGATCTCGAAGGAGTCAAGTGTACTCCTCTCTAATGGTATCCACACGAACAAGAGATGGAGGAGACCAAACCTTGAGTGTGCTAGCACTCTATAGAGTGTTCGGTCAGATGTGGAGAGGGAGAGGAGAAGGAGAAAGCCACACAAGAGCAAGGAAGAAGAACGAGTAAAACCAAAAAAGAGAATGAGAGAGGAAGCACTTCAACGTTGGAATGAAAACCAAAAGCACCTCATCCACTTTTTGGCCGTCCACTTCAAGACCATTAAAGCCAATTTAATCCCATTAAAACCTTATGAGTTACAAATCTTATTTGTAACCTCTCATGATGTGGCATCATCATTGGCCATCACATATGCCACATAATCTTGGTCAAGTCAAACATTGACCATGAGGTGGCATATGTCTCTTCATCTTCCCCATGATGTGGAGCATCATAATTGGCTATCATTTATGCCACCTCAACAAAAAGTCAATTGGTCAAGTCAAACATTGACCATGAGGTGGCATAAGTCAAGTCAAACTTGACTATGACATGACATAAAGTCAAGTCAACATTTATGATGACATGACACAAAGTCAAGTCAAACTTGACTCCCAAAATTCTCCTAATCAAGTCAAGTCAAAACTTGACTTCTAATCTCCCAAGGTTGATCAAATCAACTCAATTAGTCTAGTTAGGATTACACTTAATCCAATTTGATTCATCATATGAATCTAATCCTCTTGATTCATCACATGAACCTAATCTCCACCTAATTGCCCTTTGTGTGTGACCCTATAGGTTCTTGTAACGTTGGCAATGCTTCTAAACTCGATTTAGAAACATAAGTAGTGAGCGGTATCTAGCAACACATCACTACTACCCAAGTTACAAGAATGTTGAGATCCAACATCACCATTGTGACTACTAATTGTGACTCTTCACAATATGTGACAATGTCCTTCTATCCTTGATATCATGATTGATTAAACCGAGGCATAGACCGTGTCATCCTCTAATCAATCTATGTCTTGAACTCCAAGTAGACTCACTACAATCAAACGAGCTCAACATCACATGTTGACTCATTTGGGCATGGCCATGCACTTTAGTGGTCTAACTCTATCAAGAACTATGATATCACTCCCGTTATATGGGAGGGATAGATCCCATCTACATCACTCACATCCCTCCGCATAATTTGTTACATACCTAGTAATCGCCTTTATAGTCCACCCAGTTACGGGTGACGTTTGACGAAGCCAAAGTAAGTAATTCCTTATGTAGGGAACCATGGTGACTTCAGGTCCAAGGACTAATAGTCATACTAATAGCTATATGAGAAAGTATATGACACTCATATAACGATCCATGATACTTTCTCATGGCGGGTCATTCAGTATACATTTTCCAATGCATACCCATGTGTCAACTTGATATCTCATATCCATGACTTGTGAGATCAAGTCATCATGTTGACCTACATGCTAGTCTCGTCGTATTAACATTGTCCTTGAATGTTAATACTTGACTAGGAATCATTTAGAGTAGTGTTCTCTATATCATCTCACTATCGATTCAACTAATCCACTGATATAGATACAAACCAGCTACTCAAGGACATTACTATACTTAGTTATTTGGCACCAATACAAGTAAGTATAATAACCATAAAATGCCTTTATAAATAGAAATATGATACAATGAGTCCATACAACAATCATCATATGATCGGCTCTAGGGCTCTCACTAACACATAGTTGATATCAATGTTATTTATATTGATTAACTTTCAAAAATTTTCTTGTTTTTGAAATTTCTTATATCTTAGTGGAGGTAAAGGAATAACATCTGACTCAAGAATAATAAAAAATACATTAATCAGATTAGAGTATCTTAAAATTCCAGAAGGTAAATTAAATGATATATATTATGATTAGACTTTCCTTGCTTTTACAATTTCATAATACATTTTTTAAAGAAAATACTATCTTGTTGATGTTGGATTTATGTTGAAAAGCGGTCTTACACCATATCGAGAAGAACGTTATCATTTGAAAGAATATAGTCGCAAGTCACCACAAAATGCTCGAGAGTTATTTAATCTTCAGCATTCTTCCTTGCACAATGCAATTGAAAGAGCTTTTAGAGTCCTTAAGAAGAGATTTGTTATTATAGGAAGTTCAACGGAGGCAAATTATGAAGTTGAAACTCAAAAAGAAATTATTCTCTATTGTTGTATTTTACACAATTACTTGATCAATGTTGATCCAAATGAGGGATTGTTCGTTGAGGTTGATGCTGAACTTAATAATAAAAGTGAACATCTTGAAGAAAATCATAGTAATAAAGATGACAATGAAGATGCAAGAAGGAGAAAATTGCTTAGGGATTCCATAGCTACACCTATATGGTTAGATTATAATATGTGATATTTATATTTATTTATTTATCTTGTGATTTTGGACAAATTCTCTTGTAATTGGATGATTGTGAATGTTGACATTTTAATTTATTATGTTGTTTGAATTTTATGTCATATGACTGTTTATGTGATTATATGTTAGATTGTTACTATATTTTTTATCTTAAGGATGCCAAAAAAGGACTTGCAAAGTGAGTGAAGTGCAAGCAAGACGAATAATCAATGTTTCTAGAATAAAGTAATGGATGATTCACTTATTGATGCATATTTGAACCAACATAATATAGGTAACAAGGTTGGTGGAACCTTTACTACACATACATTTGAAAATATTATAAATGAATTTAAAACAAAATTTTTTGGCAAACTTATCGATAAAGACATATTTCAAAATTGCATGAAACATATTAAAAGAGGTTGGTTTTCATGTTATGATATATTCAAAAATGATATGAGTGGTTTTGTATGAGATTCCATCACAGAATTATTCAATGTTAAACCTGAAGTTTGACAACAACTAATTGATGTGTATATGCATTTGAAAACTATATTTATTTTTCTCTTATGATACTATCTATGAATGAATGTTTGATACAATTATATTATAATTTATAGATCAAACCAACAGTTACCGAATGGAAGAGCAAGTCTATTCGAAATTATGAAAAGTTAGTTCAATTATATGAGAAAGATAGAGCTATGAGACAACATGCCAACACTGTGTCAGAAATACGAAAGAGAAGAGTTAGCATGGAAGTGGAGAATAATGTTGGTGAAAATCATTTTGAAACCATTGATGAAGTTGAATTTATGATATCTCAATAAGCAATTCATTGGATAATTCAAATGCAGTTAATGAGGACGTTTAAATTCCAACTCCTAATTCTGAACCAACTAAATCTCAAATTAACTCTTTTATTGGTGCATCATCAAAGAAAAAGAGTGCAAAGAAAGGTAAAGTTGATGATGACGATATAAGCAATGTAATTGACTATGTAGCTCAAGTTATTATGAGTTCAACACATGAAATGGTTAAATCAAATGAATTTTCTATTCTTGAGAATGAAGTGTGGAGTTTGTTGACTCAATTAGGTGTTGAGCAACATATAGTTTCTATCAATGGCAGATATTATGGCCTATCAAATATGAAATTTACTTAGCATAATTGTGTTGTGTATATATTATTACATAGAGTAGATTATTTGTAATTAGTACATACTTACATTAGATTATCTGTAATTAATATGGTAGTTATATTTACTTTGTTACTAAAGATAAATTGTAAAGCAATTCTATTTAATGAGAAGGCTCCGGAAAAGAAAGGGAAACTTTTCTAGAATTTCAAAGTTGTTTGACATGGTATCAGAGTCGAAGGAAGACTGAAATTTCTTCTGCCCTTAAAGCTCTCTGATTTATTTTTTTTGGTTGATTTCCACTCAACAATTTTTTGTATTTTTTTCTCAATTGATTAACTTGTGATTGAGAGTTTGGATTAAGATTTCTATTTTTCGGATGGCTACGGAGACTTAATTTGCCTATCAAATTTATCGGAAAGAATTATGCTACATGGGAATTTCAGTTCTGGATATTTCTGAAAGGGAAGGAGCTTTGGGGTCACATTGATGGGTCTTTAATGACTCCTGAAAATGCTAAGGACCTTGGCCAATGGGAGACAAAGGATGCCCGAATTATCTCTTGGCTTCTCGGATCCATCAAAGCTCATAAGGTGAACAATTTATATTCTTTTAATACGGCTAAGGAGATGTGAAATTACCTGAAATGAATATACCATCAATATAATACTGCAAGACGATTCCAACTAGAGTTTGAGATTGGTAACTTTAGTCAAGGTGATCTTTCTATTGAGCAATATTATTTTAAATTTCTTAATCTTTGGGGCGAATATTCTAATATTATATATTCAAAAGTATCAAAGGAGGCCTTAGCTAGTATTCAGGCAATTCATGAAGTTAGTAAACGTGATCAATTTTTAATAAAATTGAGATCAGACTTTGATGTTGCTCGGGCTGGATTGCTAAATAGAAATCTAGTTCCTTCTTTGGATATGTCTTGGAGAATTATTGCGTGAAGAACAAAGATTGGCTACCCAACCTGTTCTAGGTGCATCACAAGAAAAATCTGCAGTTATTAATGTTGCTTATGCTGCTCAAGGGAGGAACCGTGGTAAGGATCAATTGCAGTGTTATAGTTATAAGGAGTTTGAGCATATTGCTCGCAACTGCGGTAGGAAATTCTGCAACTATTGTAAGCAACATGGGCACATTATCAAGGAGTGCCCTACACGTCCAGAAAATTGACGGATCCAAGCTTTTCAAGTTGCTGTTCCAAATCTTAATGTTATTGGTCCTACATCTACAGTCATTGGCATCAATCAATCTGTTCTTACGTTAGAGATGGTCCAACAGATGATTCTCACAGCCTTTTCTACTCTTACACTTCAGGGCAAAGGTATGAATACTTCTTCTTCGTGGATTGTTGACTCTGGGGCGTCCAATCATATGACTGGGTCACCTGATCTGTTGCATAATGTATGACAGTATAATGGCTCACAAAATATTCAGATTGCTAATGGCAGTAATCTTTCAATTACAGTCATTAGTGGTATAGGATCTTCTTGTAGTCATGTATTTATCTCTCTTGGGTTGTCTATAAATCTAATTTCTATTGGTCAGATGGTTGATAACCACTGTGATGTACATTTCTCTCGTGATGGTTGTATTGTACAGGATCAGGTATCGGATCAGGTGATCGTGAAGGGGCCTAAAATGGGAAGATTATTTCCATTGCAGTTTTCTGTTCATAGAAATTTGTCCTTCTTTTCTATTGTTACTACAAATAAGGTCGATGTTTGGCATAAACGATTGGGCCATCCGAATAATGAGATTTTATCTAATTTAATGAAGAATGACTTTCTTGGTGACAACATTCAGTTTTTTAAACATCAATTACCTCTTGCTTGCACTACTTCTAAACTTGGGAAAAGTAAAGTTTTACCTTTTCTTACTTATGGTGGTCGTGCTAAGACATGCTTTGAGATAATACATAGTGATGTTTGAGGCATTACTCCAGTTACTTCCCATGCACAGTATAGATATTTTGTGACGTTTATTGATGACTATAGTCGATTCACGTGGATATATTTTCTACGTAGAAAACCTGATATGTTCACTGTTTTTCAAAAATTTCTGGCTTTTATTGAGACACAATTCTCTACATGCATTAAGATTTTACGATCTGATAATGGTGGTGAGTATCTATCACATGAATTTCAAGTCCTTTTGCAAAACAAAGGTATTTTATCACAACGGTCATGTCCTTATACTCCCCAGCAAAATGGGGTGGCTAAATGAAAACATCATCACTTGTTGGATATGGTACGCACACTACTCCTAGAGTCCTCAGTTCCGCCTATATTTTGGGTGGAAGCCTTGTCTACTGCTGTGTATTTGATTAATCGGTTGCCTTCTCAACAACTGAATTTTGATTCTTCTTACTATCGTCTTTTTGGTATGCATCTTGATTATCACATGTTCCACACATTTGGGTGTGTTTGTTTTGTCCACTTGCCTTCTCATGAGCGTCACAAGCTTACAGCTCAATCAGTACGGTGTGCTTTTATGAGTTACAACAATGCTAAAAAATGTTTTCTATGTTATGATGCGATTGCTAATCATTTGCGTATTTCCCGAAATGTGATTTTCTTTGAGCATGAGTATTATTTTCTGCAACATGTTTCTCCTTCTAGAAGTATTCTTCTTCCTCATTTTGAGGATATCTTACCATCAACTGATCATTTTATACCTGGTGTTCTTTAGAAATCCTCTCGCACTCGTCATCCTCCTGATAAATATAGTTTTTCTGCCACTTTAGCTGATACTACAGTTCCTTACCTCTTATTCGCATGCGACTAAGCAGGCATGTTGGGTTAATTAAAGCTATGCAGGAAGAACTTCAGGCTCTTCAAGAGAATCACACTTGGGATATTGTTCCTTGCCCAAATGGTACTAAGTCCATTGGTTGTAAATGGGTATATTCTATTAAGCTACGATCTAATGACTCAATTTATAGATATAAAGCAAGGCTGGTGGCCCTTGGTAGTCGCCAGGAGTATGGAGTGGATTATGAGGAGACATTTGCTCCTGTAGCTAAGATGACAACAGTGCGTCTCATCCTAGCTATTGCTGCTTCCAAGGGATGGTCATTACGATAAATGGATGTGAAAAATACCTTTTTGCATGGAGATCTTAAGGAAGAAATTTATATGACTCTACCATTAGGGTTATTTTCTACACTCTCTTCTGATGTTTGCAAACTAAAACGTTCACTGTATGGTTTGAAGCAGGCTCCACGTGCTTGGTTTGACAAGTTCCGCTCTACGCTTATTAGCTTCTCTTTTGTCCAAAGTCAGTATGATTCTTCTTTATTCCTGTGCAAAACTGCGAAAGGAATCGTCTTGCTCCTGGTATATGTTGATGATATTGTTATTACGGGGTCTGACTCTGTCTTAATTTCTCAGCTTCAAGAGCATCTTCAGGGGTCTTTGTATATGAAGACTTGGGATCTTTACACTATTTTTTGGGGCTTGAGGTGCACTCTACTCCAGTTGAAATTTTCTTACACCAGCATAAATATCTCTAGGAGATAGTGGCTTTGGTTGGTCTGCAGGATGGTCGTTCTATTGATCATCTTTTAGAGGTGAACGTTAAATATCGCCGTGATGAGGGTGATTTTCTCCCAGATCCCTCTTTATGTAGACAACTAGTGGGGAGTTTGAACTATGTGACTATTACCCGGCCTGATATTTTCTGTTCAACAGGTTAGTCAATTTCTACAAGCACCTACACATCTTCACTTGGCTGCAGTTCAACGCATTGTTCGCTATTTGCATGACACTTCTTCCCGAGGACTTTTCTTCTCTGTGGGCTCTCCTATTCGTTTGGTTGCATATAGTGATGCTGATTAGGCTAGTTGTTCTGATACTTGACACTCAGTTACAGGTTGGTGCATGTTTATGGGTACCTCTCTTATTGCTTGGAAAACTAAGAAGTAAGATCGGGTGTCTAAGTCTTCCACAGAATCAGAGTAGCGCGCTATGTCCTCTGCTTGTTCTAAAATAGTTTGGCTTCGGGGACTGTTGGGTGAACTTGGGTTTCCCCAACTTGAGCCTACTCCACTTTATGCAGATAATACTAGTGCTATTCAAATTGCTATTAATCCAGTATTTCACGAACGCACCAAACACATCGAAGTAGATTGTCATTCTATTCGTGAAGCATATGATGCTTGTGCCATCATTCTTCCACATATAACCATCGAATTCCAAATTGCTGATGTGTTTACTAAAGCTCTCTCCCGACACTGTCATCACTTTCTTATTGACAAATTGATACTTGTTGATCATCCAACATCAATTTGAGGGGGATATCAATGGCATATATTATGGCCTATCAAATATGGAATTTACTTTGTCATAATTGTGCTGTGTATATATTATTACCTAGAGTAGATTATTTGTAATTAGTACATACTTAAATTAGATTATCTGTAATTAATATGGTAGCTATATTTACTTTGTTACTAAAGATAAATTGTAAAACAATTCTATTTAATGAGAAGGCTCCAGAAAAGAAAGGGGAACTTTTCTAGAATTTCAAAGTTGTCTGACAATTTCTACATGCTATTTGTATCTTGTTCAACGTTCGAAGATGTTAAGAGTTTTACTTAGATGCCCTTTTGAATATCACAAAAATTTATTATTCTAAATGATGCATGGATAAAATCTACTGCATGATTAATTTGTTACTTGTTGGATGATATATATTTGGATGCTATGTACTTGAATGATTTTAGATATTTGTTAAATTATTATTCTTTAATGTAAGACTTGTTATTTGATGATTGAATATACTTTATTTTTATCATAGTAGAATGAATATTGCATATTCTTAGTTTTTTTGAAACTGTGTTACACACACAGATATATAAAATACGTGCGAATGATAGTCTTATCTCTTAGTTGTATCAATCCTTTTATTGTCATACATTTTATGATTTTCATAAAAATAGAATAATAGATGTTTCTATTTTATGATGATTTATTTGTCGTGTTATTTTTGCACTAGAGTACTAACATGTTCTACCTATTTTATAGTGTTAATTTTTAAATTTTTTACATCAATAAATTTTTATAGAAATATCTATAAAAATGCTGATTTATCTTCTATCGAATGACTCGAATCAAAATATACAGATTCTGTATTTCACAGGTTTATTGTGCATCTATTTACTGTTATTTTAAACGTTTCTTATTTATTTAAGTCATAAATATTAATTTTAGTTGGTCTGTAAATGATTTTGATAAAAAGTGAAATGAATTGGTTTAATGAATTATATATATATTTTCACATATAAATTTATTTTAAAAAATAAAAATATTTTTATAATTTTATATTTTAAATTTTAATTTTTTTTTTTCTACTCAAATAACACATATTAATAAATTTTCTCTTAATCCAAACAAAGAAAACATAAATATTTTTTCCCTCTCTTCTCTATCTGTTAATAAATTTTCTTTCATCCCATTCAAATAGAACAATTAGAGTGTATTGCAAGTGCAAAGACACAGATATAAATGAATAATTGAATCTCGACGAGACGTTCATAAAGATAAAGATAGATCGAGAATGCATGTGTTTAGATTTTTAAATTCTTAGATTGCATATTCGGACTTTATTTTTTTTTCATATAATTTTAATATTAAAAAAAAACAAGTAACGGCAGTGCTTTGATGATCTAGTTTGTTGCTGGCGACATTTTAACGTACGGTCGATTATTGTAGCTTCAAATGCAAGCATCAGTCCCTGTCCCTTCCATGCCAAGCATGCATCCACTAACCTTTAATTTCTAGCTCAAAGGCCATGCAATAATTGATCATCAGAACTAAACCTGGAATCTAACAAACTAATTAAGATCGCATATACACTAAGAACCAAGCAATTGAGCTAATTATATTGATGAAAATCTAAATCCAAATCTTAATTTCTTTAGAGAATATAAAGCTGATTGAACTTGCGATCTGTTCGACAAATCGAGCCAACCGATCGAACCGACCTGATTTGAGTTTTGAAATGTTGCTGTGTCTTCTAGGCCACTATTCTGATCTGTACGTTAACGTAATGCAAACAAAGAAGAAGTCTATCTCTAAACTGCATGATTGTCACTTACTAAACTTTTCTTTGACTTGGCAACCACCCTCTCCTTTTCCTTCTTTCAAAGACAAAAGAAAAGAGTACTTATTGCACATGATCGATCATATTCCCTTAATTAATTAGTTATTATAATTAATATATATATCTATATATATATATATATAAGTACAGATGAAGAGAAGGCATTAGGTTTGCCTTGCATTCTTGGTCTTAAAACACACCTGGCCATGGCGGCTGCTGCTGCTGCTGGGGCTTGTTCTTGGTGTTCTGTTCCTGCAGGTTTGGAAATGTGATCAGCAACAGCTGAAAGAGGTGCTGTTATGGGGAATCAAGCACAATGGTCCGAGAGAAGAATTCATGTAAAATTATTATAGTTGATTATTGTTTTTTCTTTCTTTTCCCAAGTTAATTATATATATAAGATGATGAGTGATCTTTGTATATATACCATGTGCTATTGTGTGTGTGTGAAATGAAGCTTTTAATTACTTCAATCAAGAAAGAGCTAGGGTTTTGCATATAATATCATGCCTTTGAAGTAGTTGAATTGTTTAGATATGATGATGTGTGGGAAGTGGTGTTGAACTTTATGGGTTCCAAATGTTGATTATGATGTATATACTTCAGCTGGCTCTCAATTATTTATGTTTGAGGAGTGAGAAATTAAGGAAACAAGAGAGAAAAGTTTCTTTAATGAAGGATCACAAAGACATTTTAATTAAGGGGGGAAAAAAAGGAGACAAGTCATGTCATGTAACAACCAATTAATCTCTATATTATTATTATTATTATTATTATTTAATGGGTAGATAGCATTCTCTTGATTTACCTATTGAATAAGTTTAGAACTCAACTTATACATATTTAAAAATCGACTTTTAAAACATTTATTCCTAGTGGAATTTGAACCAATTATATATTATTTTCAGTATTTACATCACACCCAACATGGATATTAAAGAGGTCGATCTTGTTGTTATTGATATTTTATATATGATGTTAGTTGAAGAATTGATATTTGATCCATTAATTTACCTTTTGCTTCACTGGCAACTGAGAGTTTAGTCATGCGGTGAGAGATGATTGATTGATACATGATCAACTGAAGAGGGATCGGACTACTGTGGTATAATTGAGCATCAAGAGATTGTCACGCGTGAATTATAATTCTCTTGAAGCTAGCCATTAGATAGACCTGAATTAATGACTAAAATTGACTGACTAGATTATCTTAATGGATTAATCAGGTTAAGTAAAATTTGAAATAATAAATATATATATATATATATATATAGTTTACGATTTAAGATTTATGATTTAATGTTTAGGTTAAAGAAGTGAAAATTGAGAAAAAAAAAAAAATTAATACTAGATGCTCACGGATGGATGTGTAGGATGTGTAGGATAATAAAATTCTCTCTCTATATATATAAATGATATGCTGCCCAACTCTTTGTGACGAAGTTAGAACTGATTGTAAATCAAAGATTTTACTTGTCAAGAAATAAACTGAACCTAATTGGGTTGTCACTAATTTCATGAAAAATCATAACCATTCACTCTTGACTCTTTTAAAGGTGCATTTGCTACGCTCACATCGTAATATTTCGATTGCAAAGAAAGCATTGACTCAATAATTTTCAAAGGTCAATGTGCCAACTTATCAACAAATGTGATTATTGGAGATAGAATATGAAGGATCTAAGCGGATAGATTGCACAAAAAAAGATATTAGAATTACTTTGAGAAATAGCTAAAGATGAACAAAAAGGTATCAATGTCGAAATACTAATCTAGTTATTTGCACTGAGAAAGAGAAGAATTTAATATTTTTCTCTGATTACGAGACTAATTTAGATAACTGATTTAGTAGATATTTTGGATGGATCTTGTATCAAAGATGACATATAATGTATTTGGCGATGTAGTTGTATTTGATGCGATATATAACACCAATAAATATGGATTGATTTTTGCACCATTTGTAGGAGTTAATCATCATCATCAGATAATTATTTTTTATTGCGACTTTATAAGTGATGAGAAAACTGAGTTTTATGGTCGTATAAGTTGAGCGTGGTTAGTCGAATCCAACGGGAGGTATCGGGCGCGGTGCCTTATAACCAGAAGCATAGACCGAGCCGAGTCCTTTGAAACCGCCGAGTCGAACCCCTAGAACCTCCTTGAATCCAGATGCGAAAATCGAATTGGGAGGGACAAATCTAAAATTGCGTGATGATTCTCGACTCGGGCCCGAATTCCCCTCCGCATGGCTCCACCCCACTAAGTCCACCGAATCGAGCCCTTGCCAGCCTCTGTGGCAGGTTCGGCTTAGCTGATGTCTCCGAAACGGAGCTACCCCTGCCCCTCCCGAGTGGACCCAGTCGGCCCGGGCCCCCTGTATGAAAGCTACTCCCCCAACGTTCGAAGGGGCCCAGTCGGATCGGGCCCTCTTAAGGGCAGATGTCCCATAGAACCGGACTGAGTCACCAGCCGAGAGATCCCTCTAATCGGTTCGGTCTCGCATTGGTCCGAGCCGAATCGGTTCCTAACGGTTCTTCTGGTCCCTGTTCTAATCTTGGAAAAGACCACTCCCCTGTCGTACAGTTGTGAATGTTCCTCTGACATTTCTGCAGGTCATCATGGTAAATCTTCAATAGATAGCGGAACATACCTCCTTAAATGCAAGTCAGCGATGAGACACCAGTGCTGACTATATACCACTCTCTGACACATTCATAACGGCGATGAGACTTTAGTCACATTCTTGATGTGACCTGACGTCGTCAAATTATATCAAAAGTCAGTTTGTTGCTAAAGAGAGGTATGCAATCTCATATCCTCAGGCGTCGATTCTCACTTTCTTCTTCCTCTCTCACAAACTGACTTAAGCATCGGAGTGGTCGCGCCAGAACACTCCTGGCCTTCCTTCACATCCTGCTTAGTCCTCTAGTACATTGGTGCTGAAGAAGACGGTCGAAACTTTCGGGAGCAGATCTCTCCGCACACGCCTCTAGAGGGTGTGGACTCTTCATAATGACTCGATACTACTAGGGCACGAGTCCACGGCCACACTGGTCTAGTCAGTCGAATTCCTATCTCCTTCGACTAGACTAGAGGGGAGGCTTGTGTTATGGTCGTATAAGTTGAGCGCGGTTAGTCGAATCCAACGGGAGCTATCGGGCGCGGTGCCTTATAACCAGAAGCATAGACCTAGCCGAGTCATTCGAAATCGCCGAGCCGAACCCCTAGAAGCCTCCTTGAATCCAGATGTGAAAACCGAATTGGGAAGGACAAATCTAAAATTGCGTGACGATTCTCAACTCGAGCCCGAATTCCCCTCCGCATGGCTCCACCCCACTGAGTCCACCGAATCGAGCCCTCGCCAGCCTCTGTGGCAGGTTCGGCTTAGCTGATGTCTCCGGAACGGAGCTACCCCTGCCTTGCCCGAGTGGACCCAGTCAGCCCGGGCCCCCTGTATGAAAGCTACTCCCCCAACGTTCGAAGGGCCCAGTCGGATCGGGCCCTCTTAAGGGCAGATGTCCCATAGAATCGGACCGAGTCGCCAGCCGAGAGATCCCTCTAATCGGTTCGGTCTCGCATTGGTCCGAGCCGAATCGGTTCCTAACGGCTCTTCCGGTCCCTGCTCTAATCTTGGAAAAGACCACTCCCCTGTCGTACAGTTGTGAATGTTCTTCTGACATTTCTGCAGGTCATCATGGCAAATCTTCGATAGATAGCGGAACATACCTCCTTAAATGCAAGTCAGCGATGGGACACCAGCGCTGACTATATACCACTCTCTGACACATTCATAACGGCGATGATACTTTAGTCACATTCTTAATGTGACCTGACGTCGTCAAATTATATAAAAGGTCAGTTTGTTGCTAAAGAGAGGTATGCAATCTCATATCCTCAGACATCGATTCTCACTTTCTTCCTTCTCTCTCACAAACTGACTTAAGCATCGGAGTGGTCGTGCCAGGACACTCCTGGCCTTCCTTCTCACGATCTTAGTGTTTGCAGGTGATCCCCTAGAGCTCTTCGCTTCACATCCTGCTCAGTCTTCTAGTACATTGGTGCTGAAGAAGACGGTCGAAACTTCCGGGAGTAGATCTCAACAGGAACACTGAGTCTTTTATCTGACTGCTTAACAGGTCCATAGAAGTCATGCCTAAAGGTGCACCAAACATGATTATCACTGATCAGGATCCTGCTATGACGAAAGTCATTGCCCAAGTTTTCCTTCATACAGATCTCACATGCCGATCTCATCTAGACCTTAAGCCTCAGGTCTCAATCTTTGCTCAGTCTCGAGTCTCATTTCGACCTTCGCTCGATCTCAGATCCCGACTTCGATCTTGGATTCCGACCTCAACCTCTACCCGATCTCGGATCCTGACCTCGATCTCACATCTCAAGTCTCAACCTTGACTCGACCTCACATGTCCATCTCATCTTAGCCTAAGGTCTCAGATTTCTTTTTGATTGATTTTATGTTGAGCCCGTAAGGTCGGTTCGCTTGTAAGATTATGAAACCTTAAGACTGTTTCTTTTAGAAAACAAAGAAAGTATTTTAGAAAACATAGATAACGAAAATGCACATATCGAAGTATAACATAAACAATAATACATACTTTGGACAAATCTTAAATGAATATTTATGTTTTGGAGATTGAACACATTGATAATTCTATAAAAGGCTGCTCCTACCCAGGGATTTAGGTATGTGCACAAAATCATAATTTCCTCGAGCCTTTAATCACATTCCTTACATAGGATCCTAACTTAAGCGTCGAAGTGATTTACCGGAATCCATCCCAATGCCATTTTAACTCTCTCTCGAAGTGCTTTTCAAACCTCTTCATCCTTTCCGACAACTACTCGGTGAGCATGTACATCAGCCCGTTCATTGATCGATGACTTGACTGGAACATATATAATTCTATAAATTCAAGTTCAAAAAGGAAAAAAAACAAGACTTACTAACTTCATTCTGTACAAATAAGTGTGATTGTGCAAGAATAAACAAGATAAAAAGCTACTTAATCTTCTAACTTATCGATTTGTCAAATTTTACATACATGTGATCGTGATTTGAAAATTTACAGGTTTAGAACATTATAAATACAAGCAGCAACGCAGAGTAAAACTCAATAACACTTGAAACATGAAGCAGAAGGAAAGATGGAGGAAAAGAAAAAGGGAGAAAAGAAAAAAACAATCCTAGAGTAAGAAACAAATGGAGGGAGATTTATAGTGTGGTGGGAAGAATTCACACTAGCTGGCTAGATGACTCGGGGAGCTGCTGAACATGGTGTGCCACATGAATGCCCTAGAGAGCACCATCTCGAGCTCGTGGTGAGTCCAGTCCTCTGTGGGAAGGTGTTGAAGGAACATCACCATTTCTTGGAAGTCAAACTTTTGAAGCTTATCTGACCACTACAACATTCAAATCATGCTTTTAGAATTAGCTGTTATATGCTATCCAGCAACAGTTCAGAAGTTGGTACACACTTCAAATTGAAAGCGGTATCAGAGGCAATCATATTAGAAAAACAAAATTAGCATGATGTTTGATGGAGCACGAGACATTTGTTAGTTGAATATCAAGCAAGACCTGGTCATTTCCTGTTTGCTCCCTTAGTTACCGTGAACGTTACAGATGTAGCAGAAAAACTACATCCAAAGTAAAACACCAATAAAGTAGGAGAATAACAGACACAGTTCATACATGTCATCGTCAAACTTTCTCCAACACAATTAAGGAATTCTCTTTCATGACAGTTAGGGGTGTAATCGAACCAAGCCAAACTGAACATTCGAGCTTTAATTTTTAAGCTTGAGTTCAGCTCATAATGAAATTAAATAGTTCGTGAATGGCTCGAACTCGATTCAAAAATGGCTCGTTTTAAAGTTAAACGAGTTTAGTTCGAGTTCGGTTTGAAAATAACTCGTTTAAAAGTTAAATGAGTTTAGTTCGAGCTTGACTCGTTAATATATAATATTTATAATTTATGTAATACACACACACGTTCGCGAGCCTCTTAACGAACACGTTCGTGAGCCTTCAAATGAACATATTCGTAAGCTTACGAACCAAATACTATTAAACTCGAGCTCGACTTGATAATATTTTCAAGCTCGAAATCAAGTTTGAGCTCAGCTCGTTAACTTAATTGAACAAACTCAAACGAACTTTTTTTCGAACTGAGACTAGAATAACTCGTGAGCAGCTTAACTCGTTTATACCCCTAATGACAGTTGACAATATCTAACAATCTGAGTGGCAGGTATACAGTGGTATATACTTATCAAGTTATAATCTAGATGGAAATTGCTATTTTTTGATAAACAAACTTTAAATATCTGAAAGTGAAAACATTGTATCTCAGAATTATTCTTAGTGGAGTTTAGCTTTAGTTTATGTTTCTGCTTTGTTCTACTAGTGATGATGAGTATTAAGACAATGAGAGTAGTCGATGGTCAAGTGGGATTGTGCTAAATGCAAGAATAGAATTATTGTCACTAGGAGGATGATTCTCAGACGATTATTATGAAAATGAAATAAACATATTTAGTTAACATTCGGCTGAACCCAACATAGTGACTGACGAACTTAAACTTACAGTGAGTAGCAAACTTGCAGATATATACACAAGGAAATCTGGCAATGAATCTCCTTCAGCAAGATAAGTATCCCACAAACGAGTAACAAGGTGGAAAGGGATCTAGAAAGTTATGAATCTTAATTAGCAACTCAAATGATCGTATATTCATCAAGGGCACAACTTTAATACAAAACCAACCTCACGAATTAGGAGACAATTGAACCATCGAAAAGCAAATTGAAGGAACTCAAGCCCTTGCCCTTCCATGTGTTTTGATACAGGTTCTAGAGCCAAAAATGGAAGGTCAACCATCAGGATGGAAAAATTTTGAATTCCAAAAACTATGACAAAAAATTAACTACAGTGAAAGTAAAAAAACTTCTCTGGGATTAACTGAAGCACACACCAAAGAGCATATAGCCACTGATCAACTTAACAATGCTATTTCCTTTGGCAGGATTGTTTGTCAAAAGAAATTACTGAAATTTAAGTGGTCCCTAAAGACAATGGTTTGATGCGCTATAACAACTAAGCCGAGACATCAAAATTCTAAAATGCTATTTGAGAATGTCTTTCATACCATACATAATGATAATTACATGATATGTCCAATATATATTATTTGATTATACATACCATGTAAGCTCATTGGCAAGTCCTACAACTACAAAATGCTAATAAGAGAAATTCATGATTCAAGAATCAGTAGTTGAGTGGCAAGGAAACAACAGATTTGTCAATGGAGTGCCAAAAAAAACATGGCACTGCTGGCCAAAAAAACACTCATTTAGTTGGACATAACAATTGATAAATCAACCATAACTTATAGTGCTGTAATAGATTGATAGAAGAAAAATCTACATACTGATTTAAACATGTTTGCAGGTCACCATTACCACCTCTCAAGAGATGTGAGAAGTTGAAACAAGAAGCATTAAAAAATCAAACTAGATTCCAATTAAACAAGTAACATGTGCATATTTTCCGGATAAGTGCAGGAGGATGATTAGAATTAGATTAAATAAAGTTGGTCTGAAGGAAGGAAAAGAGCAATTGCTCCTGCATAGCAACCTGTGATTAGAACTTAATACAAAAGAACAAAGGAAGAAAGCTTGATGGAGAAAATAGATCAGCGTAAGATATAAAACTAATCTAGTGGTAAAAAGCAAAAGAAATATCACAAAAGACCAGAATTACCTTCGATGCGACAAACCAGTTCACGCAATCTGAAAACAAGGCGCTGAATTCCTGGTTGAGCAAACGTGTAATGATCTTGCATGCCATCGAGCAATTTTGAGAGACACCAGTAACAATCAGCTTCAATGTTAGATATTATCTGAGGAGAGAGATCTGAAATTGACCAACTCTCCATGCTGCCATTTAGATGTTCAGATAAGAACACTATCAAAAATGGTGTGACGAGATCATTTATTCCTTGAACATATCCACTTGCTGGGTGACGAATAGCCCTGGAAAGAAATAAATCATATAAACTAAATTATAGTGCACTTCTGAGTTCTGACAAAATAATATATAAGAATCACAAGGAATGTTTAAAAAGCCCATAAAGGTACTCACTTTCACCATTTGGATAAATTTCCAAGAGAAAAAAATAACATCACGACCTTTTGAGTGACAAATTTTAGGATTTGGAATGGCAATCATGCAGAAAAAAAATTAAAAGTAGTTTAATTTTTTTTTACTTATTTCAGAAAAATAAAACAGTCTGGTAAAATAATCTGGTACATGATCTAAATTTTAAACATAGTAATATTTACTATTTGTAGTCAAACTATTTCTAGCAAATCTAGTCTAATGGCATGTCTGCTTGAGTGGAGGAAGAGGAGAAAGGAAGTAACAGTGGTGGGGAAGGGGGGAAGGGAGGTGGGGAAGGGGGGAAGGGAGGAAGGGAAGGAAGAGGAGAGAAGTTTCCCTTGTTTGTCTACTTGATAAGAGAGGAAAGGAGGGAAAATGAAAAATTAGCCATTTGATTTTGTTATTCCGAGATGGAGGGTTATATCAGTCTTTTCAACACACATCTACTTTGGCTTCCTTCCTCTCAAGTAGACAAGCCATAAGTTGAGAGGTTGGTATCTGGTCTTAGAATCCGGTAGTCTGAATAAAGCACTGTTGAATGTTTGACACAAGTATTAGGAGAAGAGTTATTGTAAGACCTATACAAAGGCTCCCCTCCCATTATTTTAAACATTAAAAGGGCAGTTCGGTATACAAAGCTCCCGCCAATGCCCCGGGGAAGGGTCAATTGTATGCACTTTATCTTGTATTGCAAGAGGTTGTTTTTGGGACTCGAATCGGTGACCTCCAAGTCACATGACAACAACTTTAGTATTGCGTCAAAGCTCCCCTCCCATTATTTTAAACATTGATACATTAATAAAATTTTTAGTTATCCAAATAATCTTTTCTCTCTTATGTGACAACCAAGCGATTCATGCAAGCCTGGAAGAACACTCACAGAGGCACACAAACCCTGCTTGTAATGAGCACTGAGTTTCATTAGTTGTTACTATAATGGCTTCAAAATTTCCCACAAACATATGATTCATTGGAGAGTGTAGTCACCTCAGATTTTTTGGTGGAATGTCAAAAGGAGGAGCATCAAGTCGTTGAAAGTGATATCCATATCCTAGTCTAGCTACTAGCTTCATGGCAAGTTGAAGTATATATAGGGAATTTAAGTGTCTGCAATAATATTCACATAGTATTAGATGAACTACACGTGTTCAAGATATACCATGGATTATGATTTTCTTGGTTGATAAGGATTTCTTCAATGAAGAGTCAGAATTAATCCTGATTAGTATTTGATGAACCTAGCAGCATATTCAAGAGATATTACCATGAAGTATGATAGTATTGGTCAATAAGTTTCATCTAAAGTGGTAGGTTAATGTGTACCATTAAACAAATACAAATTGTTGATCATAAACAATTAAGTACAGCTTAACACAAGAGAAACCTGGTTGCAACAATATGTGCACATTCACAGGGAATCATAAATGATATGATCACATAAAAGGAAAGAATGTGGAATTTAAGTCCTATTCTGACAGAATCAACCATTAAATCTAACCATGTATAAAGAATGCGCTCCAAGGATTTCTGAATTTGAGCATGCTGGAAGAAAGTAACATCAGGTACCGTTCTCGGGCAGTCAACGGAGATCTGTTAATAAAGAATATGAAGATTTAGAATACAAATGCAAACAGCATGATAACCATGTCCTAAAATATGAAAAAAAAAATTGAATGAAAAACCTGGCGAAGCATGTTGATCTCATCATCCGACCTCTCAGTGTCAGGAATGTCATAATATTGAGCGACACATTCAACATACTCAAGTCTCTTTCTAGCCAAAACTCCCTCCCTTCTATCTGAATTAGGCGGTGCATATCCCTGTTTTCAGCTGATGTGTAAGTTTCACATATTTCAGATAATGATTATAGATATATCACAGATAAATGCAACAGAAAAAGCTTCATATGGCAAACCAGGGATTTTCAGGATGGTGATGCGAGAAAACTAAGGAATGCTAATTGCATGTAAGTGTATGGCATACATTAAGGAACAAAGTGAATCCTGGCCTAATCCATTAATAGACATCAAGGTAAAGAACACAACACAGTAATGAGTTGATTTCTCTATTGATTAAGAGTGTAATTTCAAGAGGAGATAGTTATGGGCATGTGTGAGGAACTAGTCCCAAGGCAAGATGTCTTTAGGTCTAGTTTAAAGTTGGTTATGAGACATCTCTTCTTCCCTCTAGGAGACACATATTGCAAGGAAAAGTAACCGAACTGAGAAATAAGGGAAGAGTTAGCAGCAAACAATGGTGCAACGGTGGAGCAACGTTGGAGAGAATCAAAGTTGCAGAGAAAAAGAGAGTATGGGAGAGAGAGTAAGCAAAAGAGGGAAGAGAATTTTGTTACTATTTGATGTGATTATAAGGTGCAATTGATCTCTTTTTAGAGACTCTCAACTGGAGTTTATCTAATGGTTCAATCTACTTATTGGTTAATTAATTGTTCAGTGGTTCACTATTTGATTTACGCTCCTAGGATTGATCCCTTAAAGGATCGTCCCATGCCTATCTTCTTGTACCTATCTTGATCCCTTAGAGACTTATATATGGGATCATAACATTTCCTTCCCTACAAGATTGTGCTTTTCCTAAACACAAGGTTTGTCTTCCCATTTGATTTCTTAGCTTCTTCCTTTGATAAGTCTTTGGTTGACATGGATCCCTTTGGTTCTCAAAGTAGGTGATTATTTTTTGCAGTGACATCTTCATTTCATGCATAGATTTTTGTTTATCAATATCTGACATCTTCATTTGATGCATAGATTTTTGTTTATCTCTTACAGATATTGATTTTAGCCATTCTCGGGGGTCCCTCGTAGTTTAACTTGTCTTCCTTGTGATATTAATTTTAGCTGTGGTCATGGAGTTGAAATCCAAGAGGATGAGACCCAATAGGCTCAACCATCTAATTCCTAGTACAATATCACATTTTATAAGAGGAAAAATAAGGAAATCGAAGTATCTAATAGTAGTGTGGGCACTTGGCCAGTTTGCGATCCTTTGTAGTCGTTTGTCATTAGCGATCAAGACTGAGAATTTGAGCTCCTTATCTCCTATCAGCTTAACTTTAGTTGATGGCGAGTTGTTCACTGAAAAAGTTGTATATTTCCTAAGTCGATGTAGATTGAAAAATGTGAGTGAATAGTGGCCAAAACTCAAAATATTTGAGACTGAGGAATTCCTAGTCCCTAGATGACCATGATGACCATTAGTGAGTATTTAGGAGACTCTTTTATCTCCTTATCTTTATCCACTTAATCCAGCATAAACAATTGCTTGCCAGGTGAAAACGATTCATCATAGTTGAAGGTGAGGCCCCTTCCGCATCATTTGACCATCTCAGTGTTGGTTAAACATCGAATGGTTAGTGGTGAGCTTTATTTATTGGTTGGCTATAACAATTGAGGTATTTGAGGTCCCCATGCCTTGGGATTATATATACGTGTCAATTGGGTTGCACTTAGTAGATTCTTTGGGTAGTGCGTCCTTACCTCTAAATGCACTCTAAGCTTAGAGTCCAAGTAATTGGAAATAAAATGATATACCTCTTAGGTGATGGTCAAGGTTATTGGACAGGTGAGGAGTTTTTAAACTCACTTAAATACTTCTTGATTGAGCATGTTTAGCGTCACTTGACTAGCTAAAGTTCTTAGTAGGCTTCTTACGATAAGGTTGGGTAATCCCTTTCAATATTTAGGGCTCAAAGTAGGCATCACAAAGTTCAACAAAAAAACTCGAGTAATTTCTTTCAATCTTCTGGGACCAAGCCAAGGTTTAAAATATTCTTTCGAGTTGAAATTTGAGTCCCTGGCCAAAACAAAACAACTTCATGTCATTTCACCTCGTGCCAACAAATGGTGTCTGTCGCTCCAACAAAGAGCAAGAGGGAAAGAAGAGGAAGAGGAGAAAAAAGAAGAGTGGAAAGTTCACTCACCTGAAGGAGGTATTGCTTGCAATGGGCAAGTCACAATAAGAGCACGGAATGAATAATGGATGTTCTCACAGTTAGGAAATGAGGGCTACAACTAGGGCGATCCTTGCCAACTCCAGCTCTAGCAAATGATGAGCTCATGATGGACTCATGGCTTGCTTGAGGACAAACTCATGGATGATGCATGAACTCATAGACAAACTCACAAATGGCACAAACTTACAGATGATGATTGGACTCTCAAACGAACTCGCAGACGTAGATGAATTCCGGACGATGGACATACTCCAAACTTGCAAATGAAGGGTGAGCTTGCAAGGAAGTATCCCTTGCACACTAAAAATTTTCGACCCTATTGCATCCCAATTAATGGGAGGAATGAAAAGTTATGCCCATGCCAATTGATATAGGATGAAATTTGAAATACTAAACCAAATTTATACCTCCACCTCCCTTCTGATAGGAAATGGTCTCCACCTTTTCTTCCCTAACCCTCTGATATAAAAAATAATATTATCACTTGGACAAACAAAGTAGAGGCATGAATGCTGCCAAGAACTCAAACTTCGGATGTGATAGTGGTCTCCTGCCAAATGTTCCAGTTTCATCGCGAGGAGCCTCGCTCCAAGAAGAGATGATACGTGAGATTTTGCCCCTCCAAGTGCTTCAATCATACAAGGATTACAACTAGGTATCCAACCATCTTTTTCTAATGTCTTGAGGGCTGTTTGTAGGTCTTTCATCTCTTTTTCTATTTATGTGATATTTCTGCATACCTTTTCTGGCTTTGCGTTTTTAACGTGATCAATTGAAGTTAATTTTTGCCAAATCCTCAACTATTTGCTTGGATGTATCAAGCAAGTACTAATTTGTAGATAAAATGTATTTAGGTTTGATTTAGAGTTGAATATGAGACCCCTTTAATCCTCCACTAACCACCAACTGCAAGGGAAAGTGCACGAACAGAGAAAGGAAGGGTCCGTGAGTGATGGTGCAGCAGCGGAGCAACCTTGGAGAGAATCAGAGCATCATAGAGAGACAAAGCATGAGAGGGGAAGAGAAATTTGTACTCTCAGTTGGACCTACTCTAATTATTTATTTAATGACAAATTTGTGGTTTGACGATTCACTGTTTGATATGTTTTTCCAAGACTAACCCCTTAAAGTATTGCTCCACATCTATATTGGTGAGTGATGGTGCAGCAGTGGAGCAACCTTGGAGAGAATCAGGGCCTCACAGAGAGAGAAAGCATGCGAAGGGAAGAGAAATCTGTACTCTCAGTTGGACCTACTCTAATTATTTATTTAATGACAAATTTGTGGTTTGACGATTCACTGTTTGATATATTTTTCCAAGACTGACCCCTTAAAGTATTGCTCCACATCTATATTGTTGAGTTTATCTCAATCCCTTGGACACTTATTCCATGTGGGATTATAATAGAGATGCCCCTAAGGCCAGAAGGCATTACAAAGGTTTAAACTTGAGCTCATGAAAATGATTTACAATACTACTAATCTAAAAGTGAGTACCTTACAATACTATTAATCTATTTCATGCTGAGAGATTATATAAAAAGATCCTCCTCAAAATCATTGTAATAACCAATAGATTGTCTTTGATAAATCAGAAGACACATCACTAAAAATTATTCTCAAGCTTGCATTCCTCTCTCGTCTCCTATTGTCACATGGGATTGTGTGCAAAACTTGATTTCTTGCCTACAAATATTTAGTTGTCTAAAGTTTCTTATTTTGTTCATTTTTAACTATTTATTAGACATTAGAAGCACATATAGTGGTAAACATCTTGGCATTATCTTGAGATTTCCTTTACTTATCATAAATTACGTATACATGTTGTACAGCATGTTCATTGAACATCATTTACATGAGACACAAAAACTTATAGATGACATGTTCTTGATTAGTGCAATTCTACATTCTAGTCTGATACAACATTATACATCTGAGATATTTCTACTTCAGAAAGATCAAGCTATAATGGGTTGATTATGCAAGGTCCAAGAATAAGGTTAAAATGAAATTCATTGGGGGGAAAAGTTGATGGTTTGCAAAATCTTACAAGAGAACTAAATAACCGGGAGATGGCTAGTAGCAATATGTTGCATATCAATGATCAGGAATTAACCAGTGCCCCTTAAGGAATGCTAATTTAACAACAGAGCTTAGTCACCTTTTATCAGAAGAACAATGTTCAAATAACAGGCATGATGCCATGATAAATAGTCTAAGGAACAGAATAGTCTTTTTAGCTGTTCAAAAAAGTTAGCCTGCCTATTCTGTTGAAATAGCAACTAAAAAATATGTATTCCCTTGATAAAATCAGAATTCTATTTCGAATTATACTGAACATAATTGAGCAAAGTTATGATAAAACTTGAAAAGGTTAAACAATTACCAGAAGAAGTCTCCATATATTAGGTCGCATATATGGTGGTACACCACTCCAAGATAACTCACGCAGCTTTTCTGCAGATATGTAAATAACTTAGGGACTAATATGTTCAAGGATATTGCTTACTGCTAAAATGACTTCAGGCTTCAGAGATGCACTTATCTACTGCACTTAACCAGCACCTAATACCGTTTATCTTTATTCTTCATATTGATTTTATAAATTAATCCTTCAAACCAAAGCAAATGCATGTATCTTAAATACATCGAAGCAAAAAAACAAGCATAAAAGTTTAGTTACAGTAAAGGCAGCTAAGAGTGAAAATCAACTATACGTAACTAAACAATAAAAGATGAGTTAAATTTTTTTACCTACAGAAAGGAAAACAACATCCTTAAACCCTACCTAATGGTCAACCAGTATGCCTCTTAGACTCTAGCCTCAACAAAGTTAATGACAGCATGCTCAAAAGCTATCAGTTTCCTGACCGAGTAGGTCATAAATCGGCAGATCGTGGTTCTGAAGTGGACAAAGTATACAGGTGGTCGACATGTTGTATGGCATGTATGTAGCATGGGTAGGTGGGTGGGGGAGGAAGGAGGGAGGGGGCTGCAAGTTTGGCAGGTGGTGGAAAGGAGTGGGCTTATGATGTGGGAAAAGTGTGGAAGCATTTGAGAATGGAAAAAAGAGGAAGAAGTGAAGGAGAGTTTAGAGGAGAGAAGAAGAAAGGAGGAGAAGGAAAAGGAGAAGGAGAAAATGAAAAGAAGAGGAAGAAGGAAGCAGAGAAGAAGAAGGTGGCTTCGGCGAAGGAACGGGGAGATTTAGAAATGTAAAATTTGAAAGAGATGGTATTTCTGTTGCAAGAAATGATGCAGAAAGGTGAGGAAGATGCAAAGAGAAGTTAAAAGGCATATTTGCTGGAAATGAAAGAAAAGGAAAATATTGATGGATTGTATTGGAGAAGAGGAAAATTAAGGAAGAAGAGTAAAAGAAATAGATCTTTCATGAAGAGTTAGGATTTTGTTTTCCTTAGTTGGAAATGGAAGATAAAAGAAATAGACATTAGCAATGAAGCTTCACAGATTATATGAGACGGGAAAATAAAGATCAAGGAAGAGAAAAAGGAGGCAAGGGAAAAGAAATATCATGTGAAGGATAGAGGATAAATGCAGAAATTAGATAATTACTTTTGTCCAGTTGGCACAATCTGGTAAGTGGTCTAAATAAAAATGTCAGCATCCTGGAAATGCATACACAAACTAATACTCTAAAATTTAGATATGCTAGCTTTGTTATGTTTATTCTAATTATATGATCAATTAGACAGGTAGAGAATGAGTTAATGTTATCACTGTTGTCAATGAATAATATGGATCAACCACTATGTGATTTTGATAAGCCATTATATTGCACAACATTTTTCTATTTCATGAAATTAGGTAAGAATATGATATGGAAATTACTAAGAAAAAGTGATTTGTTATTACGTTATATTTAAAAAAATTTACAGTGTTGATTGTATCCTGGAATGACTAGTACTAACGTGGTTAATTATGATACAGTGTAGTGACTCATACAACCAGATTGATTATGATATAGAGGAGTGACTTATACCACTGGGTTAATTGTCACATACTTGAGTGCCTCGTACCACCAGAGTTAATTGTGGTCATAGCCATTGATGATATGGCAATTACTACCTATATGATATTTCAGCTTTATATTCTAAAGCACTGATTTGCACAGTTAGCTATGAGTTACTTTTTATATTCATATTGAAGGAGTCTAATGGATAATTCATTAATATGTTGGTAAAAAATGAGATTTCTATATAATATTGTTACTGGAATCCTAATTTTTGATATATGAAAAATGACTCTTGTTTAGTAATTCAATTTCATAATCTTAGTCATGATCAATGATTGTGAAAGTATTGAAAAGTTCCATCTGACAATCTTATGGATTTACTAAGGTACTATATTGATGTGTTTGATCCTAATCCATGATTAGAAACAAGTAGTTTAGATACTTACAGAGTAAATACACTCATTATGTGGTTCTAAAATTTTGAAGAAGTACGAGATCAGCTTATATAGTATGGATGCCTCATGATACAGTATATCAATTGACTCTTGATTCATAAGGGTCACATATATTTAGTTCAATTCTTCTCTGACCGATTAGTTATTAATGTCTTGCTGGTGGTGTTAAATGGGCGAAATTCATGCTCACTTTAGAAGCTACTATGATGACTGATAGGAAACAGATAAAAGAAAATACTCTTAATGGAATGTGTAATATGGCTCCATGTCACAATACAATTACCAGCAATCTTACGAAAGAAAAATCATGTATGTGACAGAATTTTCATGCTTATAATACTGATGAAGAAGCATTGCGGACATGGAATCAATATATGAATGAATATATCACAAATGAATTAATACATTCAAATGCGTTTCACATCTGTTCCAATGCAATTGATGATGACTTAGTGTTTTATTATAACTATGTTTAAAGAAAAAGAAATCATTTAGCATGTTACAACAAAGTTTACTATTCTGTCATAACTCATTGAAATTGAAAAAAAAAAAAAATAGAGCAGCCCGATGCACAAAGCTCCCGCCAGTGCGGGGCCTTGGGGAAGGGTCAGACCACATTGAGTCAATTGTATGCAGTCTTATCTTGCATTTTTACAAGATGTTGTTTCTACAACTGAACTCGTGATCTCAAGGTCATATGACAACAACTTTACCATTACGCCAAGACTCTCTTTCTAACTCATTGAAATTGACACAATCAAGGAAATTTTTATGTTGGCACATGCACCACAACTCTTTAAAATTAAAATGGTTAGCTTACATATTTAATTTTTTTTATAAAAAGTACTTGCATATGCCCACATAATACAAGGTTAAACATTGAGCAAGCAAATATACTTAAGGAGAGAAAAGGGAAAATTTCAATAATTATTGACACAAAATAAGAGCTAGTAAGATAAATTTTTATAAGGAAATTGGCAAAACCAAAATAAAAGGGGTGCAAAGAATGAAGAAAAATTCTTTATACCTAGTACAACAGCTTGTCTAGAAAGTTCCCTTGTAAATTTTGCAACTCTTGCAGAATCTGTGGCTCTAGCTCCAGAAAGAGAACCTTGAGTATCAGATGGCGCACTTGAAGTAGTTGACAACAATATATTTGTCTTCTGTAAATTTGCATTGTTCGCTGTTTTTCCATAACTTCTAACTTCTGCCTGTGGAGTAAGGAGCTTTTATTGTTACATTGATGGAACTGTAAAGAGATAAGTCCTAGAACATCCATATACAATATTCACAATTACTTCAAATGAACTGCTTGTGTGTTCATTTCCAGGAACATTTTGGGAGTAGCTTCTTTCCATTTCTTGAGTGTGTGCATGTGAAGCATGAACATTTGGAGGCTCAAATTTCCTAGTCAGCAAAACTTTGCCAGGGAAACTGCGACCTTTAAGCAAGCTGAATGAAGGAGATATGAAAGATAAATTTATAAGGCCAAATGCCATTTCCGTCCACGAGAGAAGCTAATAGGTCTTTGACATAAAACTGTTCAAAAATTATAGCAATACGGAGGTCACATTGTATTAAAAGCCCCAATTATCTTTAGAAGATTCCCATTATTTAAATTTTGAAGAACGATTTACTTGTTTATTTATTTTTTAAAAAATAGAGCAGGTCTTTCAAGAGTAGTACTACCAAGAGTGCCAGCAAATGTCACAGTCTCTTGATTAAGCATTTCATGAAGGAAATTAACAAGACATGTTATTGAAACATGATCATTAACCCATTATATCTGAGCCAGTATCACCACACTAAACCCACATATAAATGAATTCTTCATGCGCCAAATGCAGAAACTAAGTGACCAAGCCCTAGAAACACCAATGCCAAGAAATTTCCAACTAAAATATGTTGGGGAAATGACTCCCACATTGTGGTTAGGTTACACCATGTTTTTTTATGTGTTGACAATATGGGTTAAGTTATGTACTATTTTATGATTTAATATAGTGCATCAAGTGTGTGGGTACTCGGATAGTGCATGTGCAAGCATAGAGCCAGTGTGCTTGAGGACCAGAGGCTTGGAAGCAAAGAGCTCAATGGCCTCAATGGAATCAAGTTATGTGTGCGATGATCATGAAAATCATGTGTTTGAAGGTTGGAGGCTGAGTGGAGCGAGAAGCTCAATGGACTCTATGAAATCAAGTTGTGAACACGATAAACGTGTGCTTCAAACCTTGGCTTGGATTAAGTTGGTGTATTGGAGCTCAAGGAAGAGATTGGTCAGCTTAAGAGTTGGAGGCTCAAATCGATACGTTGCTCGAATAGATTTGCTGCACTTGGAGCTCGAGGAAAAGATCAGTGGAATCTAGTAGCTAAATATCGGAAGACATGAGAGAAATGAAAGATTACATTAAGTGATTATAATCTTTAGTTTTATCTTATAGCATGTAACATCTTGTAATGATGTTGTGGTTGCTTAGGTAGTGGGTGGGTTGAGCTGCCTAGGATTCAATAGTTGTGAAACCTTTGGTTGCGAGATGTTTTCCCAAGTTGTGTTTTGTTGACGGACTCAAGTTCAGGCCTTCGTATAAGCTTATGATTGGGTGTAAAATGCAGAACTACCCAATTTCCGATTGACTGAATCTTATTGATTGACTAGGTGGTTTATATGATTTTCGAGAGAACATAAGCTTTATATATTAGCCAGTGGACTATCTTTCTAATAAACGATTAGCAAGAGAGTTGTTAGCTTTCAACAACTACTTTGGCACTCCTGTCGACTGGAGTCCTTTTTCAGTCAACTATAAGTAGCTGAAAGGTGATTTGCATATAAGCTGTTGACAAGCTTTTGAGCACTTAGTACTCATGAATACTTCTCTTGATCTCTTGATCAAGTGATATAAGTGTCCAGAAGGATCCAAGAGCTTAGAGAAGTATTAGAAGGCACCAACCTCTTCGCAATTTACCTCTTCCCTTTCATTTTCATCAGTAGGAAGAGATGAGAATTAGTTTTAGTAAAATTCCGTATAGGGTCAAGCTTGTTAAACCTTGTGGAAATCTCTATGGATGGGTCAAACTTATCATTCTATTTCCATTGTCTATACACTTGACACGACCAACCGAACGCACACAAACACTTGTGCTACTAAAATTGTTGCTGTATGTGTTTTGTGCAAGGAATTCGACGATTTGGGTGTGTGTCAATTCACCCTCCCCTAGTAGGGACATAGTAGATTTTATTAAATGGAGAATTGCCACCCTAATGTCGTGTCCAAAGTCCTAAATTCAAAACAATAACAACATTGGAACAATCAAGCAACTTTGTTCTCATAAACCTAGGCACTAAAATGAACAGATCTGGAAGCCAATCTTTATCTTAATATCTTCGTAGCAAGGGAATAAAGAGCTTCCACCATAAAAAATAAATAAAGCACAATAGCCATTCAAGATTCAGAATTTTCGAGCACCCACACTATTCAACAGTAAGACTGTACCAAATTCCATACACCATTGACATTGGCACCTAAGATCCAGATTTGGTTAAGGGACCTAACAAAATGGGGATCGAAAGTAAAAACAGCACCAACCCTTGAACATTTCGGAGGGTTTGGTTGAACCTCCATTCAGGATTAGAACTGGGGATCCCTCCTCCGCCACTACTGCTGCCGCCGCCGGTGGTCACGTCCTTCCGCGTGGGTTCGTCCCCTCCGCTACTCATCATAGAGACACCTTCTCCCCTCGGGATTCAGATACGGCGAGAGGCAACCTTCTCTCCTTGCTCTCGTCCTCGCTGAAATGGGCTACCGGTTCTAGTTGGAGCCGCCAACAAGGGACGGAGGAGGTGCGTTGCGAGGTACCAACTGTTTGTTATGCTTTATCTGGTCCGTCTGATTACGATTGGACGGCAGAGGATGCATATCAATACAGCGATCACAGGTCTTAGATATCAAATATATTATTTCTATAAACAAGCAAAAAATTCAAAAGTAATTTTAATTCGGTGAAAAACGATGATGACAAATTTTTTTACAATAACATTAAAATAAAGAATATTTTTGAGATAAGAAATAGGGTATAAATGAGCCAAGCAGCTCATGAACTATTCGAGTTTCAGTTTGAAAAAAAGTTTGTTTGAGTTCGTTCGATTAAGTTAACGAGCCGATCTCGAGCCTGATTTCAAGCTTGAAAATTTTATCAAACTGAGCTCACGCTTAACAGTATTTGGTTCGTGAGCTCACGAATATGTACGTTTAAAGGCTCACGAACGTGTTCACGAACATGTTTATTAAAGACTCATATATATATATAGAGAGAGAGAGTTCTGATATTCTGTGCGACCCCGCTACGCGATCCCCGTATGTGACACAGCCGACCCCCGTCGCTTCCTGCCACTGTCGTCGCACCGTCCGCCCACCGTCGGCCACCAGATTGGGCTCGATTAGCGCGCCACTCGTCGGCGCGTCGATCGGCGTAGGATTTCGGCTGGAATTCGGCGCAATTTGGTCGGAAACGCACCGGCAGTGGCACGCACGATTTCCGACCAAATTTCCGGTCCTTTCCCGACCGGTCTCCGGCCGCGATTTGGTCGGAAACCGCGCGTGCCATTGCCTGCGGGTTTCCGACCAAATTGGTCGGAAACCGATCGACGCGCCGGCGAGTGGCGCGCTGATCGGGCCCGATCCGACGACTGACGGTGGGCGGACGGGGCAGCCGCAGCGGCGGGGACCGGGTGCAGAGCACTGTGCATTCCCACATTTGAACGGCCCGATCTGTGCGATCACGCGTGATTGACGGTGGATCGGCCTGGTGCGCACGATCGCGCATGAGACAGGCGCGCAGAATATCAATCTTATATATATATATATATATATATATATATATATATATAGAAATTTGATCTCCTGCGCTCTGTTATCCTGCGCACCCCGTGCGCGAAGCAATCGAGACCGTCCGTTTCTCCGATCGACGCACAGTGTTTCTCCTCGGACGTTTGCTCCTTCACCGCAGCTGTTCACCGGCGTCCGGCCATCTCCGGCCACCGGACCGGCGCCGATGGATGCGCAACTCACCGGCGCCGGGTCCGGTGGTCGGATTCCGGCCAAATTCGGCCTGAATCCGGCCGAATTTCGGCCGGTCTGTTGGCCGATTCCGACCAAAATCGGCCGGATTCCGGCCGAATCACGGCCGGAGACCGGCCGCGGTCGACGCGCCCGGCGCCGGCGCGTCGACCGCGGTCGGTCTCCGGCCGTGATTCGGCCGGAATCTGGCCGATTTCCGGCGAAAGCGGGTGCCACCGTGTCTGCCCTGTTTTGGCCGAATTCCGGCCGGATTCCGGCCCAATCCAGCCGGAATCCGGTGCCGATGTGTGCGCCGTCGAGTTGCGCTTCCAACGAGTTCGGGATTGCGGCCAACGGTGATCGGACGACGAAGAACGGCGCGATGAACGGAAGGAGGTCGGCTGTCGCGCACGGAGAGCGCAGGAGAGCGGAGCGCAGGAGATCAGTTCTCTATATATATATATACAGAGAGTCTATCCTGAGCACCGCTTCTTGCGCACCCCTAAGCACCGGCTGACGTGGCTTTTCCACGTGGAAATTCCTTCGCCGCGTCGTCCGCACATGAGAAAAGCTCCTCCGCTGCGAAGCCTCGATCCGCACCCAAAACTCCCGCAGCTAGGGTTCTCTCCGCGCGCCTCTCCTCCGCCGTTGCTCGCCGAATCTCCCCTCTTCGATTCTCTCCGCGCGCCTCTCCTCCACCGTTGCTCCCGCCTCTCCTCCGCGCTGCTCGCCGAATCTGCATCAAGTTCAACCATAATAAATAAAGCAATACTTTGGGTAAAGAGACAAACTTCATGCATCAAGTTATTAGCATGGGTTAGAAATTATATTGCTTTTGTATTTTTTTTTCGTTTTGCCTCTATGGTTGAAATTAAAACAGATGGGCATTTCTGGGATCAAGTATATATAAGATTGCTGTGCTCTTGATTCAGGAATGACTAGAAGGGGTTTTCCAGGTAATGGTAATTAGAAAAAGCTTGCAGAAATTAGTGATACTTGTTCAGGTTTATTACTAGAAGTTTCTACCTAACTTTGACTATGATAGGAAGGTTCCACAGCACTTACCTGAATGAAACTTCTGAAGCAACAAGTTTTCAGTTTCCGGAAATTGCCTGAAAACAAATAGTTTAACCTTATTCTGTGGTACAAAATAATTGAGTGCATATCAATCGAACTAACCTTAAATTTTCCTCTTCTCACAATTGATTCACTGACAGTTTTTTAATCCTGTGCATTTCCCAAAGAAGTTAACGTCACTATTTTGATGGTAATTTAACTTGTAGCAGTAGGAACACTAATGGAGTGAGTAATTTATCGTCAACATTTGATCTTTCTTTTCCCAGTTGTTCTTCGAATCTGGGTTTTGTTAAATGACATCCTTTGTACTGCAGGCGTTTCATCCACTGGACTTCAACACTGGATCCTTCTATACGAGGTAGAGATGTTGGCTAATCCAAAGAAGAAGAAGAACAAAAGACCTTCAAAAATGCTCCACTGGACTTCATTTGGTTAAGTTCTAAAGCTGCTGCATTTCTTTCGGGTTGATGGGTAGGAGGAAGGTCAATATGCACGAGACTCAGTGAATCAATTGACTTGTAAATCCCTTGTAACAATCCTCTGTAACAACAACTCTTCACAATTTGCTGTTAAGAACTAGAGCTGCATTTCTTGCGGTGTGCACTGTATAAATGTTTCTTGTAATTTCTGTGGATGTGGCGTACAAACTTTATTTAAGGTTTTCATATTAACAAGAATTGTTTTGTCATTAGGGGTGTTAGCACTAGTCTTATGATTTGGGTACCAGGATAGGTGTACACCTTGAGGACATCCTGTCCACTCGGTCACGCAGGAGCAGTGACGACAGAGTGCACAGAGGTCACAGCCCTACCCACGCGACTCCACCACTGTGGATGAGTGATCTGACGGGTTAGATTCCCACGCGACCTCGCCGCTAGAGTGGTGACCGGTCTGACTGGCGTCAGGGGTGACCAGGACATGCATTGCATCATGTGCATACTGCACTATTGCATTTGTTTGTGATTGTTGCACTTGTTTGATGCACTTGGATGACATGCATGCACAGGATACCTATATGTTGGTTTGGGGATTACCTTTCACCTTACTATTGTTTATCAGACTCTGGTATGTACAGATCTACTGTTGTTCAGTTTTCTACCTTATTTACCTTCCAGTAGACTGTACAGCATGTTATTACTGCTGATAGCTTTATACACATATCTGCTAGATACCCGCTGAGTTTCTTTTGGAACTCACCCCGTTTACCTGTATTGTATTTCAGGTTGATGCCGTCTGGAGAGCTGCACTGCTAGTCCCGAACTATTGAGTTTTTGGTTTATTTACTATTCCGCATACATGTATTCGAACTTATTGGATTTCTCGATGAGTTTTTTCCACTTGGGTACTTAGTTTTCCGCTGATCGATATATTTCTGATTTCCATTTTCGAGTTGTTACCGAATTCCTTTTCGGATTTGATATATATATACATGCGTGGTTGTGAATATACAGTAGGATGTGTTAGTGACCGTGTGGGTCACATTCATTTATGTTATATATATATATCCATAGCCTGTTATGGATTGGCCGTGTGGGCCTTATTATGTGTATGTATACAGGGAAAGTCCATTGTTACAGGGGAGATGCTGCCGAAATTTCTCGGAAAGCCGTCTCCCGGGGCGTAACAATTTAGTGGTATCAGAGCTTAGTATTACGGTATTTTCGGATAGCTTTATGGTTTGGTGTCGGATTTTGTGACTTTGCGTTTCGGATTTGTGGTTTTTACGAATTTTTTCGGAGTTAGTTGTGATCAGATCATGGGACTAAGCAGTGGCAGAACATCTCCAGACAGCAATAGGTAAAAATTATTGGTTTCGGAATTTAATATGGATTGTAATATGTGGGGTAATATTTTTAACAGATATGACTCGCGACGGTCGTCGCGGAGGTCGTGCTCACTACGCGCGGACGTGGGCGAGGACCACGTGGACGACCTCGTAAGAGGGGACACGATGCTGTGACGGATGATTTACCGGAGGGACCTTCGTATGCGGCTGCTTCTTCATCTTCAGATCCCTCAGTGGGCGCTGATATACCTCCTGCAGCCACTACCGTGCACCTCCAGTGATCCCTACTCCGGTAGCACCGACTCCCGCAGTACATGTGGCTTTCAGGCAGTTCCTCCACCTGCAGTGCCTACCCCTGGGTACGCAGCAGTACGACTCCTGGGTTTCCGAGCGTGCCACCAGTAGCACCTACCCTGATATTCTCCAGTTCCGGTGGGGGACTCGACCTGTCCGACAGATCTTGTGGCAGCTCGAGCTCGGATTCCAGCGCTAGCAGCTGCGCTGAAGAGCAGATTCACTTTATTCCATGGAGGGACGGACCCCAGAGTTGCGCAGTCATGGATTGAGACAGTGGAGCGCACCTTCCACTATACCGCGTGTACTGAGTGGGAGAAGGTGGAGTTAGCCGCCTATCATTTGCGAGATGAGGCGGAGATCTGGTGGGATACTCAGCGTATTATGCTGGGGGAGCAGCATACTACTTGGGCGAGATTCAGAGAGATGTTTGATAGTCAGTATTTCCCCTTATCATACCAGATGACTCTTCGCCAGGACTTCCAGAGCCTCAGACAGAGGGGTCGCTCAGTGATGGAGTACAATGCCGAATTTAACCGGTTAGCCAGATGCTGTCCTGAGTTGGTTGCAGAGGACAGATCGCGTATGATACAGTTTATGCAGGGATTGGATGGTCACTTACAGGTGAGACTGGCCGGGTTGGGTATTTCTTCTTATCAGGATGCATTGGATAGAGCCCTGATGATTGAGTCTGCTCATCAGAGAGCATTTGGGGATAAGAAGAAACAAAAGAAGTCAGTACAGGATTCCGCACCGACTTAGCAGCCTCAGACTGGGGGCCAGCAGCATCGCGGTCGTAGAGATTTTAGGCAGGGTAGTTCTGGGCCCTCGGGCAAGACACAGAGGTCTGGACAGTCATCGACGGGACGATCGGGATTTTCTGATTCAGGACCAGAGACAGTCAGTAGGGGATGGCTCTTTGTGCCACGTTGTGGAGCCACAAGGATCAT